>NC_142255.1:14122608-14433043 GCF_052056855.1 Sturnus vulgaris
AGGAGAGCAGAGTGAGGGCAGAGCTGCAGCATCCTCGGAGGGGCAGCTCCGAGCTCTGCTCTGTGTGCCCAGCGACAGGACCCGAGGAACCGCTGGAGCTGGGTCAGGGGAGGCTTAGGATGGATTTTGGGAAAAGGTTCTTCACTCAGAGGGTGGTGAGCACTGAACAGGCTGCCCAGGGAAGTGGTCACAGCACCGAGCCTGACAGAACTCAAGATGTGTTTGGACAATGCTCTGGGATACATGGTGGGATTTGGGGGTGTTCCTATGCAGGGCTGGACTCCATGGTCCGTGCGTGCCCCAGATGAGGGATGCTGTGACTGCCGGGACACAGGGATGCGCTGGTGGCGAGTGCCATCCCGAGCCCTGCCGGGACATAGGGATGCGCTGGTGGCGAGTGCCATCCCGAGCCCTGCCGGGACACAGGGATGCGCTGGTGGCGAGTGCCATCTTGTGGGGACTGAGCCACGGAGCGGGGACAGGACAGCCCGAGGCAGCCGCGGAGCCAGCGGGATGCTGCGAGCGCCAGGAGCGCCGCTGCTGCCAAATTCCCCATCCCCAGAGGCCGTGTCCTTCTCCCACCCTGTCACTCCCCAGAGCGCAGGGATTAAACCAGACAAGTAACAGCCCACTCGGAGCTCAGGCAGGTGAAGGTGTTCTGTGTCTTTTAGATAAAGGTACGTCATCTCCCAAAAATATGTGGGCACATCGCATCAGCTGTTCCTTGGAGTTCAGCCTCCATCAAGGTCTCGTGCCAGCTTGTTTCAAGACAATCCTTAATCTGGAGTGTAAAATCTTCGTTCTGCAGGAAAAAAAAAAAAAAAAAAAAGCATTAATATTTTAGATTTACACACAGTTAAAGAAGTAAATTCTAAATCTTTGCATAACTGGGGCCAAGGAAGACCAACCTGCTATTATTTTTCTTTTCTACTGGCTGTCACACTTCAGTGGCTTCAGCAAGTAAAGGTGAGAGAAATCATTTAGTGGCACATTTCAAGTACATTTTGCTCATTTTTGCTCCCAGCTGCAATTGTCTGCGCTCTGCGGTCTGCAAAACTCTCCATGCATGGTGCCCAAGGAATTCTTAGAGCCATTTCCTCATGTAAGATCGGCCAACATGAATAAGCAGAGCTGAGTAAATCACAGCACAGAAAAGTTAAGTGACATTCCAAAAATCATGAAAAAAGTAATTGGAACAGCTGACACAAAGCAGGTCACTGTCATAATCATGCAATGTGTTCCTTTCTACCCTCCATAACATCTCAAACAAATTCTGCCATCACAGATATCAGACACACCTCATGGATGTAAATAGGGACAGAATTTGGCCAGCTCACACTCTATAGCATTTGTAGATCTCATTTCATAGACTATTTAGCTGCAATTATCCTTCAGTGCTGAGCCAAATGCACATCTGATAAAAGCCACTCTGGGTAATATCCATAAACATGACAGAAAGGGATCAACTTTAACATCTTTTTAATAGATCCAGGTCATCTTACAGCAATAGTCATATCAGGGTACCAGCTCCAGAGACCTGTTCTTTCTTTCAGGCTCTTCCCCACTTCAGTTTCAATAAGCTGAGCTAATCTTCCCTTTGCAGAAGTTTTTTCAAGCCCTCAAGAGCTCAGAAAACCACATCTCTGCTGTGGCTCTCCTGCTGTAACCCACCTCCCCAGTTAACATCAACTCCTTCACCTCCCAGCAACTCCTCAGCCTTCATCTCCTCTCTTACTGTCACTCTTGACCAGCTTGAGCTCCTTAGTCAGCTGCTTCAGCACAATTAGTAATAGGAAGCATTGGTCTGGCTTCTGGTAAGGCTAAATTTGGCCTTGTATCCCTTAGCCAGCCACATTTAGATCCCTCCTACTTCCCACATGGTTCTGGGGAAATCCCGACCCTGCCATTAGCCTAAATCTCCAAGGAGGTGGGTTTCATCCCTGTTCTAAGGGTTTTGATGTAATTTGCCAGCACTGTTTGGGTCCATTTTCCTGGCTAGACCCGTCAATTTTGTCACTATTTGCTTTGAGTACTGCCCAAGAGCACCAGGAGACAATGGAGACAGCTTGCAAGCCTGCTCCATTTTCAATTCAGACCATTTAAATTCCTCCTTCCCCTCATCCTTTTGGAAGGCATTGGTCCCACGCCACTGCTGCTTTAGGGTGTTTGTGGCTTCCTCTGAAAGGCTGTTGTGCTGAACAAGCCCACTACGTTCTTTCTATAGGTGCTCTGCTGCTTTCCCAGCAGACAGACATTCACTGGAGCAATTCTTGCATACACACCAGCTATGAGCCAGTTTGCCATTCTCAGTGGGGAAAATAAGACATTGCAAAATCAGGACAGCATGTGAGAAAGGAGTCTAAGAACCCCATCCTCCCTGCATCTTCTTCCCAGTAGGGAAAGTTAGCCTGGGAACGCACAAAACGTAATGGAGAAATAAAATGCTTTCTAATGCATGACTGGAATAAAGCAGCATGACATGGTTAGCTGGGCGTTGCATCCTGATCAGTCAGACAGCAAAGACATCATGCTTCACTTAGCCCCAAAGCACCCACTGTGTGACAAGTATGAAAAGATGTGTTGGAGGCAAAGGAAGAGAAGGCTGCTTTGGGTCCAAAAGACCCTTTTGCCCCCCCTGCACTCACAAAAGGGGTCCTGAATAGGAACTCAAATGAGCCCACGGAATATTCATACGATCTTAATTTACCATGACTGCTGCCTACCAGCTCCAGATAAGTTGGATTAATAAACTGCCTTTCACTTGTGACACCTCGGCATGAATTTTGCATTAGACTCAATTCAGTAAAGTTCACAACTGACATGCTTGCTTTTATGACAATCCTTTTCAATTGTTTTTTGCACTGGGATGTCATAAAGATGTTTGAGCTTTTTTTTTTTCTGGTGAGAAACTGTCTTTTATCCTGAAAAAGAGCTTTTATAACCCACTCATGCCGATAGCACTCTTGAATTAAGCTGGAAGGCAAAGCCCCTAGTCCGTTTATACTATTAACAAGACAGGATTTTTCAGTGTCAATGAAAGCAGTGACGTGCTTGCTTCAGAGCTGGGCTTGTCACAGCAAAAAATTTCAGTGCAATGGGGGTGGGGATGATTAAAACACAAAGAGGGCACAATGTGCGATAAGATCAGCAGAACCTTTTGGAATTAATGCAAGGCGAGTGGATCATGCCCACCAATTAGAGCTTACATGGTACTTGCTAAATTTATCAGAGCATGAATCTGTTCTTCCTTAATTGATAAGCAGGTGGCATGGCTGATCTGCATCCAGATTCGAGGAGGAGAGACAAAAGTGGATGGATGGATGGATGGATGGATGGATGGATGGATGGATGGATGGATGGATGGATGTATTATGCATTTATGAGATGTTTTTATCTCTCAATGAAACACCCGAGTTTTATGTTGCCCCTCTCAGCAGCAGCTACTCAGGTCAGGGATCCTTCAAAAGATGGATCTCTGTTGGAGTTAGATGAAAATGAGGGGTATAGGTTTGGGGAACTATTTGGGAGAGAATTTGACTGCAGCCTGACAAAATAACAGAAATTAAAGCTGACTGGATGATTTAATTCCTGACCTGAGGTGTTGGCTCAGAGCCATTATACAGAACTCAGCCCTGCAAAACCTTAGAGAACCCAGCTAAAGTCAGTTCCTGAACAGTTTCATCTGTGAAACAGGGAAAACATCGCCATAATACTTTTTTTCTTACCTTTTGTCTCCCTTCAGAACACATGTCTTTCAGAGAGGGAAATGTTCCTTGCTCTGCACAGAGTTCTGATCTCACTTGGGGTATCACACATACTCAAAAACATCTGGATGGATTGCAAAGTCAGAGCAGGCTTATCTGTGCAAAGACCAATTATTCACCTGCTCTCTGTAGAGAGATCCCCCATTTACTCCTGGGCTGCATGAAAGGGAACTTGGTGCTGTGCTTCAATCCCAAGTGCACTCTAGTTCTTTTTTTGTTGTTGTTTTTCACTCTGAACACGAGTGGAGGCAGATTTAAGTCTTGCTGTGTGGAAAGGAAATACATTTCTAGACAGCAGGTTGAAAGGGGCTATGCAGATACTTCCCATCCTCCATGAAATTGTCTAGGATAGGAATATTAATCTTGAAATTATTGAGATACCTGATGACCCTGAAACATCTCAGCTTAAATATAAGAAAGGTAACCTGGAAAGAGTAGTCTGGTTCAATCCATGTGTACTTTGGATGACTGCTCCTCTGTGTTTCATAGCTCCAGCTTGAAAAAACACAGATTGGTTCAGGGGCTTATCCCAAATGAGCCATCAAGACCTATACATTTCCTCAGAATTGGCCTGCAAAAGTGATTCTTCAGTTACATAAAATGTTTTGCAATGACTTTTATTCCTGTACTGACAAAGCCAGGTGTCTTAGCTGTTGCTGTGTTCAGAGAAGAAGGAAAAGCAACACATATAAAAATGGCTTAAACCAGCTCTTTGCATAATCAAGGCAGGACTTCAGGGATATCTACACAGATCAGTTTGACTTTGCTCCCTTGCAAAGGGTCAAGCTTCCCATTTTTCACCAGGGACAGGGCTCTTGTTTCTGACTTCTCAGTGTTCAACCGTAATACCATGATTTTACTTGTTCAGAGCTGATTCTCTGCAGTTGGGCTGCAAATTAGGGAACATTTCAAGGGGAAGACAAGATTATTTGATCTACTAAAGACCTGGGGTTTCTCACAGGGCTCAGAGGAGAGGATTGATGTAGTCAGGAATCATCAGCCATAGGAAGGAAAAGGACACAGGAACCCAGGAGACTTTCCCAGGCTCTGGTAACTTTACAAAAACACAATTCTGCAAACCCTTGTCCCTTCAAATCAGCCACGGACTTTTCTGCTACAAGCAGCTCCTTCCCTCCCTCTCCTAGAAACACCATCCTCTGCTTGATGTGCTGTTTCCATAGCAACACTTAATTAATATAAACCCCCTGGCCGCTGCACAGCACAGGTAGTATCTGTAAGCAGC
Organism: Sturnus vulgaris; assembly: GCF_052056855.1. NCBI lineage: Eukaryota > Metazoa > Chordata > Aves > Passeriformes > Sturnidae > Sturnus > Sturnus vulgaris. The sequence continues at coordinate 14,127,616 of NC_142255.1, forward strand.
ATTTAAAGTGAAATAAAAGCAGGAAGTTCAGCCAGCAAAAGGCCTGGCTCCAATCTCAAGTGTGTTTACAACAGTGGAATGGAGCCTGTGCAATGAGGGGAAGAATAACTCTAGCTTTTAATTACGCGAGATGTACAAAGCAGTTAATTAATATGGAGCAAAACCTGGAGATGCCTGAGCTTCCAGCCCTCTGATCAGCACCTCGGGTCACACATGTGGGATGCAGCAGCTCCATACTCGATGCAGCATCCTCTGAAGACCTCCACAGCTCCCTGGGTACCCCCCAATGCACAGTGATTTGGGGACGAGGAGCAGGGCTCTCTCTCCACTGCCACCAGAGCTGTCCCCCCCAGTCCCCTTTTCCCCAGTGTCTGGGAGATCAGGGCCTGGATATTTCTGATTAATATCCCACACACCCTCTCTCCCCTCCTCCAGGAGCTACTTTAGCATCTCCTGATGGAAAGCAGGGGGGTTGCAATTACAATGAGGCATCAGAAACAAACTGTTTGTATGGTTTATAGGAATTGCAGATGTGTGGACTTGTTTCCACCAATAAATTCTGGGCTGCAAATTGATCAGGCATGTGATGCTGAGATTTTTAAAGACAACAAAGCTTCTGCTTTTGCTTTTTCTGGCAAAGCACCTCCACACCACAGTGCTTTCAGGGAGTTAAGAACAGGTCTGAAGATCTGTAGACATAAAGCAGAAGGCACGATGCTCCCTCTGAGCCACCAAACCCCTCTTCTGATTGCTTTGGTTTCATTGCTTGTCTCCAATTTAATATTAAAGCATTTAATAAATCACCTGGAATACGGACTCCCTGAGCAAGGCCTGTTATATAACCTGGCATAATCCCTGGGATCACAGAGCTTTTGGGAGCAAATCACCCTAATTTAAAGACACCATCCAAGTAGACATTACATTAAAAGGCCTCCTCTCTGCTTCCATTTTAAAGATCTAATTATTTTTTTTTTCTCATATAAACCTTCCATGGGTGGCAGTGGCATTCCTTGCACTTGGAAAAGTCTTTAATTTGGTGGTCTGAATAAGACAGAGAGAGTCAAAATTAAACAGGCAGCAAGGATCAGTGTTAAGATACCTCTGAAGGAAGATGCTTGGACCCCGCTCTAAAAGCCAGACATTTTCCAGCTGCCTCTAAAAACTCATTATAAAAGACACAGAACATTGGTCTCCCCTTTGTGTATGAAATGGGTTTTAATTCACATCCCTCAGGTTTTCTGGTCTCTTGTGGGGAAAGAAGAGAAGCCTGAAGCTTGAGGAAATAACCAATAGTGTTCACCTTATATCCAGCACTCAGAGAAGCAGGTTTCAGTCTCTGTGTCCCTGGGTGTGGAAGGGATTTGCTCTGGGTGTCAGTACTTTGATTTCATCCTGGAATTCAGAATTACCACCTCATTTTTCTAAAAAAATCTGTTATCCCAGAGCTTCCCATCAAGTCTAATTGTTCTGGCACGTCACTTACCTGGTATCTGAGTCAATTTCTTTCCTGAAACTTAATCTTTATAGATGTAAAGAAAAATAAATGATTCCAGTTAGAATTTTACAGTGAACAATTTTTGGATGGAAAGGGGTTTTACAGTGAAAAAAATTAAAATACATGCAACAGTTTTTGTTTATCTTCTATTTTAAAATATTGAAATGTTAACTACAGAAAAAAATAAATAATAGAATTTGGAGTCAGTAGCTGAAAATGGTCTTTCTGGTTGTCATTGGAATTCAGTAGAAGGTAAAGATTTGCATGAATATGGTACTTTATTTTCTTCTCGATTTTCACTGGCATGGAGAAAACAGTGAGGAGAACAAAAGGAAACTTTCCCACCTAGATGCAGCAATATCTGCTCTCCCAGGGCCTTGGCAATGGTCTGTTTGCTAATCCCCTTGTGAAAAGCACTTTGAAAGTGCTTTGAAACTCTCCTTGGGGACACAGAAAAATCAACAGCTAAACAACAGACTCCAGGGGCTCATTTCTGGAGCTGAAACAACACTCTAGATCTGTTACTTCAGACTTATGAAACACTTATTATTTACTAGTACATAGTATTATTGATTTGGACATGAGGGGATATAAGAACTAATGCAGGCAGGCAGGTCTGATACGGGGCTGGCAGCTCAGTTTAAATTTACAGTGAGCACTTCTGAAATCAGCCTAATTAACAGTGACACCAGCAAGCATCTGGACCCTGCTGAGGGTTTGGCAGAGATAAGCTTCAAGCTTTACTTCTCAGCAGAAGTGTTCAAGGAGGTGTCTGTGCTTACTGGGGGGACGTCAGGCCTGAAGAAAAATAATTAAAGTAAATCAGTGAGAACGGACTTGTAAATTCAAACACATACCAAGTAGTGCAGCTTTCAGCTAGAAAAGCTTCATAACTACAGCACAGAGTCTGGCTGCACAGAAAGATGAAACATTACATGAATTATTTGAATGTGTATCACATACAAGGGCCAGAAAGGTGGAGCAATCTCCAGCCTGAGAGACGTTCAAAGCCCAGCTCAACAAGCTCCTGAGCAAGCTGGTGTAGCTGGGTTTGTGCTGAGTGTTGGGCCAAATGAGTGCCTGAGGTCTGCTCCAGCCCAAATTATTATGTGACTTTAGGATCATATTATTTCTATGTGCTGGTTCAAATACAAGGAAAATATTTTTTTATTATTTTTTTTAAATCCTTAAAGCTTTTGTCCTCTGAATTCCATGTTAGCATGGGTGAAGCAGCATTTTAAGTGGCAGCATCCTCCAGCCTGCTTATAATTTTATGATTCTTTTTTTCTTGGTATTTTTGATGCTTCTTAAATTACACAGCCTGTCAATGACTAGCAGGTTGTCTTCAGCAGGTGTTAATGCAGCTATTCCAATGCAGAAGCTGGAGCTCAAAGGGCAGTATTGGCAGGTGATTATTCACAGAAAGAAGAAAAAAAGACTCTTAGGAAAGAAACAGTGTCCAATTATTTGGTTGCAGCATGTGAAACTATATTTTGTAATGAAGTCTTAAATCTTTGTAAGTTTTCTTCCTTGGCTATGAGGCAGAAATTGGAACACATTTGAGAAGACCCAGGCCTGAAGAAGAGAGCAGAGAATGGACATACTCATGAAGAAGGGGAATTCCTGCCAAGGGTTGTGCTCACAGCAGGCAATGGCTTTTTTCTCCTCTATCACATATTCAAATTTCTGCACACACCATTTGACTCAGGATTTTGCATAAGGCCATGTCTTTTGACTGCTAGAGCCCAGGAACAGAAATAAAGCAGGCTTGAGACAATGTGGGAGGAAGGGGGCAGAAAAGGACAATGTGAAGGATACTTTAAATTACTTGTGTTTGAAATTTGAACTAAACTCAGCTTCTCACCTCAACCCAGTGCTGTGGCTGCTGGGAACTGAACTGGCCTGTGCTATTCAGCACAATAATACTGCACCACCATCCAGTTTTTACCTGGATTTTAAAAATGGCAAGTGTTTTGGTATGCATGTGGCAACAATTCCATTTTGCAGGCTCTTTCTATTCAGTCCTTTCTCTCAGCAGCAGCAAAAACAGAAGCAGGCTAGAAAAAAAAAAACTGAGGAATATCCAGCCTTAGGTGGGAGATGCTGCTCGGAAGGGGGATTTTTTTTTTTGTTTAATTTTGGATCATTGCCTTTGACACTGTTCATAAATAATTAAAATAGTTTGGAATTTGGCTACTGACATTTGTTTGTATACACAGTTTTATGTAAATAGAAAATAAAGAGAAATCGGAGGTTGAGCTCATCTGGGTGCACACTTGGGCTGTTTGTGAAATAAATGTTCACCACTAGAGGACTCTACAGCAATAGCTAATTGTCTTTCTTTTTCTTCCTTCCCCCCCTACCCCCCCCCCCCCTTTTTTTTTCCCACTTCATGCTCCTTCTGGTAATCCTTTCTCTGAGGACAAGAAATCCTGCTCCAGAAGGCCCAGGTGCCCCAGATTTTGAAACAAGTTCTCAGACAAGGCCACTGAGCTTCTTGCCCTGTCTAACATGGAGAATAAATGATCCCATTTTCAAGAAAACAATTCACATGCTATCCTGCAGGGGTGTGCTAGGGGCCTCCTGGGATCACCTTTTAATTTCCTGCACTCAACCCTGCCGAAAAAAAAGGAGTTTGGGCTCATGGAGGTGGACACAGGGACAAGACTTCAAACCCTAGGAATGAGTAGGAGGCAGTGACACAGTGCTGGAGCTGAGTTACAGCAAGGCTGTCTGTCCTCTCTCTCCTCCTAACACGATGCTGTCAGGACCCCTTCCCAGCTGGAGCTGCTTGCTGCTTCCTCTGGAGTCCCTTGGCTCCCCTCGATGCCCCCAAGCCAAAGAGGGCAGCCAAAAGGCTCCTTGTGCTCCCCGGTCATATTTCCTCTCTGCCTTTCTCAGATTCAAGGCATCGCAGAAAACTGGCCATTGATGGATAAATTAGAGTTTTAGAAGCACTTTCGGGCTTTTTCTTTTCCCTCTGAAACCTCTCAAAAGGAAGTCTGGGTCTGAAGCACAGACGTTTAAACTCCAGGCAGCTGGCCAAAGCCTGTGTCTTCTCTTGGACCGTGAACACTGGGATGCTTCACACGGGGTCAGCAGCAGCCCTGCTTGGAGCCCCATGTGCTGATACATGTGGATGAGCTGGGACCAGCTCTCCAGCTGTCCTTAGAAAGCTGAGACCTTGTGACATTTGCCATTTGTCATGTCCTTGAGCTTCAACACTCTGGAGTCAGCTGAGTTCAAGGCTTGTGCTGGCAGGATGGCCCTGTTGAGCTCAATCTCATGGTGTGAGGCTGCTGGGTCTCCCAGTCCTACCAGTCCACAGGGCAAAGAACAGCAGGAGGATGGCAGCTCTGTCACCTTAGACATTTCATCCTTCATCACAAGAAGGTAATGCTGGAGAATGGTTCCTTGGACCACCTCTGAAGAAAACAGGGACACCCATCCATCCACCTGCATTGCACAGGAAGGCCTGGCTCATGCAGCTCACTGCTAAGAGCTTGGTTTGTGCCATCTCCAGAAGAGAGCAACAAGTCTGCACTTGGCCTACCCTGATTTCTATGACTGGACACCTGCAGTGGGTGCCTTTCTCCAAAACCTGCTCCCAGTGCCATCCCCACCACGCACCATGGAGATGCAGTGCTTGGGAGCAGGCCAGCTTCAGGTCAGCATGTACAAGGGCACAGCCACCACTTGCACCACTGGAGAAGTGGAAATAAATGACCTGTCAGTGAGCCACACACAGTCAGCAAATCTCCAAGGTTTCTCTCAAAGAATCATGATGGGGTCATGATGTTTAATGGGATACAGAGCACACTCACAGCAAATGGGAAGCTATTCAGAGCCAGACAGCCAAGCCTGGGGATCAGAACTGTGGTGGGGGTGGGTGAGACACAGAAATTCATGAAATAAGTGACAGGACCTACAGCTTCATCATGTGTAGCTACATCCTTTGTCAGGAGAACCACTTTTACTTCTATTTACCCAAAAGTTGGTGCCAGATGAGGACTGACATCTCTCTGAAGCAGAATGGTGCTGAAGGCAGAAGTGGTTTAAGATACTCTTATGTTTCTTTTCACCACTCTGGAGTTGCTGAAAATTGCCTCAGTGCCAAGAAAACTCTTCCCTTTACTGCAGCTCTAAGTCACTTGCTCCAAAATTCCTTTAACCTCCAGTGATTTTTTGGCAATGTTTGGAGAGCACTGCTTGGAATCAGCAACGATCCTTATTAATTAACATTTTTTAGGTGTAAGGGAGGTTTGTTTGTTTAACCCATGTGGAATGTTTCCAGAGCTATTGGAAGTAGGGTATGCAACCAACAAAACAAGGGTCCCTGTTGGCACTGCCCGTGAGGTGCACACAGTCCCAGGCACCTGGAAGTGTATGGAGGTTCAGGAGCACAGAGCAGCCCCAGGCACTAAGCTAGGACAAAGAATCATGGAATAGCTTGGGTTGGAAGACACCTTTAAAGATCATCAAGTCCAGCCCACCCTGCCATGAACAGGGACATCTTCCACTAGACCAGGCAGGTCAGATGAGCTGCTTTCAACCAGGCAGGGGAGAAAGAGGACATTAAAACACGATGGGGACTTGAAAGCAAAGCTTCAGCACAGTGGGGATCTCTGCAGTGCTGGAACAATTGGCAGCTGGGGCCGGTTTCTTGGTGAAACACTTGGCAGTCTCGTTTTGCAAACAGCTCTGCTGGCTCCAGATTGAGGGGATACTCCAAAGAGAAGATGCTGAAACAAGGACACAGAGCTCTGCCTGCCTGCCTGCACCTCTGGAGGAAGCTGGCAGGGCTGAGGGAACGAAGGAGGGACAATGTCCTTACATGTACAGGCACTGCACATCATAGGACTCCTTTTATGCTTGAACACCCACTTGGAATGAACTGGGGGACGTTTTCCACCATCCTCCTCTTTACTTCATGTTTCTATAGAGGGATCAGTTATCCTGGGAAAGGTGTGTGCTTTTGATCTTTCTAACTCTTCTATCCCCATCTGCAGTACTTGCTATAAGATCTCAGCTACCCTTTAATCTTGCCACACCTCAGCAAGTCAGAGAGCTGCCAGGGTAGGATCTGATTCCAGTGTTAGGCTGGAATCATTTGCTTTGAAACTGAAAACAAAATCACTGACCACTTGCAAACAAAATAAGTCTTTGACAACTACATTTTTATTTTGAGTGGCTTGGATGGATTTCAGCACAAGGAAAGTCTCTGGGATACCCTATCACATTATGTGCCAAATTTGGACTTGGTCCACTGAGGATTTTTGATGATTTTGTATCTTCTTCCCTGTATTTTTCAAGCTCATGTACACATAGCCATTGTCCGGGGGATGGGATACAGTTCCCTTTGAATGCCTAATTAAGCCGTGATTAGCATTTCTTCTAGGAGCAGATGCAGCTTTTCCAGCCCAGCAAACAATGCCATCTGTTGTTCCCTGGCTGGAAGTTCCATCCCAAAGTGTGCTCTGCTTCTATATTTAATTGTGAAGTTTCCTGCTGCCAAAAAAAAGTGAAGTTGTTTAAATTTGGCATCAGGAGGAAAAGGCGGAGAGGGAGGGAGATAGGATTTATATTGTTACTGCAGGGAATGCTAAATTAGTTTAGTCTGACTGGCAGCTCTGCAGCTGGCACTCCTGTGCAGGACAAGCCAAAAGGTGAAACCTTCCATCAAGACTCCCATGACCACTTTGCACCCTCTCCTTGATGCCCTTGCCTCTGCAAGGAGTCTTCAGCAGCTTTTCCTGCTTTTACTACTGCCAGTTCCCTGGAGAGCTGAATTTGGGGTGATAGCAAGGTCCTCAGGCACTGGCACTCAGCATTGTGCTGTGACCTTCTCTAGAGACTTTTGGCACTCACAAGAGAGGAAAGTGTTCACAACCAGCCTTGTATCTGCTCCTGGCCCCGGGGAAACGCTGAATTTGCATGGCCTTGACCAATCTGCCGTGACTGCCAATGAAGAAGCCAACTGGAGATTTTTGGGCATCTTTCAACTGGCTTCTGGCTGGAGACCCACTAAACTAATTTCACACAGACCACTTAGCAGCCATTAGCTGGTTGTAGCATGACCTGTGATGGACTTCAAACAGTGACCTAGAGGAGAAAACATTAATTTTATTATTTAAGCCAGTGGAGAGCAGGGTTATAGGATGGGAACGTTCAGGGAAAAACAGAAATAGATGCAAGGAAGTCAACGTGGTTTGTGGGCCAGATTTTATCCCTCCTACTTCAATGAACATCACCTGCTTAGTCAGCTACATCAGGAGATCCAGCTCCATGATATAAATGGGTAAAGCCAGCTAGTGAATTCTGGCTAGGGTAAATCTTTTGACTCTCCATTTTTGGGAAAGTGAGGATTTAATGGGAAACAGGCAATTAGTGCTGATTTCTATAACAAACAGAATAGTTTTCTGTAGTCAAATCAAACTTTTAACTTTGCAAATGTTTACATTTTCCATCATAATGAATGCTATGCTAAACAAATATAGCCAAAGGGTAAATGCTATTATTTAAAACTTCGGGTTTGGGTTTTTTCCCCAAATTTAAAAAAAAAATTAACTCTGATGGTTCATGATGAAGGAAGGGATCTCAGTCAGCAGTTTTCCAACTTATTCTCAAAATGCTAACAAGTTGCAGAGTCCAGTCTCCCCAGCTGGCTGAAATCAACTATGCATCACGTACATCAAACCATAGGGCAATGCAGGGCATGATTTGTTTAATAATGCAAGAGAGTTTCCCCTATACACTGAAATCATAACCACAGCACTAGTCTCTCAAAAACCCTCAGGGATGCTTGAGGCCAGTACCATATGTAAGGAGCTGGTATTAACATTCATCATAAATTAAGCTTCTTTCCCCTACATAAGCCTCATTCTTAAATCCTCTTTACGAAGAGATTTAAAAACATTTAAAAATGTCTGCCAGGTTTTTTTTTTTTTTCCTTTTCTGTTAAGTATTCCTATTGTGCTGCCCCTGCCTTCTCAGATGTCTGGCTCTGCATCTCCTTCACAGCCAGGAGCAGGTTGCCAGTCTGTGTGTCTGGTGTGCCCATCACTGCCATATCTGGCCTTCTGCTGCTGCCTCGGAACAAAAGCAAATATCCTAATCCCATCAGCCTGAGCATCTTAACACCAGATGTGTGCACTGCTACAGCACAGGATGTTTCCTGCAGAGTTTCCTGGGACTGCCCTCTGTTCAGCTCTGCCCCAGACAGAGTAGTGAATTACAGCTCAGAAGCTGGAGAGTGGAGATTAGTGATAGACATCATGGTTTTGAAGTGTCTTTTCAGGTGGAGTTTTGCAGGGAGTTCTCCTGAGCTTTGTGTGCCCCCAGGACAGGCAGCTGCCAGAATTCTGCCTGCCACGTTGCAGATGATAGTCTGGGTTCACACGCAGCTTGCTGGGACAGCATTTGACTTTTGTAGTAACACTCTGAAAGTGGTTTGGAATTAAGAAATGTGACCTTGCTTTTCTCCCCGCTCCTTCATACTCGGGAACAGCTGGGTGGAACACAGCAGGAGTAGGGAAAAGCAATTTTGTCTTTGTTTTTGTTGTTTTACAGATGTATTCAGGATGCCACCACACCCACCTATTGCACAAATCCCTGTTGTCTTCCTAAGCAGCTCATTAAAGTCATTAGCAGGCTCTCGGACAATTTTCAGCCTCCTCAAGACTAGCTGGGCTTGAGGCTGAGAAGGCAGCAGCACCTTAAGAGTTAAATTGCAATGCCCTGGAACAACACAGATAAAAAAAAAAACAAAAAAAAAAAAACAGAAAACAAAAAACCAAAACCAAAACAGGAATTCGATTCAGTTCAATATCTTCAGTGTACTTTGTTATTTACCATGCACAGCCTGTGCCAGCTGTAGTTGACCTTCTGTCTCAAGCTGTGAAGAAAGGACTGTATTTTGTACTTATGGGAACTTTTGTTTCAATATATCCCCGTAGCAGCAACCTTCCAACCTGCCATGCCCACACCGTGTAAAATTGGTCATACAGGCAGCACTTCAATGGAGTCACTACTGCTCGTCATCGGGACAAGGAGTTGTAGTAACTTCGGTGGGAAAATTGGGGAGATTTCCTTTACCAGGTTGGAAGGAGCAGCCCTCAAACAGTGCATCCCTGACTGTATGGGAGTTTCAACACTGGATATTCCCATCCAACCATTATCTGGGGAGATACACTTAACACAGCTGCTAGTTTTTCACTTGACTCTTACTACTGAACATTTGTGACTGTGTATAGGGAGTAGGGCCCTGGAGAAATGGGGTCGTGAGAGAAGATGGTGAGCAGCTCTTCCCTGCCTCCTCTGTGTATTTAAAATTTGTGAAACCAAAGAAAGCTTCCAGCTTGTGTTTTTTTTTCTGGTAGATGAAGCGTTCCACAAACCCCAGGGAAGGCACAGCCATTCACAGTGAAATTACTTTATGGGGCAGGTCCGCAGTTACCTGCTGTGCCTCACTCCAGAGCAGGGCTTGGAAAACACGGGTGGGATCGGAGGCACTGCTGTTTCCAGCTGCTCTGGTGTTATGCGAAAATGTTATTGCTTTGAAAAATGTTATTGTTTCTAAACGAGCGGGTTTTTTCCCAGCTTCAGCCCACACTGTTACTGAAGGCAGCTCGGCCACGTTCCCCCCGCTCCTTGCAGATGACGGCACCGACGGGCGGGTGGTCCCCACGCAGGGGCACGGTCCCGCTCCGCTCCCAGGCTCCGCTCCCTGCAGGCAGCGGGTGGGCCCGTTGACCTTCACATCCCCCACGCACCGAAATTCTGCTGAGGCCGGCGATTTCAACAAGCTGCCTGAATTTTAGCCGGGTTTCGCTGACTCTCCCTGTCCCGCCGCAGGCGTGGGCGTGCCGTTGGTAGGTAGGTGAGTGAGTGAGCGAGTGAGTGAGCGAGTGACTGAATGACACACAGGGACATCGCTCCGCGGGGTGCCCATCCTGCGGGACACGCGGGGGCAGGACCCCGCCGTGCGCTCTCTGCGGGGGCAAAAGCCGGGGCAGAGGGGACGGGTTCGTGGCAGGGCTGGCGCCACACGGGGCAGAAGCGCAGCGCGGGCCGTTCCCCCGCGGAGCCACGGAGCTACCGGCGCGGGGCCCGGCCCGAGCGGCCGCAGTTCGGCAGGGCCGACCCGGCGGAAGACGGCCCTCAGAACCGGAGCCGACGGCTCGACCCGCCCCGCCCACAAACCGCCTTCCCGCCCTTCTATTGGTCGCTTCCCCCGCATGGGGGCGTGGCGAAAGGACACGTCACAGGAGCTGCCCTCGCTGATTGGTGGCACGGCGGCGGGCGGCCCCGCCCCCGCGGTCCCACGCGCGGCCGGGCCCGCCCGGCGGGTACATTGTGCGCGGGGCCGCGCCGGGGCCGCTCCGCGCTCCAGCCCTGCATCCCCGATCTCTGCATCCCCGATCTCTGCATCCCCGATCTCTGCATCCCCGCCCCCTGCATCCCCGCCCCCCAGCGCTGGGGACTTCGCGGCTCACGGAGATTTCGGCTCAGCCAAGCGCCGGTGAGTGTTTTTCCCCCAGATCTGGGTTCGCGCGCCGCTGCCAGACCCCCTCCGAGCAAGCGGCTTGCCGGGGTTCGGAGCCGCGGGGGCGGGGATGTGCCGGCCCTCGACAGGAGGGACCGTAAGTGCTGCCCCCGGTACCGGCCCGGGGCTCCCTAGGGGCTTGGAGCATCGTGTTCCATAGGCAGGAAGCGGTAGGGAAAGGTTTAGGGAGGGGAAGATCTTTTCACTATTAAAGCAAAAAAAAAAAATTAAACCTCAGCTATTAATCTCATGAATGTGAAAGCCAGGTGGCATTGCTTTTTGGTTTTTTTCTCCCCCTTTTTCGTCCCTATATATGTCTCTCAAAACTGTACTCCAAGGGACACAACTTCCATGGCCTCTGATGAAATCAGTTCGAACAAGCCTGTCTAGAGAAGTGAGCAGGTTTGTGTGAGTGACTGAGCTGAGCTGACAGAGAAAAATAGTTCTTCCTCCTCCTGTCCTCACAGGCCCCTTTGCATTTAAAAAAGTTAAGAGCCTATTTGGTAGTTGGGTTTTCTAAAGTTTTTTTTTTTTGTCTTTACTTTCTTTATCTCTCCACCTGTAATTGTTGGGGTAGGGGGATTAGACCGGCCAGACCTGTGCTTGGAAAATTTGCCCTCAGCCTTGCATAAGCAGACAGCTGAATGTTTCATCCTATCCCAGTGGAGAGTCTCAGTGTCATGACTGCTCTGTTTTCCTTTCCTGGCAATCTCTGCGTGTGTTCTCTTGTGATCTGCTGGAATGATTTCCTCAGCCAGGCTGCTGTGGGCTTTTGTAGCCTTCCTCCAAATGTACCTCTTACTCTCTAGGACAGATCCAGAGCCACAACAAAAAAACAAGCAGCTCCGTAACCTTTATACTTTGACAACTTCCCTTGTTTTTTCCTTCTTCCTTCCTGCAATTGTGACATTTGTTTTTATTGAAGTTACCTTAGGAGCAACCCGAGATGTGTGACACAGCCCATGTGTTCTGGTGGTGGCCAGCTGCTGTTGTTGGCTCAGCTGGTCTGGTGACCATCTCCATCCAGAGTTCTGAGTTCTTCTCTACTTTCTTGTCTCTGCTCCTGGGCTCTGCTGTATGTTCTGCTCTCTGTCCGTCTCTCAGAGTCTGACTCCTTGGTGCTATAGGACCCTTTCTGGGGCCTCTCTGTTTCCCTGGTCCTGTTTTCTGCTGCAAATCAAATCTTATCTAAAAACATATTTTGTCTCTTTTGTGTCTTTAACCCCAGCCATCTGCTCTGGCTTATCTTTATGATAAGCCCAAGTAAAGGACTTGGGGAGGAGGCATAGGTGGAAGTCTGCTCTGCAACAGGAAGGTGTGAAGTGGCACGAGATTCTCAGAATTAAAAACAGAGTGAAAATCGCTGCAGAATTACACCATAATGTGGACATGGGAGGCTGTAAGCAGCTTCAGCACTGAAGAACTTAAATTTTCCATTCCTTTCTTGTTCATTTTCTCAAGTATTTGAGGATTGTTATCTGAAGTCCTCCTGCCTCAGCATGTGTGCAGAGCGTGGTATTCTTTCTTGCTGTGTTTGGGGCAGGCTCAAGTAACTCAAGCAGAGAGGTTGGTGTCTCACATGTGCTTTTGCAGAGGAGTTAAGGCCAGTTGAAAATGATTTGGCTGAAAGAACAAGACAAAAGAAATTTGTGAAGGTGACAGCTTGGGGACAGATGGCAAGATGTTGCATAACACGTATTACAAATGTGTGAAAATGAGCATGAGTCTGATCCATAAAATGGTTCTTTTGGCTCTGGAGGGAGTGCTGGAAATGGTCTGGTATGGAGATAAGGAGTGTGTGCCTATCTGTGTGTACATATGCACATGTGAATTATGATAGCATTTTTGTCTCTATGGTGGTGACCAACCGTCCCCAAAGCCTGCAGGAGTTCAGGCCCTTCTTAGCAGCCAGAGGAGGTTTTAGGCAGTGTTTAGGAGGTGGATGAGTGAAACAGGAAGGGCAGGATCTGTCCATCTATGGAGGTGGAAGAGGACAGGCAGAATTGCAAGGTGGGGATGGAAATGGCAGCATTACAAAAGAGTGTTGAGCAGTGCCTTGGCTTGGGTGTGAGTAGGTGGAGTAGCACAGGCAGAGCTGGCCCAGGGTGTCCGTGCCAGCCATGGCTGCTCACTGTGCTCAGGGACTGAGGAAAGGGCAGGTTTGGAGCCGTGTCAGCACTTGAACTGAGGGCTAGATTTACTCCCCGCTTTCACAGACTGTAGTTGAATTGCAGTGAGTGTAGCTGGCATTGCTGAAAACAGTGGCTGCAGGGATGCTGGCTAGGAAGCATTTAGCTGTAAACAAGCCACCCTCAAGCCCCCTGGCCTGACCTTTAACCACCATCGCATCACTCTGTCTTTGCTTATCAGCTTTATATCCCCACAGTGACTATTAGTATCACTCCACCCAGAACAGACAGCTCTGTCTTTCTCCCATTGCTTGAGCCTGGGAATGTTGCATGTCCCATAACTGCTGTCTACTTGCTGACCATTAGTCTTTGCAAAGACTACCAGTTTTATATGATAGCCTGTCACATTGTGGCAAGGCAAATTTATTACTGTACCACATGGCAATCACTCTGGTTTGCTTGCAGAGTGTGCAGGATGCCCAGGACAGCCTGGGCTGCTGCAAGGATGCCACAGTGGCACAGAACTTCCAGACTGAGTGCGTGGTTTGATGCTGTGCGAGTACCAAAATGGAAAAATCAAAGATTTTTTGTTCCTTGTGTCCAGAGCCAGGAGACAATAAGCAATGCCCTGTCTTGCAGCCCCAGACCCTTCAATATCTGTCAGTGCTTTACAATCCAGTTGGGAATGGATGTTCCCCATGCCCAGCAGCATGAGGGGCTAATCCATTCGGGAGGCGTAAGGGCCTCCCATCTCTGTGGCTCTGAAATCCAGCCAGAATTGCAAATGAGCAAACCAAACCTGGCAGTTGTACCATGATCTCCTGCTTGGCAGGGGAGTGGGGAAGACAAAACAAAACCCCATCTTAACTAGCCAGGCCCAGAATTGAAATCCTGCCCTGACAGCAGGCAGGCAGACAGACCTGTTTGGTGTGAGCATCCGTGACAGGGCTTTTGGTCAGCCTGGCCACCGGAGCACTCGGCTCTGCCAGCCTCAGAGCTGGAAGAGTGGGAGGATCTGAATAAGATCTCTGCAGTCAGCAGCTGCTGTGGTTATTCTGGCATTAATTTGACGTATACCACATCTCATCTCCTAAACTCTCCCTGGGAAGTGGCATGTGGTTCCTCTGTGTTTGAAGTACCAAAGGGCTTTTGCCTTTGCAGCACATTAGCAAGTTTGGCTTGCTTGAAAAGGACTTTATCCTGCCCAGATGGGGCTGGGTTAGGTACTGCAATCAAGTAGACGGTTTCTTTTCTGGAGCCTTTTTGGGTATAATTTGGAAGAGGGGATTGTGAACTCGCTTTGCCTCCTCTGCAGCCCCCATTCATTTTGCAAAGCGCCTGTGATTGATCTGGCAGAATGGGATGTATTCACAAGCAGAGCTGGAGGGCAGCAGGAAGGACAAAACCCCACCACAGCCTCTGAAATGAATCATGGGCTCTGAAAAGATCAGCTGGGGTTAAGGCGTAGCAGTGAAAAGCTATTGTCTGGAGCCTGGACTGTGGCTAAAAGCATTATTTATCCCGATTTGGGTAGTGGTGGTAGGAGGGCGTGGTGTTCCCAGGAACAGCAAAGCCAGTGTGCCTAGTGGTGAACATGAACTTTATTTGATTGTGTCACAGGTAGCTAGAGAAGCTTTTTGGAGTATCTCAGCTACAGAGCAGCCAGTCCAATACCGATTTGTGAATAGAACTGCATGGGTTGCATGCAAAGAGGATTTCCTACAGCTATTTTTATTGTAGTTGGAGCATGGTTGCCTTTGACTCAGATGAGTGCATGTCATAGATTTGAGGCACTACAGCCCCTTTTACCAATGCTTTTGCGAGACAAAACAAGAATCTCACTAATTGGTTCAGCTTGGCAATAATGTTCTGGTTTTCTATCAAGTAAGTGGCATTCAGGAGAGTCTTGTGGTAGCTTTAGATTCAGAGTGGAGCATGGGTTTAAAGGGGGAATGGTAGGTACTGCTGAGAATGGGATATGAGAATATGAGTGGGATATGAAACTCAGACTGAGTTTCAAAACGTTCAGATATGTACACGGATCTTCTCCAGACAGTCTGATTCCTGGAGCCTACAGAATTGGGCTTGGAAAACCTCCCAGTTTCTGTCTGAGCCAACAGAAGGAGCCTTTCACATGGTTCCTCTGCTTTCTGTCTAGAATGTACAGGCTAGACTAGGAAGTGAGAAAATGAGAAGAAATGATAAGGATACCTCCTAGTCTCAAAGGCTAGGGCAGGATCAGAAATTCTGCACTGGGGTTTGGAGTCAGCTGCCTTTTCAAATCTGCTTTGCCTGTTTCAAATCTGGTGAAACATCAAGAGTTTTTCAGGAAGGACAAATCCAGAGTGATACCCTCTGATTCACATCAGTTACGTTGTCTGAATTCCAACCTGCAGAATACAGTTGCATCTTTGCTGTGTTAGTCATCCTGAAGAGAACAGGAACAAATTTGGCTGACACAGACAAACCACTAAATTCACCTGAATGGCTGAAGATGAACCCAACTTATTAGAGAGCAAAGTCTGCATGCAGACACTCAGTGTGGACAGAGCAGAGGGCATGCCTGGGAGATGATGTAGTGAAGGTCCTGTGCTGCCCACCTGGCAGCAGCCCAGGCACCACACTCAACAAGTGTGGTGCTGCACTAAATGCCAGGTGCAATTTTAATTCCTTTCATCTCAAGCACTCTTGACAGAAGAGCATTATTAGTATTGAGCATTTCAAGCAGCTCCAAGCTGTGTACCTGACAGTCCTCTGTGTTATGCAAGGACAGGAAAATCATCTGAAAACATCTTCACATTTGTTCCTTCCCCTTTCTTGTTTTTTTGTCTCTCCCCCACCATCCTTTCCTGTTTTCTGTTGTTTTTTTTTTCGCCTTTTGAAGCTCAAGCTGCCTCTGAGTACGTGAATGCCTGCATGTAACAGATCCCCTTTCTCAAACCTTTTGATGGTCTCCAGTGCTGGGAAATTGCATCTGAAACACAGCTGTATCTGACTCTGCATTTGACAGCATGTTGCCTCACTGCTCTTTCTCCTAAGCAGTTTTGCAAGGAGATCTTCCCTGTGAAGACAGCACAGTAGGTGACTGTTAAATTTCTACTTTGCTAGTCTCTACAATAAAAAATTACTGTAGCAGTAATTTTAGCCTGGGATAGTGCTGCTGGCCTAAGCACCAGGTGGTGGAGTCTGTGCGAGCATTGGAAAGGTACAGATATTTGGGATGAAAGAGTAGGCACATCACTAATAGTAGAGAATTGATCCCACAGCTTTCAGGGAGAAGTTAAACTTCTGACTGAATTCAAGACAGTGTTTCACCCCACAGGGTTGATACTGTAAGATGGACAGAACATAAAGATGAATCTTATGCCTGCTGTCACTGGCCATTCCAGATGGGTCTGCTCTCGTTTGGAAGGAGTGTCTGTATGTTGTATGTATGCAGCCCATGCATAGAGGGCCCATATGGCTTCTTGGGAATAAAACTCTCCTGCAGTGTGAGCAGCTTCATCCAGGTTTTCTGAGCTGAGCCAGCAAGGAACCTTACTGCTTATTTATTTACTTATTGACAGCTTTAAATAGTTCATGGTTGAACTGGGGGGGCAAAAAGAAATGTGTTCTGTTTGCTGCTTCTGTCATGGGCAAAACAGAAAGTGCCAGCATTGGATCATAGATCTTGGGGTCTTTGTTGGTGTTTAGGCAGCCTTTATGATCTCAGGAGAACATTTATAAACCCTGTAGTTTTGTGCTTCGAAGCAGAAATTATTCTTGATCCCCTGAAGTCCCACTGGAGAGCATATTAATCTGTCTCAAATCTTGTCCTCTTGAAAGTAAGCAGGATCTCAGCTGGTGATTCCCTGCAGGTAGTGAATGAAATTGGAGATTTGTGGAGAGCCTGTTGGTTTAAGATGAAGGGGGAACCCCAAGCCTCGCTAAATATAGTTTATGTATCAGTAGCCTGAGCTGTCCTCTCATATGCAGTTCTTTTCTGATTGGGGACAGGGCCTGATACAGCTTCAGAGTATCTGTCTTAAAAGGCACTTGGATTTTTCAGGAGGTAATAGAGTGTCTCCCGAGGTTCTGCTAAAGGACCATTCCAGCAGGGCTCTGAAAGGGTGACCCATCAGCCTGGGAGGAAAAGTCTTCTGCTGGGGTGTGGTTTGTAGGAAGCAAAAGGCACTCGGACTGGAGATGTGTGGTTCTTTGTGTGGGGAGTTTGGCCAGCTCTGTGCTTGTTTTTCCCCTTGTTCTCTTTGCAAGCTTTGTCCTGTCCAGAGAGACTGCTGGGGTGTTTTCTTCATGAGCTGAGATTTGAGGGGTCTTTTTTTCTTGAGCCAACTCCTTCCTTCTTTCAGGAGTGCTGTCTGCCCTGTCTGGATGAGTGGAAGGATTTTCAAAGCAACCTTATCTTGCTCTGCTGGAAAAAACCTGTCTTTCCCATCCTGGCTGTACAAAGGCTGCAGACAGCCAGGGGAGTACTACAGCCAGCAGACAGCATTGGATAGCTGTCAAAAAGCTGATGCCCCTCTGCCCTCATCCATATGGAAGAAGGATTATTATCTGCCTCTGGTGCAGTAAGATCCCTTTAAAAGGTTATGCAGTGGATACTTATTTTTTCAATAACTGCCTTTCGAAGGAAAATAAATGAATGCAGTGTGGAGAAATTCAAGCCCCAGTTTGTTCAGATCATGCCTTCTGCTGTTCCCATTGACAAGGCTGTTCCAGCAACAGCTTCCTGCATGATGGAAGATGCAGCTGGGAGCTCTGATAACCCCCGGGCTCTCACAGAGCAGGTGGGACCTTGGCAGGGGCCACTGACAAGTTGCTTTATGTAATATACTCCTCATTCAGAGTGGTTCTGCTTTTTCTCTTTAGCTCAGTAGTTGGGTAAGGGAGCAAGGGGTGTGGTAGGGGCCAGATTGTGCTCTGCATGTGTCTGCTTCAGAGAAGTGCATGTGTCACAGGTCCAGCCTGCTCATGGCTGCCGTTAAACTTGGCTTAAATCTAAGCACTTCTGTGCACAATCACGGAATTCTAGAAGACACTTTGCCTGCAGGCTTCTGAGACTTGTCAGCTGCTACATTTTTGAAGAAACCTGCCAGATGAAGTAGCTGCTGCCTGCAGTTTCTGTTTGTCTGATATGGGTGAGATGATGCCAAGGTCTCTGGTAGACTGAGACATGAAGTGAGGGGAGTTTGTGAGAGATAGGATTAGTATCTGCCACTTTCCTGCTTGTGCCCAGCTGTGGCAGGATCCAAAAAGCTCTCAGAAAAAGCTGTTTAGGTGTTGCTGAAAACCACAAGCAAGGCTTTCTGGTGAGATGGCTGCACCCCAGAGGCTTTAGTTTCAGTTTAATGGTCTGTCTAGCCCTGCTTGTCTGTGACCAGTGACATCCAGTATCTTAACCCTGCTCCAGGAGAGGCCAAGTAAAGGGGCTGTGACTGTGGCCTCTTTAGCTTTCAGAATTCCAGCTGCACTGGGGGTCAGTTGGTGCCTGTAGTGACAACATGATAGAAAGAGCAGTGCTGGGAACTGGGCTGCAACCTGCTAATTTATTCCCTGGATATTTTTCAATACGTATAGGATAGAAATATTATTTACCTCCAAGTTCCCTGGAATAGATATTTGATGATGGAAGCCTGAGATTTGAAATATATGTATGTGTCCTTATATGTATGTATATATAAAAAATGGCTTTGCTGCAGCTTTTATACAGGCATTTCAATTTCTAAATGACCTGTTCCTTCCATTCTGAGTAGTTGCTTTTAATCTTAGTGTCAGAAAAATCATTGCTGCCTTCCTGCAGTCTCTGTGTTTGTTTCCATAGCTGTCCTATATAAATTGCTTCTTTTTTTGTGCATAAGCAAATCAAAGGTTAACACTGAATAGTTGACCTGAGCCGTGAGCAAAGAAAGCAGTAGCAGTGGCAGGGTGGTTTCTGAGGTTGTAGGAATAGGAACCTAAATCAATAGCTTTTAGCAGACTCATAAATGTTTCATTTGTATTCCTCGCTTCGGCGTTGACATGGGAATCCATATAACCCCTTAAATTAGCGTTGTTCCTGCGCTGGGTGTAGATGTTGGAAACATTTCCTTCAGATGCACTTCAAAGTGCTGTTCTGTAATGGCATTTTCCTTCCTGTTTTGGAGCCTTGGTTCTGCACAGCCTCCAGTCACGAGTGCAATGAGCTTGTCAGGCTGCAGGAGTTTGGGCCATGGACATGAACATGGACATAACCAACCCAATTACCCACATCAGCATTCCTGCCCCTGACTCGGAGGCTGAGTAGGACTTGTGACTGCTTGGGCAAGCTGTTGCTTCTGCATGGAGAAGCACAGATACTTTTCTCTGGACTGTGACACAGCCCTGAGGAATGAGTGAGGCCTTGAGAAGACCAACCTCAGTAACTCCTGGCAGAGGGTGGGGAGGGAGCAACATGCCCACAGCTATTTGTCTAATTCAGACTCTTCTCGAGGTGCTGGAGAAGCAGGGGCAGGAAGCTCATGAGCAGAGCCTGAGTCAGGCAGCTTATCTGGCCATCTGCCTCCTCCTGAGGTCATCCGCCCATGGAGTGTGGGAGGGTTGAGCAGCTCCAGGTCACTGTCAGGTCAAGGCTGTGACCTGCCAGCAGCCTGGGAGCGCTGTGTCCGCTCTCTCAGCATTTTGTGGTTTCCTCCAAGACCCCAGTGCTGGCTGGGGAGGACAGGGCTCATCTGCAGACTTTGTGTTTGCAGGCTGGAAAGACCCTTGAGAAATCTCAGCCTGTGAAGCGAAAGTTTAAAAAAAACCCATCCAACCAACATCAACAAAAAGAACCCATCTAAAAATCCTTCCCCAACTGTCTTGTTTAAACAATTCAGTGACTCGAGTGAAGGTTGACCCCATTTTGATTTTTTCAGGTTCATTTTTCAAACCTCCAGACAGCTTCTGTATTAACTTCTGTAAGAGAGGACTGTGAATATGTATCTGTCTGCTTTAGTTACATGGGGAACAAAATACAGCTGTATAAAGTATTTTGGAGTAAATGACTTGGATTTTATCATCTAGGTAGTATTAATTTGATTAGTCCAAAGGGGTTTTCTTCTACAGGCAAGGACTGGTGTCAGGTAGCACTGAAGTGAAATAGTAGCCTTATAAAAGCCTTGTGTCTGATTCTGCCTGTCTGATAAAAAAACATAATTTATGTCTTTCTTTTGTCTTATTCTGAATAGAATCTGTCCTGAAAGATGTTTAAATCTCATGAGGTGTCTGGTGAGTTTTATCATCAAAAAGTGCAACAAATGGGTTTGGTAAAATTGGTTCAAACTTTTGGCTTCTGCTGGTAATGAAATATTTCGTAAATAAAAACTGTAGCAGTTGCCTTTCCTAAACCTGGAATAATCTACGTGAAAATCAGAAGCCAAACTTGATTTCTGCTGAGCCAAGAACAGACCAATGCCCTTTATCCTGGATAGTCTGCTCTCTCAATGCTGTTTTCTAAGGAAAAATAACTCTTCTGCGGTTTGCCAATACCCTCTGGGGGCTGTTGAAACAATCCACCACCAAGTTTGGGGTTTGATTGCCTCACTTTGTTGCTCCTTTGTTGAAACCAAAGCAGAATTTCCCCCTTCACCCCACTCTGCCTTCCCACCCTCCTCAGCCTGAGTTAAATTTTTTGGAGGATGTGAGGGTGCAAGAAGAAAGGGCTGTGCAAGCCAGGGTGCGGGAGTGTAAGGGTTGGCCATAAAGCAGGAGCCACAGAGATGTCACCTGGTGCTTTGAGGTCGACTGGCAGTGTACCAGGGTTGGATAGCAAATGCATGTGTTCTCCACACCTTATATCAATAATAATCTTTTCTGTGTTTGCCTCCCTGCAGGCAAGAGCTCTGCCACCATGTCTGTCAGCGTCCACGAGAACCGGAAATCCCGCACCAGCACCGGCTCCATGAACATCTTGCTTTTTCACAAGGCCTCCCACCCCGACTGCGTCCTGTCCCACCTGAACACGCTGCGGAAGCACTGCATGTTCACCGATGTCACCCTGTGGGCAGGGAACAGGTCATTCCCGTGCCATCGGGCAGTGCTGGCTGCCTCCAGCAGGTACTTCGAAGCCATGTTCAGCAATGGCCTCCGGGAGAGCCTGGATGACGAGGTGAACTTCCGTGACAGCCTCCACCCGGAGGTGCTGGAGCTACTGCTGGACTTTGCTTACTCCTCTCGGATCATTATCAACGAGGAGAATGCTGAGTCCCTCCTGGAGGCTGGGGACATGCTGCAGTTCCATGACGTCCGAGATGCAGCGGCCGAGTTCCTGGAGAAGAATCTCTACCCTTCCAACTGCCTGGGCATGATGCTGCTCTCGGATGCTCATCAGTGCCGGCGGCTCTATGAGCTCTCCTGGAGGATGTGCCTAGTCAACTTTGAGACTGTTCACAAGAGTGAGGACTTCAACAACCTTTCCAAGGACACTTTGCTGGACCTCATCTCCAGTGATGAGCTGGAAATTGAGGATGAAGAAAAGGTCTTTAGGGCTGTCATGCAGTGGGTGAAATATGATCTGGATGAGCGGAAGGCTTATCTCCCAGAACTTCTGAGGAATGTTCGTCTGGCTTTGCTTCCTTCTGAATGCCTCAAGGAAGCCTTGGCTTGCGAGGACTTGATCATGGTGGATGAAAGGAACAAGCTTGTCCTGGATGAAGCTATTCAATGCAAGAAGAAGATCCTCCAGAATGATGGAGTGGTCACCAGCCCCTGTGCCAGGCCTCGCAAAGCTGGGCACACCTTACTGATCCTGGGAGGACAGACCTTCATGTGTGATAAGATCTACCAAGTGGATCACAAAGCAAAGGAAATTATTCCCAAAGCAGACCTGCCAAGTCCACGGAAGGAGTTCAGCGCCTGTGCCATTGGCTGCAAAGTGTACATCACTGGAGGCAGGGGCTCAGAGAATGGAGTCTCCAAAGATGTTTGGGTTTATGACACAGTGCATGAGGAGTGGTCCAAAGCTGCCCCGATGTTAATTGCTCGGTTTGGGCACGGCTCAGCTGAATTGGAAAACTGCCTGTATGTAGTTGGTGGACACACTGCAGTAGCTGGAGTCTTCCCTGCATCTCCTTCTGTTTCCTTGAAGCAAGTAGAGAAGTACGACCCCATATCCAACAAGTGGATGATGGTGGCTCCATTGAGAGATGGAGTGAGCAACGCTGCGGTGGTGAGTGCCAGGCTGAAGCTCTTTGTGTTCGGTGGGACCAGCATCCACCGAGACATGGTGTCCAAAGTCCAGTGCTATGATCCAGCTGAGAACCGATGGACGATCAAAGCCGAGTGCCCGCAGCCCTGGCGCTACACGGCGGCCGCTGTCCTGGGCAGCCAGATTTTCATCATGGGAGGAGACACGGAGTTCACGGCAGCCTCCGCCTACCGCTTCGACTGCGAGACGGACCAGTGGACGCGCATCGGGGACATGACGGCCAAGCGCATGTCCTGCCACGCCCTGGCCTCGGGGAACAAACTCTATGTGGTAGGAGGTTACTTTGGCACTCAGAGGTGCAAAACGCTGGACTGCTATGACCCTATGTCAGACACATGGAACTGTATCACCACCGTGCCTTACTCGCTCATCCCCACAGCTTTTGTCAGCACCTGGAAGCACTTGCCCTCGTGATGAGGGGCAGGGCTTCGGGGCTTTTTTCCAGGAAGTCAATGAAGGTAAGAGTCTCCTCCTCTTAAATTGAAATTAACCGTCTTGCCTCGATTGTATCTCCACACACCATGCTGAAGCCACAGGTTCCAAGTTGCTCATGAGGTTATTTTATGGAAGAGAACATTTAAAAGGGGGATGCAGAGCCAGGAAAGAAAAACCAGCTCTGCAGGGTTCTAGTGTAAGTCTAGATAGTTCCAAGGGTTCTCTTATTTCCAGATGATCCTCCCAGTATCTTAAGAGATACGTCTACATAGATGGTTGGGGCTCATCTCCCTCTCATACAAGGTATCTGGATGTGCCAGCATCACCATTCTGTGGGTGGGTGGGTAGGCAGATGTGTCCACACCTGCTCTCACCATGGAATACATCCTGTTCCCATGCAGTTGTGGGAGTTAAGGTTCCTAAAATCATTTGTGACTCCTGGGAGACACCAGGGCAACAAGTGCTTTGGAATGTCTCAGTAGCTTGGTGTTTTTGCTGATTTTCTGGGTGATGTGTTTAGAATTGGTGAATATGTAGGCAAGTGACCCTTGGAATGCCAGAAAATCCTGGTTCTCTTTTTATGCTCTGTATTTACATTTCAGTGGGTAGCAGAAGCAAAAGCACAGAAGCCATGGTGCATTTGATGGTCTTGGTGTTTATTTATCATCCAAACTGTTGCTTGTTGAATCAGAACTTCTGAGACTTCTGTGTCAGACCTGAGTGGGAGGGAAGGGGTTTTGTAACCAGAAGAAGAATGTGTTTATTGGTGTTTTGGGTTGTGTCAGAATAAGAAATTTGGTGGAAACCCATGATGTCGTGTCTCGTTCTGGCTCTCCGGTTTTCTCTTGCTCAGAGAAGGTGCTACTGCAGTGCCCCTGGGACAGGGTTTATTGTTCCTCCTCTCTCCTCCCCAGTGAGGTGTTTGGTTGCCATTCTGGTTTTCAGTGTGCCTCCACAGGGCTTTGCATGTCCTCACTAACCTGTGCTGAGATGCAGCTGGCCTGGCAAAGCCCAAAAACTCTTCTCAATTTGCATTGTGAAAGCAGATAGTGATACAGGCAACACCTAGATAGCATCCTCTTCCCAGGAAGTCAGTAGCACCTCTTCTAGCTCAGTGTGCAGGTTTCTCAGTGCCAGCAGCACACTCAGCCCAGCTTTGGTGGTTGCAGCCTACATCCCAGCCAGCTGAAGGAGCTGGGAAACCCTCACGTATGGGTGTGGGATTGACAAGCTTGACTTAGTTTTATTTGTTACGTGGGGACTGTGGGGAGGGAAGTTCTTCCACAGACTCATCAAAATCCACTTCATTTAATACAGGGAAGAAAGAATGCTGCCCAAACCCTCTAACACCCCCTCACTTCCCTGCTTTCCACTTGGTGTGGTTGGTGTGCCTGGGAATCGCTCAGCGAGTGAAATTGCCGGCACCTCCCAGTGATCATCTTTTTTGATGCCAGGTGGGAACCATGGAGGAGTTCTGGCACCTCAGCCAACGTGACCACCTGCTTTTCTCAAGTGGGTAAAAAAAAATCACCCAGGGCATTATGCTGCTCTTTGTGAAACACTCGGTTTTAACATGGGCTGGACCACCACGAGGGCAGGGCAAGAGTGGAAAGGGTTAAAATGAGACCTTAAAGTGTTCGCAACACTGGAATATAATGGCCTTTCCAAATTCTCCTCCTCAGGCGTTGCCTAGCATCTGTCACAGTGGCTCAGTAATCTAATTAACTGTCACTTGGCTATTAAATATTGCAGCAAAGACTGTGAGGACTCCATCATTTTCAGCTCAGGTCAATGGGGCCTCCCTTTAAGAGCCATCCTAGAGCTGACAATTAATTTTCTCTGGTAGCAGATACATCTGAATATTAAAGCTCAACACCAGCCACATGGCTGGAAGTAGGAATAGGGAGTAGTTTGAGATGGGAGTAAATTTCTCAGCTACTGAATAAAGAAGTATTCAAAGTCACAGTGATATTATTTTCCTCTCCTACCTTTTTCCCTCTATTGTATTTGGGTTGTTGAGACCTAATAAATAGCTTTGTGGGGGTTGTACTTCTTTCCCCCCTGTAATCAGGAGCCTGACACAAGCTCAGAAAACTAGGAACTGCAAATAAAACTGGTGAAAAGTCACTGTGTGAGGGTTTTATGTGCTTTTTTGGCTCTGCCTCCAGTTTTCGGTTAAAAGAACTATTTAAAATACACGCAAGCTCTTGCCAGAAAGAATGTCTGTCCACGTGATTTTTTTAGAGTGGGTTTCTTTTTTTTTTTTAGTAAGTTATTGTTACTGCCTCAGGCACTGTGGCAGCTCCATACATAAAACAGCAAGATGGGTGAGTGAACGTCCCTGATGTGCACATGCTGCCCACGCTGCAGCAGCCACATCCCATGTGCCTGCCTTGGCTATCCTGACTGTGCAAAAACTGGGCTTGGGAACTGGGGTAACTGGCTGTAAGATCCTATGACTATGATCCAGTTCACCCCATTATCCTACTGCAGTTCTGACTGAGGGGTTTTCTGGTTTGCAGCTCCCACCATAGAATGTCGCTGCTCAAACACATGGTTTGGTCCTTATGGGATCCTTCTTCAAGTAGGGATGCTCAGAAGGCAGGCTGGCCTCCCCTCACCTGGGAAGACTCTGGAGCAACCACCCGTCAGAGCAGAGCATGGTGGGGAAGGGCCTGGGCAATCACATGGCAGGAGTCAGTACTTTGTACGTGTGGAAAAAACAACCTCCCACCTATAAACTGGTCCCTGAAACCCAAAAAGTCTGTCCTTGACAAACCACCCGGCTGCTTTTCATACAAAGCATAAAATTGATCAGCTGGAAATGCTTCCTCGAGGGCATGGCCTTTGCCCTTCCGAGACAGAGTGGGGACACCTTTCAGCAGAGGTCCCAGCATTGCTGCCAAGAAGGCCGTGTGACATTAATTTAGTGCTTATTACCCAGAGTTAATTCCAGGGATCAAGTGTGATTAGCAATATGAAACGGGAAAGCCTCATCCCCTCCCACCCGTGGTGGTGGAGCCATAGGGAGGCAAAACATGACAAACGAGCACTCGGTTAATAAAGAGTCTGTGTTGATAAAGACAAGTACAGCTCAGACTGGGGGAGGGTGGTGGGTGGTTTGTCACAGTCCTGTGCAGAGACAGTTGATGGGGACAACTCAACCCCTCCACAGAGGTGACTTCAGGCAGCAGCAGGAACAGATTCTCCAAGCTGCCTGTCTCCCCATTAAAGTGGCTTTTCCAGACTATCTGTCCTGTGTTACACTCTCACATGCATGGGACAGTCACAGATGGGGGTGGGATGGTCACTTCAGATTGCATGGTCCAGCCAGGGAAGATTAATTGGAAAGGGGAGTCACTGTATCCCTCTGTCCTGCCTCCTGAGCCTCAAATGCTCTAGGGTGGAGATACTGGAATTCCCATCCTACAGGACAATCCGAGCCTTATAGCATCAAGGAGCCAGGACTTCCCCTTCCCAGAGATTCCTAATCTAGTGCTTTTTATTTTTAGCTCGTACAAGACCCTCCTCACAATCTTCACTGTAGGGAGCCAGAGGCTGGTGGCTGGGCATTGATTGCTGGGACACTTCCAGGAGCTCAGAGTTGATTTTGTGGCTTGCACTGGAGCCCTTTGGTGCACTTAGCCCCTGTGAGGGCTGCGGGTGGCACCAGGAGCTGGTGCCTGCCTTTGAGTGGGCACTGAGTGACTGAGGCTGAAGGGTTTTGAGGCTGAAGGGTTTTGAGGCTGTTCTAGCACTTGAAATCTGAACTTTGGCCCCAGAGCTCCTGCAAAGATTCAGGCTGCATGCCAGGCCCTGAGCTGTATTCTGATACCACACTCACACTAGGAATTGGGTCATTCCATGGCTCTTCCTGGTTATTATATTACAGCTTAGATAACAAGCCTTTTGCAAAGACAGTTTAGCAGCTGCCTGGTGTGGCTCCCTTCCATGCGGAGCAGAGCTTTCACCTTGCAGCGGCCATCATTCCTGGCTTCATCCATGGAACCCTGCTCACAGAAAGGCACCTTCCCATGCCAAGATCTGTGTACCTGCAAAGAGCAGCCTGAAAAAACCTCAGCATAATCTCCTGGCTCCTAGAGGCTGCTGCTCACCTGCATGCTGCTGGGGTGGGTGGTTGCTTGCAACCTGCTGGAATTCCTGGAGCAGAGTCACAGCTGGTTTCTCCCAGTGGCTCCTAGGGAAACCCATTTGCATGTGTATAATAGCGAGGCCGGATAAACAGGGATTGCAGTTTTTCTGCCACTGCTGCTCTTTCCAAGTGGCTGGTTGTCTCTGAAGCCAGTTTATCAGGCAGTGTTGGAAGGGAGTGGCTGGCCTGGGGAGGAAAGTCGATGAAAATCAGGCTTTTCCTAACCCTGGGCAGATGGAAACATGTGCAGTCTGAGCTTGGCCCCAGACTGTATTAATCAACCCCTTGGAAATGTCAGTGATACGGATGTTTTTGGAGGAACCTGTGGAAAAAGAGAAAAAGGGTCTTTTTGTTTTGTCTGTTCCAGTTTTTGCCCCTCCTCCCTGCCCTAAAAAAAAAAAAAGAGTGAAAACTTTTCCCTCAGTTTTTCATTCCCTTGTCATGTCCACCAAAGTTTGCTACCTGACTCTGAGCCCTCCTCAGGTGAAGACCCCCTCTCCTGTCCTGCACAAGCAAAGGACACCCCAACTCCTAAAGAAACCAGCTGCTTTCCACCTCAACCCACCTCAGGGAGTCGGGGTGGGGGTTACCCCAGTGAATGCCCTGTGTGGGCTGAGCTGAGCATCACACCAGTTAATGAGCTTTCTCTTTCCTTCCCCAGATGCCAGAGTCACCTCCATGTCCCCTCTCTTGCGGCTGGAGCCGACACAGTGACCAAGAGTCTCCTGTCCTCCTGCGCAGGACTCCGAGGCAACTTCCACATCCCTTCCTGACACCGGGAGTGGGAGGCACAGCTGGGGCCCCACCACCAGCATCCTGCCGGGGGTCACCAAGGGCTACCCAGCCCCACCACTGGTCACTGGCCACCGTGCAGGGATGGCAAGGAGCTGAGAGCACTGCCTTGCCAGACTGGGCACAGGGATGGCTTGTGGGCTCCTCTGGACCAGCAGGGCTGGGAGATGGAGGCTGCATCCCTCGCCAAACATGACTGAGTAGCCCTTTTTGTTACTCAGTTGGGGGCGTTAAGAGATTAATACTTTTTTTTTTTTCTAGGGCAGTGAACTTGCTATTGGCAGTGCTTGCTGCTTGGGTGACTTGGAAGTGTTTGTTAAAGGGAGCAAGGTGAGAGCACCTGGCTCGCCATTTCCTGGAGGCAATGGCTATTGAGATAATAAAACATAGGAGCTTGGGATGGCTGCCAGCAGCACCAGGTACCATGACAAAACAGGGCAGATGCCTTTTGGTTTGTACTTTGGGCCTTTTAAATTTCTCCCCCCCTTTTCCTCGCTGCTGTGATTTGGTCAGAGGTCGGGTAGCTCCCCACACACAGCTGCTGGGAAGAGCACAGGGTTGTTAGTGTGCCAAGGCAGCAGCACTGCTGCCGAGATATTCCCGAGATAAAGCCCACTGCATGCTCAGAGCC
This sequence comes from Sturnus vulgaris, assembly GCF_052056855.1. Lineage (NCBI taxonomy): Eukaryota > Metazoa > Chordata > Aves > Passeriformes > Sturnidae > Sturnus > Sturnus vulgaris. The sequence goes on from NC_142255.1 coordinate 14,156,018, forward strand.
GGTCTGCTGAGCTTCCCTGCGCGTGGGTGAGGCTCTCATTAGCAAAGGAGCAGAAAAAGGGGTGCAGTGGGGAACACTCGTGCCTTGGGAAAGGGCACCTTGGCTCCAGCAAGGCCTCAGAGGGAGAGGAAGAGGATTAGGGTAGCATTGCAGAGTGGGCTGGGGAGGGATTCCTCTCCTTCCTGCTGCACCCCACATCCTGGCTTCTCCTTGGAGAGATGTGAGCATATCTGACTGCATGCTGCCTGCCAGCAGTTGGGCTGAGGCTGCCCCAGGTTATCCACGCACGCTAGCTGCCAACTGTGTTTGGGATTATGCATCCAAGAGCTGTCAGCCCCAGCCATTCCTCCCTTTGCTGTGGAGGAGGGCATGTGGATTTCGGCTGTCAGTACAGGGATGCAGCTCCTGACTGGCCTCTCTGGGGCTGGCCACTGCCGAGGACTGGTCCTGCACTCCTCCAGCATCCTGCTTCCCTGCACAGCAGATCTCCAGATTCTCCGGGCTTGCCTCTTGCCCCTGGATGAGGCCGGGCTGTAGCCTGGCCAGCTGAATGATGCAATGCCATGAAAAGCCTTGACACAGCTTCAAACAGCAAAGGTCTTTTTGGAGCAGCGGGTGCCCGTTGCTGCCGGGAAGAACACGCCTTCTGCACAGGCAGTCTGCGATGTGCTGGATGACGTTTATTTACATCTTCTAGTCTTTTTTTTTTTTTTTTTCCCTTCAGCTGCTTGTGAACTTTAATAAAAATGATGATCTGGGAAACTGTTTGTGTATTTTTCACAGGAGTCTTCATTCTTAAGTTGGATTTAGGTCTAATAACAGGGCCGAGAACTAATAACAGGGTTGGCGATCCGTGGGGTGGTTCACAAACAGCATCCAAAGCAACCAGCCCAGCTGTAATTATTATTGCTTCAGTGCTTGGGAAACTGAGGCACAGTGTCAAGCGTCTTGTCCAAGGTTAATGGTAGATCTGGGAATAAAGTCCAGGGCTCCTCATGTCCTGAGGACAGAATGTGGCTCTCTGTTCCACAGCTGCTCTCACTCAGCTTGTCCATGCCATGATTTCAGGAGAACTTGCAAGTCTGCAGAGCTAATAACACCTGCCAAATAGGTTGAGGGGCCCAACACAGACACAGCCATACTCCTTCAGGGAGAGCCAGTAATTTCTAAGGAAGACAAGAAGAATTCATGCTTCTGTTTTCCTTATTTGCCTTCTCTTGGCTGCTGCAGCTGCCAAGCAAGGAGCCTATTGACAGGAGAGATGGGCTTTCCAGCTGGAGCTCCTGTCCACACTTCTCTTCCATGTGCATCTCTCCCCATCCTGGAGTAGCTCCCAGAGGAGCAGGGAGATCCAGCCCTGCTCTGGGAACACTCTGGGAGGGTTTTTCCTCCCTACAAGACCAGCAGCTCCAGCTGTGCTCAGGGCTGGGACTGTGGGAGCATCGCTCAGAGCAGTGAATTGACACCACGCAAATTTTTATTTGCCTCTTTGTAGCAGGGGCTGTTGAGCTTGGGAAGCAAAACTTCTCATACAAGGTCTCAAAGGGATTTGGAGCCTGAATTTCTGAGCTGCAAAGGAGACAGGGAACCTGTCCCCTTGCCTGCAGGAGCTGAGTGGGCAGCAGCATTAGCTGATGTGAGCTGGGTAGATAGGAGTGTAAGGCTCTATAGAAAAAGCTCATTAAAGACCCCTTTGGGAAACCAATTCAGGGGAGAAATTACTGTTTGATGAGCAGGAGACGGGGAAAAGAGGAGGGGGGATGTGAATAAAATACCCTATAGTTTTGTTGATTCAGGTTTTATATGGGACTCTGGGACTTTAAATAGCAGCTGGGGAGGCTTTGCAATAGGCTTGCTTTGATATGAGCCATGCAGAGACCTGCTCTTTTGTATTTATTCTGGAGCTTGCCTGAGAGACAATTCAAAAGCAATCAGCAGCTACTGTGACAGCAGCGACCTGTTGCTATGGAATTAAAAGTAATGAGAAATACAAAGGTTTCTTGGCTAGCAGCAACAGAATAAGAGGGGAGCAGGAGATAGAAGTGGATGTAACAGAAAAAAGCTACAGCCAGAGCGGGGCTGGCATTTAAATGGGAGGTACAGGGGTAGAAATGTAAATGTGATTTGTTTTCCTTTTTCAAAAGAGCTTTTTCACCATCTCAGCAGGTCAGGCTCAGCTTTGTCTGGGAGCAAGCACTTGGGAAAGAGTCCTATCTGGTGGTGGTACTGGAGTTGTGTGTTCCCAGGCTCCCGGGAAACAAGCCCACACTCTATAGCCAGCCCTCACTGTGAGGTGTCAGGAGTTCAGACATCTTCCCCATGAAGTGCCAGGAGATCTCTGGAGGAACAAGGGGACTTATCCCACACCTCCCTTGTTTTGCAAGGCCCAATCCTACAGGAGAACTGTAGGGCAGGATACAGCTCCTTTCCACCCAGCCCTCCTGGCTGGAGCCTGCCCATGAGCTCTCTCCACCTCAGTTCCCCAGCTCAGTAACAGGGTGCTTCTCACTCCAAAAAACACTTGGGAGGAGAGGGCAGGGAGATGCTCGGAGGTAGAACCAGGCATGCAGCTGGCATGATCAGACCTCCATCCCCAGGGCCTGAGCATGCTGAACGTCCCTGGATGCAAAAGGCTGATGCTCGTATGTCTACTTTAAATGAAACTAATAGTGCCTTATTGGGTTTTAAATATGCATTTTCCCAGCCTGACCCCAGCTGCCCTTGAAATAATACTGCTTTGCAGTGAAGCCCTGCAGGGAATTATCATCTGAGCCCACTCCCTTTGTCATGAGAGTCAATTAAAAGCAGAGTAGCTGGTGATTTAATAGCTCTGGTGTCTGAGAGAGCCCCACATCCATCCAGAGGCCGACTGTGGCATTTAAATACATAACTGGAGAAGAGGAGCACATTTTTCCAGCTATCCAACATGCTTTCAAATTCATCCATGTCCATAACTCCTCATGTCCATGGCTTGTCCTCTTCTCCTGCACATTAATTAATGCCCCAGCATTGCACATTCTCCTTGCAATATATCTCACGTGAAATTATTTTCCTGTTTCCTCATGTGCCTTTTCCCTTGAGGTAAACCAAACAGGTTTTAATCTCTGAAGACAGTCCAGGCTCAGGAAATGCGTGGAAATGCTGCTCCGTGAGCAATGTTTGAGTTAAGCTTGCAAGAGCAGGAGAAATCTTTGCCCCCAGCTCCCCATAACCAACTGGGAATTGAATCTGGGCCCAATCTCTCTTGCTCCAGTGCAGAGCAGGAGCCTGGTGCCTTCCAGGCACAGGAGCAATGCTGGGGGCCCCAAGGTGGGAGCCAGCAGCAGGGACTCCGGCGGGAATGAATAGCCAAGGCTGAGCTCATTTATTCTTCCTTCCTCACAGTCTCTCTTTTCTTTCTATTTCACCTCCTCCTTATTTAACATCCTCGGCTGTCGTGCAGAACCATCACCCTATTTTGCAGCGCTGTGACCTAGTTTGCCGCAACGTCCCGACTTCCTCACTGAAATTGCAAGCTCAGAGCCCACCCAATCCTTTCAGTGATTCTCAGCTGAATAACAGATCCAATTAGGTGGAAAAAGCCTGCCTTTCATGCTGTCAGTGCCTGGACATCTCACTTCCCGCTCCCCAGCATACACTGCACCACTGAGGGCAGCTCACAGACAGGGGCCCCTCTGTGTTTGTGTGTCCCCCGCCAAATGAAGCTGGGGGAAGGGTTCAAAAAGACTGATCCTGTCTACCCAACCTGTCCTTTCATTCTTCCTGACAGTCTCTGAGGACTAGAGCCCAGGAATCACGTAATTTGCGGGCTTTCAGCTCTGTCTCTCTTGGGAAGCTCTCCATTCCCAGCCGAGACTGGGAAGAACAGTCTGTGACCAGGCCAGGGTGGCACAACTTATGCTTGCAAAGAAGTTGCTGGCACTTACAGCCAGAATGTGATTTAATGACTGATAGAAAGATCTGGCATCATACCTATCCCTAGTCCTGTGGGTTTATCCCAAGCAAACATTTTAATTCTGCCTTTTATTGCTGCCATCACTCTTCTCCACTGCACCAGGGCTCCTTGTCCCTACAGTCCCAGCAGACAGCCAGGCCCCAGATGTTGGCTCCACTCCATGGTGGGGATAGCTGGTGCTAAAACGGATGAGTAGAAACCAGACATGGAGAAAAAAACCCTAAGGGCCACTAGGAAAAGCCCTTTTGGTTTCTCCCTTCCCTGGCTGGGTGAGATGGACGGCCATGCCCTTGCCCTGAGGCCAGCCCAGCAGCACTGGGGCCCGCTTGGCTCCCTGGCAGGTGCAGGGAGGAGGGTAAACACCCTTCGCTCCATTTCTGGGTCATGTCTGGAGGAATTACACACGCACACAAAGACAGGAGCTGCTTCCCGATGTCTGGAGGAATTACACACGCACACACAGACAGGAGCTGTTTCCCGATGCTGTTCCCAGCAGCCGGCGGAGCTCCCGCTGCCCCCCGGGCCTCTGCCCACGCTGCCGCCCCGCCGGCATCACGGCTGCTCCCGGCCTTCCCACAGGCTTCGGCTAATGACTCACCGCTCCTTCGCGGCTCTCATTAGGCTCCTGTCTAATTAGGCTCACTGGGAAGATGCGGCTGGTGAGAAGCAGCCCTTTGGTGAAAGGAAAGGGGAAAGAAAGAGCATCTGGAGACGCCGGAGGGAGAGACGCCAGGCTGTGTTGAGAGGTCGGGTTGGGAATTGCCAGCTGAGCTGCATCTCCAGGGTGTAAGGGATGGACCGTGAAGGGAGGAGAGCAAAGGGACTGAAGTGGGGCTGGGGGAGCCCATCCTGAACCTGCACCCTTGGGCATCCCTGAAACACAGGCAGGAGAGCAGGCTGTGGAGCAAAGCCTGGTTCGGGGTGATTCAAGAACTGTGAAGGCAGCTTTAGGGCAGAGCCACTGTCTGCCCATCCCTGTGAGAGCTGCAGGTGCTCATATAAGTTGCTAGTGTCAAATATTATTTTCCACTTAATTTTTACATGGTTTAACCTCCTAAAAATCAAGACATTTAACATTCCTATAGCAAATTAACAAGCCCCAGGTGCCTTCAATGGCAAAGGTAAGTCATTACTTTACCATTCACCTTGTATCTGATCACAAGGCATCTCACTCACTCACTGCACTAATTAGGGTTTTGCCTTTCCTTCTCTTAATAAACCCTCCATGAATGAGTGGCCTGTCTGTAAGCCCCAGCCCAGCTTGCACCTGTGTCCTCCCAGATCTCCAGCTTCTCTCCCTGAAGGCAGTGCCAGGACTGAACCCAGCAAGGGCAGGGAAGGGGAAATGCAAATAATGCAAATGTTTAAGCTATCACTAAACCATATTTCCAAAGAGCCTTTCCTGTGCCTGTCAATGCTCCTTTTAGAGGTTCACCCCATTCTAAGGATCCTGTATGATCCTTTTTAGGTCAATGTGCCAGTGAGAATCCAGCCACAGATATATTTTGCTCTAAGTTTGGGAACCAAGGAAAGGCTGGGCAAGAAAGCTGGGATGCTCAGAAACCCACCACTCTTTCTTGAGACCATCTAAATTTATTGATCCTTGTGGTCTGGAGAAACATCCATTTCATTGTCTTAACTGTGCTGTAATGGCTCAGAGCATGGAAATTGTGAGCATATGAAATTGTGGAAAGCTGGTTAAGGATAGTCACATTAATATATGGAGGTGTCCTGGAGCAGCAGGGCCCTTTGCTTCCTCCTCTGCCAAAGCCAATTTGTATTGCCTGCCCAGGCTTCCCCCTGGCCAATGGAAACAGGGGTTTTGGAGTGCACGATGCAGAGAAGCTCAGGGTGCTTGGTTTGCTCTACAACCCAGCCTTTTCCTGGCAGGAGATTGATTCAGAAAGGATTTGATTTTCTCCATGTGGTTTGTCATCAGTGAATGTGCTGTCCCATTTCCCGTGACCAATGCCTGTTGTATCAGAGCAGCATCTCCCATTCCCAGCAGCTATTGTTTTACTGCAGCAATGCAAAGGCTGGGGGTGCCCCAAGGGCTGCATTTGTCAGGCATCCAGGTTGCAGAGCCAAGAGGGGCCACAGGAAAACGTGCTTTTCAAAAGCCATACCCAGAAGCCGACAGTTTGGGCGAAGGCTTTTATTCAACTTCAGTAAATAGGTGAGCTGGGACGCCTGGGAATGCAAATAAAACCAGGACTACTGAGCAGCCGTCGAGATAAAGGAACTCTTTCATCTCCTGTCTCACACCCAGGGGTTGCCTGTCTTGGAGCAAGTGCTGCGTGACAGGGTGTAGGTTCAGGTACATTGACATCACTCAGGCTTTCAGGACAGCACGTGCAACTCAACTGAGAGAAGGGGAAAAATACCAGGCAGTGAGGGCACTGCTGCCTAACAGAGGCTGGTATTCCCTGACACTTGCTGAGGAACAACACAACACCCCAAGCGGCTGACAGCCCAAAGCTTTGATCAATATTTGATTCTTGGGGCTGTCCTGTGCCAGGTCAGGAGCTGGACTCGATGCTCTTTGTGGGTCCCTTCCAACTCAGGATATTCTATGAATACATAGCTGATTCTTCTCAAGCAATCCTTTCTCCTTCCCAATCTGAAGGCAAGTGGACTAACAAATGGAAATTAAGCAATTCCTCTGCCTCAAAATCAATACACAGAGGGTTCACTTGGGGTGCAGGTCTTCTGCTTTTCCTGCCTGGGGAGAGGATGCTGGAGTCCTGTGCAGGACTAGCAGTACAGGGCCAGCAGTGATCACTTCTATCATCCAGCAGAAAATGGTTGTGGGGAAACCCCAGCCATATGTTCCTCCGTGACTTCTCATCGTCATGGCTCTGTACTTCTGGCACCCTCTCCTGCCTGGACTGATGCCTGCAGGCACTGGGAACACCATGTACCTTATCATGGAATCACAGAATAGTTTGGGTTGGAAGGGACCTTAAAGATCCTTTTTCCACCATCCCTGCCACAGGCAAGGAATTTTCCACTAGACCAGGTTGCTCATAGCCCCTCCCAAGGCTGGTCTTGAACACTTTCAGGGATGGGGCATCCACGGCTTATCTGGGCAACCTGTTCCAGTGCCTCACTACCCTCACAGAGAAGACTTTTCTTCCTTACATTACCTCCCCAGGGGAGACCTGGATGCTGGGTACAACATTTCTGATGGGTCAATTCTTGCAGGAAACATGGAAACAGAGAAGCCACACAGCATCGTGGACCCTGTTCTGTGATGAGATGTAGCATCTCTGGTTCTCTAAGCCAAAAGGACCAAAAACCTCTGTGTCTAGGACTTGTCAAAGACACAGAGCTGTGTTAGGGGCTTACAGGAACTCTGTGCCATCAGCCAGCACATGCAGCCCCCACACGCAGCCCCCACACTTCCATTATTCTCATCACAGAGCTGAAGAGGCAGAGAGAACAGCTGTGTTACTTCCCCTTTTTGTACAAGGATGAAAAGCCCTGTGTGTGGGAGGGGAGAAAAACCCAAGGAATATCACATGGCCATCTGTCCTTCAGTAAAATGCAAATCTTGTGAGAGAAGGAAAATAAGTTAAAGAGTCCAGTGGGTTCAAACTGGAATGGAGTTGATAAAGGCAATGCAAACATTTGATTACAGGTTGGGGTTAGGGCTCTTCATTCAGCCTTGGTGCAAAAAAGTCATCAGCAAAAATACCAAAGGTGTGGGAATAAATCGGGCAGAAAACTCAGACTTAAAATCAAATTTATTTAGAGGAAGAATGACTTTACAAGAGGTTGATACTGATAACTAAAAAGGAAGATAAATAAAAGCTTGTTACAAAACCTAATGGTTTCTGGCAAGTTACAGAAAAACTGAAGAATTTTACAGTCAATAACCTGCTCACTTTTTACATAATTACAAATTAACATACAGCAATTAGGTTTTACCCTCTTCTTTAAAAATCTTTTTCCCCAACTTTTTTCTTTATGGGTTCAACATGAAAATGCAAAGCTTTTTTTTTTATTTATTATTTTTTTATTTAATAAGAAACAAACCAAAAGCAGAGGTATATCAGGTTATTATAATACACCTCAATGTTCTGGGAATTACTCAAGTGCATTCCATATTAGTACAAAATAAACACCAGGCTAAACTTTAACCATAGGCGAACTGAACCGGACACAGATTTTTCTTTCTTTTTTTTGAGTCAGTGTTTAATATTGATAAAGAAAATAGTAGGATTACTTTAGAGTATGGAAAGGATGGATACCTATAGACACCTTAAATACATACAAAGCTCATAGCTGTATGCAAAGCAGTGAATGTTATCCTGTTCCCCCCTCCCCCCAAGCAATGGAAGCTGAATTACATTTGGGCAAAGCATCAGTGTCAGTGAAATGCATGTGGAAGGAAAGGGCACAGAGCCCTGGAAAGGCAGGTGGGAAGGGAGCTGGCATTACACTTCTCACGACTGAAGAGCACAAGGTGTAGGAGATTTGGCCAGTTCAGGTCGCCTATATTTAAAAATTAGCTGTATCACCAATGAAGAATCGTGGACTGCTGCCCCTTCTGACAAATGAAGCAAGAGTTATGAGCAGCAGGGGAGGTTTTTTATTTTAAAGGGTGCCCTAAATCATGATAAATTCCCAAACCTGACCAGCAGGCAGAATAATTTCCAGAGTTCTGGTTAACAAGGAATGTTTTGTGGGATTTTAGCAGATACTCTCCTGTGTCCCCTGCCCAGTCCTCCCTTGCTCCATGCCAGATATCCTAGACAGCTTCCTTGGGATTTGGCACCTGAAGAACCTCTTCTGACTAGGTGGCATGTGGAAGGACTGGAATTGGGTGTTTCAGCAACAGCTGTGAGATATCCTAGTGACTCATGGAAGGTGCAAAGGTGAACAGACTCTCTGGATGCAAATCCACACAAGCTGATGGAATTACTGTGCTGCCCAGCACTGTCACACCTTCAGAGGGAAGAATCCTGTCTTGGGGAGGATACCTGGGAGGTGTCCCAGTGGCCTGGACAGTAAATACCTTGGTGCATGGAAAGGGTCTCACTTATTTGGATGCATCCCCTCACATCTCCTTCACTCTGAGTTTCTCCAAGAAAAGGAGCTGGAGGGAAAACCACTGGCAGGGATTCCCTACCTGCTGTGAGGAAGGCGATGATGAAGCTGACATGGGCTCTCCTGGGGGATGTACCTGAGCCACGAGAAGCCAGCTCTCTTGTCCTGCCATTTAACCTATCTGCAGTGGGACTGTATTCAGATTCACACCCATTTTGGTCTAAAAATAATACAAAAAACTTGGCCCTTTCTCCTCTCTAGAGGAAAAGCCAAACCAAACCAGGAACATGCCTACTTGAAGCTCTGATTTTGCTGGGGATACAGAGGGGGAAGCAATGGCAAAATTGATTGTCTCCAAATAACCATAATTAAAAGGGACAAGACCAGTTCCATTTAAAGTGCTTTGTGGCATCAAACCAACATCAAGTTACGTGTAGAGATGATCACTTCATTTAAAAGAAGCAAAGACCAAGCCCATACAACCTCATCGAGTCTCCCATCCTTTGCTACAGCTACTCTGCTGCTGGGTATTCTGGCACCCCCAGCTAATACTGGCCACTTCTGTACTAGTCTGAGCCCACACTCTCACTTTCCCTGGACACTGAAACCCCTCCTGTTGGGCAGTGGAAAAGACCAAGCCAAGAAAAGCCCAAGAAAATAAAATCTGATTTCTGCCTCCCATGAAACACCAGCACAAACAACTCCAAGAGCCCTTGCAGGATCCTCTTCTCCTCCAACAACATGGGCTTCAAAGAGATGTTTTTTAACCTACGCTGAGTCCCAGGAACTCAATGCAAAACAGGGTGGTTTGGGTGCTCCAAATGGTATCTAGAGACTGGCTCTGGGAACTAGCAACAGGCTGGGCTGAAGAAATAACATTCTTTCAACAACTGCAGGATGGATTCCAGGCATGGAACTGGAGCAAATGCAATTTTAAGGCCAGGAAGAGGAAAGGTTTTGGTGCTGCCAAGCTGGGACCATACTCTAGCAGACAATGCTAGACAACCTTCAGAGATCAGAGCAGGAATCTGACTCTAGGAACCTATGCCAAGCCTTTCCAAAGAAAACCTGAGATGGGAAAAATAAAAGGCTAAAGAGATAAAAACAAGCCCTTACCTTCCTACAGGTGAAAGAAGGAGGAAGCAGTGTGGGAGGAAAGGCTTCATTCCAAAAAAGTGAATCATACAGTAACAGACATCCTCCAGGGACAAAGGTCTGTCCACCAGAATTTAAGACACAAAGAGCTTTGATACACAGGATTTCTGGTCAGTGTATTTCTGACTCACACCTGTGGTTTCTGTCAAGGAACCACATGGACTTTGGGAGATCACTTAGCCAATAGTATCTGCACTTCAGGCACTGAATGCTCTTTTTGATTTGCACAGATCAGGAGAGATGGTGAAGCCAGGTAGACTCAACCCTGCTGCCCTGGGTCACTCATCTGCCTTTTGGTGCCCTTCTCAGAGCCATGGGACGTTGCTGTGTTGTGAATATAGCATGTGCTGGGACTGGGGAAAAGACAGTGGGATAAACTGAAAAGTTCACAGTGGCAAAGGCTGTTCCAGACTGAGGCGAACTCAGACAGACCAATGCCCTGATCTCTGTTCACACAACAGTAAATGAGCCATGCACTGCTTTGGTTTCCAAAAATTTCAGCTTGGCACAACTTAATTTCTGAAGTTGGTGGTTTTCTTATGAAAAAGATAACACCACACTACCAGCACATGCTTCCTTCAGCTCCCCTAGGGTCCAGGAGAGCAACTGGAACCTCACATCACTGCAAGGCACTCCATGCTTTGCTTTTTCCCTTGCCTCCAAAAGGAACGAGAAAACCTAATCAAAATGTTTAAACAAGGAAACTAATTGGCAGGAGGAGCCTTGTCTGAAGTCACTGTGTCTTTTTTCCAGACTTTTTTTGGCTGAAGATGCTCTGCTTTGAAGAAAGCTCTCAGCTGAAATTGTGTGACTTTAGGAATGGAATGAGCTGCAAAGCAGCACTGCCCAACCGCATGGTTTGTAGGAAATAGGGAGATGAGAACATTTGGTTTACCAATCTTTTGGTAAGAAAACAAAACAAATAAACAAACCAAAAAAATAAAGGGGGAAAAAGAGAAAAAAACCTCAAACTATTCCCCAAACAAAAGCAAAAGTAAAAAGAAATAAAAAAATAAAACCAAGTAAACTTTTTTAAAAAACTCTTTCAGATAAAATGAAAGATAAATATTTTTGCAAGCCCTGCTTGCAATTAAGAACAAGCACCAAATAATGTTAAAAAAAACACAAATAAAAATAAATCTCAACCCTTTTTCCTTTCTTTTTTTTTCTCCTTTTCTTTTGAGTTTTAATAGTGTAGAGAGCTTCCAAAGCAAGCAGGGCTCCTGCATCAAGACAGCCTAGCCCAAGCATCCACCTCACCATCAATGCTGCTGATACTCATCAGCACTAACTCTGAAAACTGCTGCAGGTCACCAGCTCATGACAAGCCTGAGAGCAAACTGAAATCAAACAATAGTACAAGAAGAGAAATTATTTGTTATTTCAAAGAAAAAAAACTGGTAGGAAAGAAAATGCACCTGACAGCTTCAAACTCTTGAGAAAAATCTTGACCTATTTTGAAGCTGGTAACCATTTACAAATCCACTTGGGTAATTCCCCTGGCAGGGTTTGGAATAAAGGTGGTTTTTGAGAAAAGTGTGTCTCGTTGCATTTCTCCTCCCCTGCTGAACACATCCCACTCTACGACTCTACAGACATCCCACAGCTGGCACAGCAAGAGCTGCCCTTGGACCTTCCTGTTCTGCAGGGACACTCCACCCCAGAGGCCATGGGGACACGCCATGCTGGACTCCAGACCTGTCCCACAGGGAGTTTGTTCACCAGAACCTTTTTCTCCCCAAAAATGGTTCCTAAGAGCCAAGTATTGCACAGCCACAGAGATAGGAGCCACGTCCTTGGATCCTGCCCTGCTATGTCTCACTGACCTGCTCAGACACTGCTGCTCTCACTCTGCCTCAGAAACGAGCAGGGCAAGTGAGAAAATCCAGAGAAACAGAAGCCCAACGGTAGTACAAAAAGCAGGCTAAGAAAAACACAAAGAATAGAACAAAGATCCCTAAAAGAAGATTTTCAGCCACCCCCCACTCAATCATTAGGCTTGTATGGAGATGTCAAATGCAACTGGAGAGCTCTATTCCAGCAAAAACATAATCTTTACGTCAGGGATGGGAGGGAATGAGCTGGAGCTCAGTGAGATTGTGTAAAAAAAAATGTTGCTTACTGTTGTTTCCATTTGAACAGTCTCTTCTGGCTCCCTGGGATTGCCTTACCAGCCCACCAAAATTCTCTTTTCTGTGCCATTTTAAATACACCCAATAATGTTCTCCTTCACTCTGGAAACAGTTTGACATTTGATTCCTCTGCCCCACAGAAATCGTTCAGAATGATTTTAAATTTTTTATCCTCTGAGTTGTTGCTTCTGAATGTTTCCTGGTGTAAGGTACCCTTCTGAAACCAAACAGCCCCTATCTCATGAACACAAAAGGGGTGTGCAGGTCACTGTGTTACAGCCAGAGCAGTAAGGGCAAGATATTTAATATCTACACACTCCCTGAAAGTGGTCAGGTATCATCTATCCCCACGGGTGGACCTTGGCTGTAGGGACTGTAAGCATATCCCAGTGGATACATAGATACATATATGTATATATACAGTATATCTATATATGCCAGTGTGTACGCACCATTTGTAGAGTCCTAATCTTTTGCTAAATGCTTGGTTTTGGTTCTTTTCCCCAGAAAAGGGGAATCTGAAGGCACAGACCTCTTAAGGCTATGTTCTCTCATCCTTTAGCAGTAAGAAGAGACAGACATCTACCCCAACCCGTTTGACCCCAGGTTTGCACGGGGAGAAGGTCCTGTGTGCCATGCAGGCACAGCCTCTGCAGGGAGAATTCACCTAAAACCACAGGAGAGGCCCTTATCCACCACTTAGCAGAGTTCAGAACATGTTTTATTTAAAACCTCCAGATGCTTGTCCAGCGCAGGCACCAGCCACGGGCTGTGTCACAGGCAGGGAGATGTCCACGGTGCCAATGCCACGAGTGACCACTGGAACAGTCTGTGCTCAGCAGAAGATCTCCTCACCCTCTGGAGGTGCTTCTGATGAGTGAGAATCTGTAGCACCAAAAAACATCATGTGGGAATCACTATGGGAACACAGGGACACAGCAGGCAGAGCGGGGCTGTGACAGAAACCCCACTGTCTGCCAAATGCACGGGGCCCCTTAAAAGATGTTCAGTTCCCTGATGAGCTACCATGAAATTACACCTTGTAATGGGTGAGATTTCCTGTGCACAAGCTGGAAAACATCAGTGAGCTAGCATGAATGAAACTGGTCATCTGAGGCCATGTGATCCAATTTCATGTGGGTCAGAGGTTTGAGCCGCAGCTCTGAGTCCTAAGGGGATGCACAACTACCAGACAAAAAAAAACCCTGTATGTTTTTGTTTCAGATCAAGAGACAAAACAGACCAGCTTGAGGGGAAGGGAGTGGCCACCAGAAGGCTTGTGGGTATCACTTCCAAACTGCCACAGAGCTAAAGCAGACATCAATGCCTAAGGAGCTGCTACAGCTCCTTCTGAAAGCACTGACACTGAAGCAGAACATTTTCCTCCTTGAAGCAGAGAATCCAGCCCGTGGAGGCTGCTCAGGATGGGATGGGAAGAAACAATGAGAAGAATGTGTGTCCCTCTAACAACCCCGGGGAGTGCAGAACAGGCAGAAAAGCCCACGCAAGATCACTTCAAGCTGGGAAGCCCACTCAGCACTGCTGCTCTTCCCCATCCCTGTGTCACCATCCTCATTTAAAGCCAGACTTTGTGGCTTCCACACGTTTGCTGGCTGAAGGAAAACAGCCAGCTTACCAATCCTGAAAAAACACCTGTGAGCTCCCCTGACACTCACCAGACTGTTGGGAGCGATGTCCCCTGCCCTTTTTCTTCTTTTCCTTCTTCTCCTTTGGTTTGGCTAAACTGAAGAGGCGAGTAGGCATCTGGGTCTGTTCCTCAGCTGCCTTGTTAGTCTGGTTTGTTGTGCTAAGCAAATGGAAAGTGCTTTTCTCTTTGTGTGTCCTTGAAAGACTGTTCCTTTTGGGGGAGACAGACAGTTCTGCATCAAAGTGCCCTTGTTTAGGAAGGGAAGGGTTCTTCTGCATGGAGGATTCATCAATGCTGGACTGGGAGGAGACTCTTGCAAGTTTCTCATGTAGATTTGAAACCTGGAAAGGAAAAGTGTTTCATGAAAGAGGCTAGCAGAGAACATGGATAGAAAAGGCATGTCCCAGACCACTCACAGAGGTTGTTCTTGTGAACATCCAGCCCATTCACCAGGTAAAACGTTGTCCCCATCTAGGCAAAGTACAGAGAGAAAAGCCCTCTCTGTTCAAAATGAAAAAAAGAGGCATACAAAGAGTAACACTCCACTATCTTTTGCTCCTACATGTACTCTGCTATGTATCAACAAGCCAAGGGCAAATATTCTCTAAGATCTCAATAGCAAGACTCACCTTGCATCGTTTGCACACACAGATGGTGGCAGGAGGCCAAGAAGCAGCGTGCTTCTCTGGGAAGGGAACGCCAGCACACGGCACAGGAGCACCATGTGTCAAAGGAAGCCTTCCCAAGCAAAAGATGAAAGCAAAAGCATTTTTCCTGATTTTTTTTTCCCTAACGGCTGTCTCAGGATGTAATTGAGCTTGCACATTCAAAGGGAAGATCAAAACAAGCCCAACAAAGCTCGACTGAATCCTCTATTAATAGCTCTGCAGTGTCAGTCAGATACCTGCCTTGAGAAGGTGCTTCCTTCTCCTAAATCTCTTTAGGCCTTGCAGGCATTTTACCTCTCAGCCTCTCCCAGAGCATCCATGCCCCTTGTCTACAAGTGCTTGAAGCTGGAACAGCTTCACTGGCTGCTTGGAAAACTTCTGGCTTGATCAAGAGCCAGGTGGGAGGGAGCAGGACCTCCTTTGGTGATTAGCTTTTTAGAGCTCACTTCTCAGCTCCACAATTAGGCAGTTCAGGCATCCAAAATCATTCCCATTCTGCAATCCAACATCTATCGGCTACAGCTCGAAGCAAATTACAGTCAGAATTAGTGAGTTACAAACAAACAAATGATCAACAGGCTTAAGGATTAAATTCAGTCCATGTTTTGCCAATGGTACTGGCTCTCCTTAATCAGACTGCTGTACAGCTGTAAAGGAATAAACCTTAGCTTGCTGAAAAATGCCCAGACCAGGATCTGTGTGTGCGTTTTCATTTGTGGCTGTGAGCACTCAGACACCAGAAGCCTCTTCCAGCAGAGCTGGGGACCTTTGCTCACTGAGCCACAACTGGACTGCAGGTGCTTCTTCTTTTCAGGACCAGGGCAATGCTATCTCTTTGCTGGATATTGAGAATGCTTTTGGAGATGGATGTCAGCATGTGAAAGGCCTTGCCCTGCAGTTATCAGCCTCACAAGTGTTTCTTGTGGAGGTTACCCACAACACTTAGGCTGGTTCTGTGAGGGATGTCCCCTCTGCCTCACCGCTCCCCAGCGCTCAGCCCTCAGGTGACAGCCAACATCAGGCAGTGTGACCCCCTTGGGAGTGCCTGGGGCATCTTCCCTGGGAGCCTGCCACCTCCTCTCTGCCATCCCCCAGCACACAGACAGGGAAGTGGGGAGAGCACTGGCTGCCCAGCATTGGCCAGACACCCCCAGTACACCATGAAGAACCAATACTGGCAGTGCCTCAGCAGCTCCAGAAGTGCAAAAAGTGCAGGACTGCCCATCATATGCACAGGAAGGCCAGTTTTAAATACCAATCCCCACATGTGTGGAGCTGGGCTGGCACCGGCTGTGTACCCTGTGAGGGGCATGCAGCTCACCCAGGAGCTGGCTGGGAGCTCCCTGCAGGGCCCAGCTTCCCCAGGAGCCTGGCTGGTGGCATCATTTACCTGGTTGTGGTCAGGCTCCTGCCGCATTTGAGCGAATCGCTCCACGTCCTGCTTCAGCTGCACCTTCTCCCTCTCCAGCTGCTTCTGCGCCGTGCGGAGCCTCTCCAGGTCGAGCTGGTAGGCCGCCTTCTTCACCTGCAGCTCCTCGCGCTCCCGCTCCAGCTCCTGCCGCAGCCTCTGCACCTGCTCCTCGCGCTGGGCCAGCTCGGCCTCGTGCTCTGCCAGGTCCTTCTCCCGCACCTCCCACTCCTTCTCCCTCCTCCGCTTCTCCTCCTCGTGCTGGGTCTGCAACTTCTTCAGGTTGGCCAGCTCCTGGCGCTGCTTCTCCAGGCTGCGCTGCTTCTCCTGCTCCAGCAGCGAGGGGGGCCGCAAGGCGCTTCGGCTCAGAACCCTCTCGTTCAGAGCCAGCTTCTGGTCCTCGATGTAGGTGTCCTGCTGCAGCACCACGCCCTGGGGAGAGCACAGAGAGATCACTGCAGCATCCTCTCTGTGGAGACAGGCCCCTTCCTGAGAACCTCAGGGTGCTGTACTGAACCCCTTCTTCTCCCACCAAACTTGCAGCCCAGCACTGCTGCCTGGTTACCAGAGCACGCTGGCAAAGCATTTCCCTCAGCAGCTTCCCAAATTCAGGCCAGCATTGGTTGCAGGAGCTCATTCCCACAGCCTGCAAGCTGGCCGTGGGGTGTCCAGCCATGCAGGGCTGTGACATGAGAAGGGGAGACAAGAGGCAAAGCACAACTGGCAGCTCAAGCAAGCAGTGTGTGGGAGCAGGATGAAGGGCTAAGCCTACCTGCAAAGCACTGAGCAGCTTATGGAGGCTGGTAATGGTTTGGAGGACCTGCTGCGAGAAAACAGAAGCGTTGCTGTTAGATCTCACTGGGTGCTGGGCACGTGGACAGCACCCTCTCTTGCTCTGTGTTCCACCAGTGGGTCTGACAAGCTGCACAGCCATCTCTCTGCACCCTGCTTTTGCTCACTCTTCCCTTGCAATGACTGCATCAATCCCCAGTACACCAATACAGCCCTTGAATATCTCCCAGAAGTGCCTGGCATCACCCTCCTCTCTTCCCTGTCATTGCAGCAGGGGAAGGGACACCTGCAGAGGCACCTCCTGGCACAGAGCTCATGAGAAGTCCTGGGTTGTCTCTGCAAATCATTTCCCACAGCATCAGCTTGCTCAAGAACACGCTGAGTAATTGAGATGAAGCCCAGAAATTCACTTAAAAATTTCAGGAAAAAAATTTCCAAGGGTGAAAAAAAAAAGGCCATCCTTTAATAGATGTAGACTATTTGTACCCTTCTCCCCCAGGTGACCCATAAAAGACCCATCGCCACCAGGCAGAAAAGCTTCACTACAGCAGGCACACAACTGCAGCAGGTGTGTTCATGGAGGCTTTCTGAAAATACAGAAGTGCAAACACCTCATGCATCAATACAGAGCAAGCTACTTTGGAGTGCTGCCCTATCCCTAAATTTAGCCCAGCTAAAAATTCCTCTGAATCTCTCATATCCTACAATTAATTTCAAGAAGAAAAAAGAGCACTTCAGTATTTTCAGTAGTGAAGTGATAGCCAGTATTAAGAGAACTGCTTCTCATTTTGTCATTAATGCTAATTGGGAGTTATGAATGTGTATCAAAGGGAGAATAGAAATCTAATTGCCCCAATTCACTGCACCTGCAACATAAAATTAAGCTCTCTCTATCTGCAGATGCACAATAAATACAGCCCTGTGCATCCTGGTGGTAATTAACCCTTGCTGCTTATAATCAGCACATATCATCTTGCTGGCAAGCAGATGACAATCAGTGAATTCCCTGTCTAAACATCCAAGGTTAAACAAATAAATGACACAGTGGGTTCAGCTTAATGTATTTAAAAGTCTAGATGTGCTTCAGCAAATTAAATGTGTTTTCTTCTACATTATCACCTATTGAGACAAATTCTCTAGCCATTTAAATGAAGGGAACAGCTGAGCAATGGAATCAATTCTTACCTCGTTATTCCTTTTCAGCATGAACATCAAATTAGCATTTCCACCCTATGACAAGATCACAAATGTATTATGAGGACAATGAAAAATCATAGCAAATGTCTTCTGAAGCTGAACTAATGACATATCCATTAAACATTCCTCTCCACCTTCCATTTCGGGAGAATTCATGCACGTTTTTAGGCCACTTAGAATCATATAGAATAAAATGTTAATTAGGTATTATTTTGCAGTTACGTGATGGATCCATCCTCAGAAAGAAAAGGTGCAAGGTTGTAGCTGACCTTATAATTTCTGTAGCAATGCAAAATTAAACACATGCTTTGTCTGACCTGCAGACAGATGGTAGCTAAACCTGTGCCGCTAAGGAGTATACCTGATGTGCAGTGGCTTTCAAGCCAGTGGTTTTGGGTGCTTATTTCACGTTTTATTTTATTTTGTTTTATTTTTAACTTATTAGGATGTACCTAATTATCAAGAAATTTTCGGGCATTTTTCAAGGCTAGAGCTGTCATTCCTGGAATCTGAACTCAGTGGTGGCAGACACACAAACCAAGCTGTACCTTCTTTAAAATGCTGTCTGACTCTGTCCTCCGAAGGTCCTGAGCATCATCGCCTTCATCTTTTGCTCCACCTAAAGGAAGAAGCCAGCATTGACATGGGTTATTCAACATTTTAAGGCAGAGATGAACTTGCTAAAGTCTGAGAAATTTAATACAGGAAACTCACATGTTCCACAAAAGCGGACACAGAGCTCTTGACATTTTAACTAAATGAATTTGAGCCCTAAATATATGGAACACGTCAGCACTACCAGAAAAAGTGGATGTGAATTTAGATTAGGGTTGACTTTGGTTTCAGAGAACGTGCTGATAAATTCAGCACACTGCTATTAACTGGTGCTCTGTCTAGCCCCTGCACTGCTGTCTACTACCACAGAATACTTGCTGAGAAGACATGAGGCAGCATAAGAGCAGATGGAGGATGATAACAGAATCATACCAGGGTATATTATTGCAGGTATAGTTTCAATGCCTCTCTTGTGCAAGGTAATTTGCATCTGGGTCAGATACTGCTGTGCAACACCCTGTGTAATTCTATGCTAACAATTTATCATTAACCTTAGCTATCAGATACCTGGATCTTCAAAGGGACACTGGGCTTTTCTTTCTAACCTCCCCCTGGATGGCTCATATCAGTGCTCCTGAGCAGGACTGAGCTGACCTGTGGGGACAGGAGGGCTCTGACCCTCCCCCTGTGCTGCCCTTCTGCTCAAAAGGAGTCACACAGACCTTCCAGCCTCTAGCTCTTGCCAAAGCTCTTGTATTCCTGTTGTCAGCTGAGATGCAGCCAATGGGGAAAACCCACACCTGCAGTGGCAACCTTCCTTCTGCCACTCTTAAAGATAAATAACTTTTCATAAACATGAATCTGCAGCAGCATGATGGACATCACACCTGATGTGAAGGCCCTCTCCTCCCCCCACCCCCAAGGCTGGCTCTGCTATTAAAGGCTGACCCTGAAGTCCTCCTAACAGACCTGCTCTCCTGCGCCACGTCCTGGGACCTTCCACCTCTCTGCAGGAGGAAACTCCTCCCTTCTGCTTTGCTGGAGGGGAGAACGAAGGGGAGTCAGGTTATAAACCTTGCCCAAGGTTTCACAGGTTGTGAACAGAAGAACTGGAGAGAATGCCAGGTTTCATACCTCCTGGGCAAAACAAACAGGCCCTGCATTCTTTCCCCAAAATCTCCCAAGACCCTACAACTACTGAATTAGAATCAGAGGGTATTTCTACAGAAAACTTAGATCTGGATAACAGTCTGAGGTTGTCCCATTCATCACTGCAACAGAGAGAGGCACAACCCTCAACAAACCCCTCCAGTGTGAGTATATTTGTCATCATGATGACAAGGCCTTTCTCCAGTAGAACTGGGAAAACTCTACATAGTTCTCATGTCTGACTGTCTGGAGCTAACATTGCTCCTTTAATGCAAGAGGTCAGACGAGGTCCAACGATCCCAGTGCTGAGACAGACACTAGCACAGCAAAACTGGTTGTATTGGGAGTGTGAGTGAGACCACAGAGAAAGGAATTTGAGGACAGAGAAGTTTCTGATGACTAGAGCAAAGAAAGAGGGCATTGGGAAGCAGCCAACTATGCAGCTGAAATAAGTAGTCACGCATTTCTTTGGGAGAGACTTAATTGGAGGAATAATACATGCAGATGTAGGTGGAACATAAATGCATAGAGAGCAGAGACAGGGGAGAAGGTGTTTGATTCAGCAATATCCACATCCATTTGTAAATGCAACAGCATCAGGCTCCTGCTGGGAAGAGAAGTGAAGAACAAAGAGCAGACCTGTAGATATTACAATAACAACATGAAGAAACTAATTTATTGAGAAGCCAAATGCTTTCATGTGGCACGTAAGTAAAATAGCAAGTATTACTTAGAGAGAGCACAGAGAGGAGTGAAGAGTTCAGATGTTTAACCCTCACATAGCCACAGGTTCTCAGCTACCATCAATCCACCTGTACATAGGCTTTTTTCCTAATCTCTGATTTAATCTATCAGCTATTGTTGGAGAGGAGTTGTGAAACCCAAACCACCAGCTGAAGTCCTTCTGAAGCAAGAGGATATGACGATGTGTATTATTAAGAAATTCTGATGTGCACACACAGAACTACTCACCCTTGGAGGCATTCATTTGATGACTGTCAAATCCTCCAAAAGTTTCTGCCCTTCTAGGGAGTGAGATGGGGCCAACTCCTCCCTCCTGATCCATGGCAGTGCTGCTGACCTGCTGTCCGAGGGCAGTGCCCAGGCTCCTGTTCACCAGGTCTTGCAGCAGTTCAACTGAGAAAAAGCAGCAATGTCTTTGTTAAAGCCCCTCTCAGGTTTCTGAGCTATTTTCATCCCTGCCTGAGCTCAGGTCAGAAATTATTTGGTGCATAAAGAATGTAGGTTTCTGTGACAATGATATGAACAGTACACATTGCCCCTGCAAAAACTCACACTGTCTGACCACTAATTCCAATTCTTGGAGCTCTGGACAAGCTTAAACCTCCCTCTCCTCCTTCAGGCAACCTCGATATCCTCTGACAACAACATTTAATAATTTTAGCCTCTACATAGATCATATTGGAAAGTAGCCTGAGTTTCCACCTACCCTTGCCTTTGTCATCAGAACTGCTTGTCCCTTGCAGGCACCACAAGCACCTGCTGGCACCCAAGCCCCACTCTCACATCTTGCTGAGACTGAAGAACAGCAAAAGCCTGGATGGTCCAAATTTCAGCCAAGGATAAATGCCACGCTGCTCCTGATCCCAAAGCAACTTCAGTGTATGGTTTTCTTTGTGCTGACTTTCCTGCCCTCTTTCAACATCCTCCAGTATCTGGTTCCTTTCCTAATCCTCATGACGTGTCCCTGAGACAATACCATGAGGAGCAGTTTCTCTTTATCTTGTTATTCTGACAAAGAGAAGATGTTCCCTGCAAAATTGGTACTTGAGAACTGATGTCTTCACTGAAGGTGACCAATTATAGTTGGTTACTATAATTTACATGTTACATGACTGGCTCACCTTCATTTATTGCAGTTTTCATGATTGCCTCTCCTTTTGGAGCCTCTTCTGTGCTGGCTCTGAAGAGCAGCCTGGAGTCTGGCACCTCCTCCTGCACAGAACTGTCTGCCATGTCCTGGAAGATCTTTGTCTTCTCCTCCAGCAAGAGCAGGATCTGTTTATCCTTCTGCTGAAGTTGTTCTGTGGGGGTGAACAGAAAACAGGGATGAAGACAGAAAATAAAAGCTTTGGCGAGGAAACCTGAGCTATTCCTGAGATACTGGCCCCATCTAGTGGAGCATGACAGTATGTGCTGGGTTTGGCAGCAAGACAGTGCCCTGGGCAATCTGGCACAGCAGGCTCGGAAAATAAATAATGCAAGGAAGGCAAACTGCAAACCAGGACTGCAGTTATTTGCTGGATGCTGGATTGAAAAAAGTCATAGTTCGACCACAAAACCCAGCCCAAAAACTCCCATATATTTTTCCATAATGGCTCCCCAGCTCTTTTCCAGGCAGATTTTACCTTTCAGTCCTCTCAATTTCGCATCAGACAATTTCTTTTCAAACTCAGACTCACAAGGGACTCCTTCATCTTCATCTCTATCCCTGGAGAGGAGACATGGCCCAATTACTATAGGAACACACCCAGGGCACCCCCTGCCTCACAAGAACAGCTGAGTGTCTCACATGGTGTGCATGGTGTCCTGGATGATCTGTATCCAGCTGTTGCGCTCTTCTTTGGAGCTGGCATGGACTTCCACCATTTCAGGAACGTCTCCACCCATGCTGATCAGGAACAAAGCCTTCTCTTCATGAGCCACTTCCCGTACAATCAACTTCTTCAGAGAGATCACAGTGGATTTCTGGTCCTTCAGATAGAAATAAATGGGTGAGGAGGGTGACCAGAGCTAGCTCTCACATTCAAACTAGCATTGAAAATGTCCCAATAAACCACAGTGCTACATCTCTCAGGTTTGTAAACATTTTCTGAACATACTGGCTAATAAAAAAAAAATAATAATTTCAGTGGGGTCAAACAAAAGGGATGGGTTTGCTTTCCTCCAACAGTTCTGTAGGAAAAGCAATTTTACCTCACTCCATTTCAAAAAAGAATTAATTTCAAATTGACTTTGCGGTTTTGTAAGCTGTACCATATTTGCTCTGATCTCATTTCCTCTTGACCACACTCTCCCTGTCATTAATATCACAGCTCCTTATACTTGGTGCAGCTTGCTAGCCTGCTTCACACTCAGTGTCTTCACCACCTCTGTCCAGGATAAGAGTCTTGTTTTCCAATCCCACAAAACCTCTGCTGTTCTCAGAGGCTCAGAGCTGACTGCTATGTGAGGACCCGTGTGAGGTGATGTTCACAGTGTACTATGGCCTCTGTGTCATCAGCCTGCTGGGTTCCAAAGTCCCCAGGCTGCTGTGTCACCTGCACATGAGTCAGGCTCTTTGTGCACTGTACCACATGCTACAAGTGGGGCGATCTGGCTCACCAGCAGGGCTTGTATGCAAATCAGCTTCCCCTGTGTGGGGCACTGAGCCCGTGCAGAGGGTTGGTGGAACTGGAATAACAAATTATCAGCTTTCAAAATGCTCAAAGAGTGGAAAGGTCACAAGGTTTAGCCAGTCTAGACCATGCCTGGACAGCAGACTCCATTAGGCACTAGGTTTTCTTTAGCAGGTCAGTGTGTCCAGCCCTTTTCAGGGGGACCTACCCTCAAACCTAATCTTTTTGCTCCTGCATATTACAAATATATGTCTCTGACATTTATTTTCAAGCTGTTCTGTTTAATTTACTGCCCTGGCATTTCACCTCACTGCCACCCCACAGCACTCACAATGTATTTGGACATTTCCTTCTGCTGAGGTTCATTTTTACAATGTTTGCATTATCCCCTTGCCCCCTCCCAGCCCAGCCACTGCTCCAGTGTGCACAAACTGCAAAGCACAAGTGTTTTGAGTGGCAGGCAGGTTTTCAAGGCCAATTATCAGCTGTGCCAAGGCGCTGCAGGAAGGGGAGGTGGGGCATGAAGACATGTTTTCCCATCAAAAAGAATCGAGTCTGCTCGGCAAACAAAAATGTTCCGAGCAAGAAAATTAAGTTGTTTAGCAAGCAATTGCTGGCTTTGCTGCATGACACAGCATCATGGGCCTCTCACATAGAAAATGAAAAAAAGGTTGAAGCCTTACCAGTGAGGCAAAGACATACTTCTGGTCCTTCTCCTGAAGGAACACGAGCATGTCAGAGAGCAGAACAGCCTGGACTTCTGCAGAAGAAGAAACACAGCAGTGAAATAAAACCATACAAACCATCCCAGAACAGATTTCTTGTAGTAACACCAGTGCTAGGGAGCAGCAAGGCTGGTTTTGCAAATCCTGGAAGCAAGATCAGTTGTCAGGAGGAGCAAAGGCAGTTCCTGGAGATGCCAGATCAGGTTAGCTCTGAACCAAGCTTTGCATTAAGCAGGACACATCAGCACCTGGGCATCCTGCAGGATTTGCTCTCATCCATTGGAGCAGGGGTGCTCCTCTCCAGCCATATGCTCACTACCAGTTAAGACATGGGCATAACAGTGAAAGCCAGAGACATTTATTCAATAGAAGCTCTGTTTTCTCAAACAATCAATATTTCAGCCCTCAAGCAAAATATCTGCACAGGAAGTTTTGGGTTTTATGGTTCTCTTGATGAGTGGTTTGCAGGGTGTAAATTATCGTGCAATAACAACATTTGTCAGCTGCAGTTTCTTTCCCAGGAAATACTGATTTCAGGAGCCACCAGTAATTCTGCTCTCAGACAAACACAACTCTGAGGGGAGCCTGAGTGAGACACAGGACCTGGCTTTCTTTCACGGGAGAAGGAAACACAACCTCAAGCCAACAGAGAATTTTAAATCAGTCTTTTCCCAGAGTACATGTAGAGCCTTCCAAGTCTCCTAATAACATATCATAAAACTGCACAGCAACTACCAAGTGTAATGCCCCACCCAGACCCCTCGGTACAAAGAGGTTTTGTGTAATGTACTTGGGAAATCTTGTGACAGAAAGGAAGCAAACCAAAAACTTAAATCATCCCATGGGTAAATCCTTCCAGTCTGTTTTGGGAAGACAGAATCCATTCCAGCTAAAAGAACCACTAAACTTCAAGCAAAGCTGCAAAATGAAATCCAGGCTCTGGGAGGTTTGCAGAAGGTGGGATTTGACTGCCTTTTTCTCTGTTCCATGACTTTGCAAGAGGGGAAATACTTTTGTTTAAACAAAACTTCTTCCTATAGTTTTCAGTGCTCCGTTTCAAATACCACCAAAAAAACCCCTGAATATATGAATGATCTACTCTCTCCCTGGGTCTACAGCCTACCCGCAGGACCTACTTTCCTTGGGAGTTTCCACTACAGACATGTTTGTTCATTTCTATGACTAAGAAATGCAAATGGAGCCTCTGCTTATCACAATTTCACAACAGCAGCAGAACTTGCTTCATCCACCATCTAAAGGCAGTAGTAGTCTCGGGTGTCTAGAAATGATCTGTAAACTTCCTGCTTCCAAAACCTCAAAATAAATCATCCCCCATACGGAATTCCATGTTATCACCACCTCCCTGCACAGCACGGCATCAGGCTCCCAGGCCCCATTCATGCCCACAGACCGTAATTTAATCAGCTAATGCTGCAGGGAGGGAGGGAAGCACAGCCTTCCTGCCAAGCCTGAGGCACAGCCCTGTCTGCTCTTACTGCTACCGTGGTCCCAGCTGAAAGATTCCTTGGGAGATTTAGTGTTCAATTCAGTGGAGTACTTCAGTGCACAGCATCTTAAAAAAACTACTTCCACCTGATAACAAAATGCAACTCAAGAAAACACTGGCCCAACAAGAGGCAGCTGCAGGGACACCAGAGCCTCTCCTGAACAGTTCGTGTCAACAGCTCAAGAGCAACAAATGTCCAGGACATCTCCCTGGATCCCAGTGCAACTGCTGCAGACCTGCTGCAGACCTTGGAGGGAAGGAAAGGCCCAGGAAATTGAGGCTGGGTTCCAGATTTAGCCAGCACAACTCCTGGAAGTGTGGCACAGGCATGGAGATATGACTCTATGCTCTGGGCAACTGCAGCCCAAATCGTGTTCTCGTGGCCCAGAGCATCCCTCAGCAACTCTGCTCCTTGGCTGACACACTGAGGTGTCACTGCCACCCGAGCCCTCAGCAGGCACACAGTCACCAGGAGGAAAAGCAGCTCTCCATCACTCCAGAACCCACACAAGGAACTGGAAATGCAATGGGCAGTGAGGGTACAGCAGGGGAAAGCTGTACAATCTATCAAAGCAGAAGAATAAATCAAAGGTGGAGGCACCAATCTGAGGACTAATCCTACACCCAGAGAAGGTGAGCTGCATCCTTCCACAGCAGAAGGCAGGACACCTTACCTTTTAACCGGCCAGCTGAGTTTTTTAGTGAAACAGGCCCATCTCGGATGAGCTTCCGATGCCTCAAGTCCTCTCTTGCAAACATCTGGCCACTCTTCATCCTCATGATGGACTTGCTGTCTGTCCGGTTATAAATCTCCCCAAGACGCATTTTCTTTTCATAATTACTGACTTTGCTATTGACTGCAGCAATCACATCTTTAACGAGGTTTAATGACTGAGTCAAGTCTTCATGTTCCACTTCATTTTCTTTAAAAAAGAAACAGAAACATCTTGATTTGACTTTGCCTTTGTGCAGTCTAACTTCCCAATTTTACTTCCTTCCTTCCTCTTCTTCCAAGTTCCCACATTATAACTTTTTAATACTTAAATGACACATTCTTCCCCCTTAGAGAGAGTTTCACAAAACTTTTTACATATACCGGCTGGGAAATATTCCAATATACTTTGCATATAAGACAGCAGAGATGAAATACACAAATTAGCTATATATTTTAGCCAATACCAAAAAAAAACCCAAGCTGAGAGATTTTGGAGTCTAGGCATGTTGCTCCATAATTAGGTACAGACAGACTTCTAACAACTAAATTAAGGTACCTAAACAACTAATCCTAAATGGAAGTATGGAATTGAGCTATCTTGTTGCAGTGATGTGAGACAACAGTGACTGGATTAGCTGGTAAGAAAATCTGCTTCAGCTGTAAAGGATCCAAACCTCACACTGGACAAACAAATACGTGCTTAGAATAGAGGAACTGGTGCCTACCTTTGGTGTACTGCAGTATCCTTTGTAAAAGGACCGGGTACTTTGTGATTCTCTGTGTTACCAACAAAATACATTCAGGAATCCCAAGACGCCTCACCAGGGAGCTGCTCATTTTTTTCTAAGGAACAAAGATGAAAATTTCAGTTCTGCAGCAAAACACTCCCCTGGAGTGCAGAAAGAACACGTTTTTCCCATTGGCTACATCTGCCCTGCCAGGTCCTACCTTGACAAATGCCTGAAAGCGTTTGTCCTTTGAGTAGAGATCTTTGAAGTAATTGACGGCCTCGTTGTGATGCCCGCAGAATTTGCCGTACGTTTTCTTCATTCGCTCAGCATTCTCCCCAGAGAACTGCAAAGAATGGGACACACAGCTCCAACCTGCACTGAACTCCTGGGCTGACATCCCAGCAGTGGGGCTCTCAGAAGAGCATCCCAGGCTCTCAGAAGAACTTGATGAAATCAAATTAGTCCAAAGCATGCTCGACCATGCAAGCAGATCACTAGAGAGTAAAGAGCTGATCTGGGGACTTCACTGAGCTCACATCTACAGCAAAATCTGTGACTCCACTCACATGGCTTAAAAGCCAACCACAAAAAAAGTCAAGACAGACAAAAAGAAGACAGAAACTGTGGATAAAGAAAAGTAAAACCTGACCCGAGTTAAACGCCAGGTCAGTAACGCAGCCAAGAAACACACTGGGCATAATTTGCTATGAGCTCCTGCCTACACTCCAGTCTTTGGTCAAACTGTTTTGTGCCTGTCAGTGAACACATCTCTTTCCCACAAAATAAACTAAATAAATTTTCAACAGTGGACCTTCCTCTGAAAGAGCAAAAAGTGCTTCAAAAAGCAGAAGCGGAGATTTTTATGTGTGAAGAGTAAAGGTGCCATCAGCTGTGCTTATCTGACAGGCACAAACAGGAGGGAAGGAAAAGCATCTGGCTTCCAGCTGTGTTTTTAGAACTGCAACCATTTTCCAGCACTTACTTGATTCACTAGGATGTCACCTATCCTCCTGATAACAAAGTTCTTTTCACTTTTGTCTGCCAGTGACTCCTTTTTCCTTTCCAGAATCCGCTGGAAAAACTGACTGTGGATGTGCAGCAAGTTTTCCAGGCAGGGAAAGATCTTGTCCACGACTTGCTGGTCATACTGCAGCTCCTTTAACATGGCTGCACTGTACACATCATTCATGATCTTCAGGGTGCGGACGTGGTGCATTTCTGTCTGCATCAGCTCTGGATAGGATGAGGACAAGAGTTCATGGGTTACAGAAATAGAAAAAGCTGCCATTAGAAAGCTTTTCCATAACTGGGCTTCTCTAAGTGGCTTAAGAAAATTTCACGTCAGGAATTGCAACATGAGTCAAGAGTTTAATGTGTGAGAAAAACACAGGGTAAGAGGTGTCCTACAACAGAGAGCTTTGCTGGGGTCTCAACCTTCAACCCTGGTATCTTCTCCTTCCTAACACCTCACTGCCAGCCTCCACATATCCCCTTTTTGCCATACAGGATGGCTCCTGAATCCCTCAGGGAAAGACTTCCTAGTTAGCTGCTTGTGCTGGAACCCAGTTTGAAAGTCATCAGCAGACAAATGAGGAGAGGCAATTTCTGAGGTTTTTTGATGGCTTCTGGATATGTGAAATGCAGAAAGAAAGCTTTCACAAAATACATTTCTAGGACCTTGAAGAATGAGAGTCTGGCTTTTGAGGAAACCAAAGCAATGCTCCTATTCATAAGGCTAAAGGTTCCCAAACCCATGCATATGAGTAGATCGAGGAGCTGTTTACAGTGAAAAGTGAAGGTGGAGATGTCTCACCGTAAATCACATCTTGTCGTTTGACAACATCTTTGTATTGCTGCTGTAGGAACTTGCTGTCCACTACTTGGCTCCAGGACTCTGCCTCCAGCTGCTTGGAATCTAATTCCAGGTCTCCCATGAGCTGTCCTTCATTCATGTCTGCACCTTCACAAAGCAGTGTAAGTGCCATTAAGACGTGGGTAACTTGCCCCATTTGAGATTCCTGTCTAATTTATTTAGGTTTAGGCATTGTCAGTCATACCACATACATCACACACATTCTCCTTTACTGACACAAATGATCACATACCATATAAAGACTTGTTCTGAAAAACACTTTTAAAGGTTATTTCCTAGTTTCCTGTTCACCATTTTTACATAGACCAAATTCTAGCTCAGATAATGTATTCCTAATCTGCCATGCAACGACATTGCAGTTAAATAAAAAACCACAACAGAAGAGCAAATGTTTGTCCCTGAGCTAAATTCCAAGTAACTCAACTGTAACTGAAACCTTCTAAATGTTTTTCCATAATTCAATGAGCTACAGAAATTACTATGTGGGGCTTTGTTTTAGTTTATAATACTAATACTCTGAGATTAAAATAAATGGACTTTAATTGTCCATTATAAAAGAAGACAATTGCTGAAAATGGATTTTCTATTTCTCGAAAGCAGCACTGAGACCTTCCTTCTCCTATAAATTTCATGGAGATCTCTTACCTTCATCAACCAGTGACTCCATGGATTCATTAACCCGGCTGATTTTATGTAAAGAGTCTGTTGACTGCGACAGGAATTTCCAAGTGTGTATTAAGCTGTCATCATTCCCAACTCTGCAGAAAAACAGAACACAGAATATTGTTTATGACAAAAACCCAGCCAAATGTACTTTCAGATAAGCAGAATAAATGCATTTTAAATATGAATTGAAAAACAAAGCTAGCACTGCATGATTACCTACAGAAATGTGCTTTTATGAGTTGTTTACTAACTACCCACCGGAGCTCGAGAAGCTGTGAGCACTACAGTTATGAGTGACGGTGCTTTCCATAAAGAACCACTCCTGAGGTTTATAGTTTGGATAACTCCATTCCAGTCACGTCCCATCCCCATTGCCCTTGGAGCAAACAGTGTGAAAAAATGCAACACCAAAGGCTATACAAGAGTCCTTATCACCAGTTCTGAGAAAGATCAGAAAATGGACTATTAAATTCCCCATGACTAGCCAGGACATCGAAACTGCTCAGAATATGCTAGACCCTGCAACTGTCTCACATGTAGAACTGCTCAATGTACAAGTACAGCAGGAACCATAAATTAGATTTTCTTCTATGTTTTCTTCTAATGAATTATATATAATGTGGTCTGAAACCAGGAAGACTACAGCTCTGTCACCCTCTTGTTATGGACAGAAAAGTTAACACTATTCTTGTGTGCTTGCACAGTATCCAGCCCAAGGCAAGGGAATTTCCTCCTAGGAGCCGAGAGCATCCCTGTAAAGTGGTCTTGAATTTACCAGGCCAACACAGCTGGGCTTTTGAACTCCTGCCATGACTAAACTAACTCAGACAATCAGATCCTGCAGAAGACAACTGATGGTATCATACAGAACATGGCTATTTCTCTGTTTGTGATCCCTTTTGTACCTTTAATGCAAGTCACAGCACGTGAACTTATGTGTGTGTGGGTCATCTGATGCTGCCGACGTTAAGAAATCCAAATCTTGCTAAAAACAAGTCAGGTGTGCAGGGAGGAACCTTACCCTGCAATGTTCTGTATGGAGACACTTTTGGAGAGTGCAGTGGGCTGCTGTGATCTCCTGCTGCTGAAGGTGGAGGTGACGGTGCTTTCGTCGGGAGTGAGGATTGCGGAGCGCGGGCGCTCCTTGGGCTGCGAGCCTGCAATGGAAGGGTGGGAGAGCAGTCAGCCCGTGCAAACACCTTAACCACTGCTAACTGGCATGATGATGACTTAAAAGGATCCAGACTCTGAAATCCACAGCCTTTTCTTTCTAGAATCATCCACAGGGGATGTCAGCACTTAGAACAGCCATAGAAGGGAAGATCATTGACCCCTGTGCAGAACTCACTGCACTATGCTTGAAATACCCAGGTGGGACCTGCAGAAACACACCTGGGAAACTGAATGTAACTGTTTTGATAATTAATTACATGTCCCAATCCACCCTGTTGCCTTTTTATTTCCCTGGGCCCATATAATTCTTGCTATTTCTGGTCAAACTCTTTGAGATAGGTTTCTCTTATCAGTATGTACCACAGAGAAATAATAATCCTAATTTCATTATATCATCACTTACCTTTAACTAATCTGTTTATATTAATTCCAGATTTTTCCTTCTTCAGATGCATTTCTGTTCTCTGGAGCAACACCTCTGAACTTCACGATAAATACAGTGATTATAACTGTATTATATAGTGTGGTTCCATACAAGCTATCATTTATCTTATCAAAGCTTATCACTTAAACTTATCAAATCATGGCCCTATAAAACCAGCCTGGACTACTTCACACCTGTTCTTCATCCTTGGTCACACTGGGTCACTCTGCAGTACAGTGAGTATCTCAGCAAAGCCAGGAACAGTTTGTCAGTATTCCTCCTACTCAAAATTAAACTTTCTATTTTGCCTACTTCAAAGCCCAAGACTATTTAATTAAAACAAAAATAATTGTGTTTTGAATCCTCTCCACTTAATACTCATAGTCGGATTCTTTCCCATGTCAGACACCATGGACATAGGTTGCATCTTCCAGATTTTGTGGCCTTAACAGGTATAGGCATTCCACAAGCTAAACAGACAAGTGATTTTTCTAAATCTGAGATGATTTTACATTTCCTTAAAGCTACACAGACACTTCAGAAGGAGATGAACTCTGTACAACTTCTGAAGTCTCAAATATTGCTTAGCATGCACAGAGAATGCTCTCATCCCTGCTTTGTTAAAAGCTTATTTTTCATAATATCAAGTATCCGTTGTCATACAGTTTAGAACAGCAGACACAGACCACTCCCAAAGCAAAGGGAAAGAAATTGTCTTACTTTTGTTTCTCATGGTTACTGTGGGTAATGAAGAGGTATCATGTGCCTGCAGCATCCCTCTCTGTGGCTGAAAGAAAAATGAAATTCACTTTAATTTCTTCCTCCCGTCTCCCAGAAGGTTGTGCCATATAACTAAAACAAAAAACCTAATTTTTCTCCTGAAGCCTCTCAGTGTATGTATATCTTTAAATATATTTTTATTTTCCCTGAATGAAATGGGCAAAATAACAGATGGAGAAATGTGCAGCAAATATGAAAATGTGAAAGTGATGACAATACTGAAGTGAACTGAAATCGTAATTGCACAAACATGATTTAGCTTGGAGAAGCAGGTTCCTTGCATTTGGGGTAAGCAGGAAATGTGTGTTCCTCATATAAACAGTACATTTAGCAGTTTTCATTATGTGAAAACTTCACCACCGAGGCTGAAGTTCTTTACAACAAACTGGAAACTTTGTGACATGTGGTAGAAAGTGTTATAAATATATATATTCAGTAGAGTGGACGAAATCTCTTACCTTCATTTTGACCTTTGCACAAGAAGCAAAACTCTCCTTACAGCCTTTATGAACAATTGCATTACAGTCTGTCAAAAAAACCCCAAAACCAAAGAATTAAACAAAACTCCACAGACAACAGGTCAGTTTTTGCTGCTTGTAATCTGAGCTGTAAACTTACACAACTGAGAATTGTAACTTTAAGGCATCACTGTGGTTTACACAAGTAGCTACAAATACTGAGAGAGGCTGCTTTCCAGGATAATTAGCCCTTTGTTTGTTAATAACATTTCCTCATAGAACTTAACAGGAAATTCTGTTTAAAAATCAATGCAAGGTTGAATTGCCAAGGGTCTTAAATTAAACGAAAAAAAGGAGAAAAAAAAACATGATGGCATTATTCCTCTGAAAGTAAGGTGGAAAGCAGAAGACAAAGATAAATCAATTGTAGGGCCAATATTTCTCTGAAAAGACAAATGCTGTTCTCATCAAGACAAGGACTATGAGATCTAAAAGACAGGAAGAGGGCAGGGAAATTCATTTACACAAACTCAGACATCAGGGGTGAGATCTACAGCACAGAAACCAAGTGCTGTACTGCAGGGTTACCAGCAAAGGCAGCAGGAGCAGCATCTGCCAGGGACCATGCTGGAAACTGGACTGAAATTTTGGTCCAAAAGCACCACATTCACCAAGGCAAAGACCATCATGCTTAGACACCACCCTTTGCTGCATATATGCCAGAGCAAAAGCTGGGTTGTTTGGTTTTGGTGGGTTTTTTTAATACTTTGAGTCTGCCTATGATCTCTGCCAGCAGATTTCTGGGAATCAAAGTTTTCAAAGATTATTAAAACTGCCTTTTTTTTCCCATATGAATTGAGAATTGGGTTTCAGGCTTTAACTCTTTTGGCAGATGAAAGATCACAGTTCAAGATGAGTTTCACTAGCTTAGAGAAAAATATTTCCACTCATTCATGACAACACTAACACAGATAATGAACTGTATTTTACATGCATGTTACACTGTAAGTGTGAAATTCTGAATTATTTCTTGAAGCAGAAAAAAAGGAAAAAAATTCTACGTCCAGAATGACAAAATATGCTCATGTTTCTAGAATCTCGTTACATTTGGAATGACTCAATAAAAGCCAGTAATTCGGAATTTTTGACAGAGATAAGTGTAAGGCCATAGGGTGCTGCTAGGCTGACAGTGCCTCACAATTTCCTGTGCAAGAGAAGACAGAACAAAGCAACCTGGAAACTCTTGCAAAACCCACAAGCACTTTAAGTCTTCAGACCAAACAAGAAAGAGGAACATAACCTGCTCCTCTGGTGCATGAACAGAAGCACTGAGACAATTCAGAATCCTGAAATTCACACTCAAGCCTTGAAAGCCTAAAGGCAGCTCTTTAATGTGTACCATTTGGCAAAAAAATTGGATTGTGTTTAAAAAATCTGGTTGTAGGACTTTATTCCTCCAAATCAACTCTTCAGCAAGCAGGAAGTTCCTCTAACTCCTCTGCGTCACTAGTATTAATAACTAAAACCCTCAAAACCCTATTTGGTGCATCACTGATCATAAAAAAAATAAAAAAAGACAAGGCAGAAAACTATTAAAAATTAGGCTTTTTTCTTGCCCATTTGTTTCAGAGCATGCACAATCTTTCAGCATAGAGTAGAAGTTTCAGGAAGCTGGGGGCATTGCTGAAAAGCTGAGACATTGATTTAAAATATCCAGTGCTTTAAAAGGCATTGAAAGTCATCCAGAGGTGAGACAGAGCAGCAGTGGTAGCACCAGCCTACAACAGCACAGGAGTATCAGAGCCTCTGCTGCTGCTCATCCATCATTTCCAAAGCATCTGAGGTTGATTTTAAGATGCAATGGGAGAAAGAACCCCTCGCTGATGTAAGCTCTCAGCTTAGGCCTTCACCAAACATTTTTAAATGACATTTTCTGGCCAATGCAGAAAACTTACAACAACTTTCCATCGTACCTTGAAAACAAAGAAAGAACATCTGTGCTAAAACATACGAGATTGTTGGGTTATTTTAACTCATTAGCATACAGAGCATTAAACTGGGATGTATTTGATTTTCTACATGGCTTCAGAAGCTGCTAAGAAAGTCGAGGGAAAGGCAGAGGATGCATTTGAGAGTTTGTAATTGTTGATGTTTTACATTTCCCATCAGGCTGACACAGAGTATGTCTCAGACAAACAACTCTGCTGAAGTCTCTTCCAGAAACTCAAAAGTGTCATTTGGGATTCAGCTGGCTGCTCCTTCCCCTGCTCACATCCACCAGCAGCAAAGAAGGCTCCAGCCCGGGAGCAGTTCCCACAGTCACTTTGACTCATTGCTAAGCTAGTGGAGTAGAAATGTACTAATAGTGAGGAAAGTCTTTTTCCACTGAGCTATAGTGGGAAAAAATGGGTTCTGTCTGCATATTCTATAGCTTTGGGTTGCTGCATGAACCAAGCAGGATTCTGGTCTCGACCACACAAACCTTATCGAGCTACAGGCATGAGAAACTGTCTGATAAAAAATGAGAACAAAATCCCCAATTTATCAGAAACCCTCAGTGAGGTTCCCCTCCTGCCTGCCCTGTGCTGCACGTCCTTCTCATGCAGACAGGTATTTGTCATTTGACCTGTGATGCAATTTCTTGTTCAAAGGCAGCAGAGGGTCAGTAATTCCTTTTTGGTCCACGTGGTTCCCACTGTGGGCTCACCAAACCCGTATTTCAGAGAACTAAAGCAATACACCACAGATGGGTGGGACATATTTTCCTCCATTGGAAATAGAAGCCATGATCCAAGCCAGCTGTCCCTGTCCCTGTCCTTTAAAGCACCTCAGCTCCAAGCCACTACATGCAGCTGAAATAACCAAAGTTCTCCTGACGGATAGAGCCCAACATGGGGTAGAAAACCCCACAGCCTGCTGTAATGGCTGAGCTCAGGCTTAGGGAAGAGGTTTCAGGACACTTCCATGCAGCCACGACTCATTTCAGTCCAGTTTCCACAAGGCAACACACTGCTCCATGAATCACTATCTCCAAAGTCTCCCTCCCACCTTACATCCTCCAGAAAGAGGAAAATAAAGCATAAGATTTGCATTTTCCGTGCCAGATGCAATGAAAAATAAAAGGAAGGGGGGGAACCTCCCTGACTTACTTGCACAGTAGTACGAATCCTTATTGAAAGGCTTCATACAGTGGTAGCAGGTTGCTTGGGCTACAACGGAGGTTGCAGTGAAGAGATGTCCATTTAACAGCTTCTTATCTTTTTCCTTCTCCTTGGAATCTTTGTCCTTCTCTTTAGTCTTCTCTTTATCTTTCTCTTTTTCCTGTCGAGAGAGAATGACCAAAAGCCTGGTCACTTGGCAGAGTGTAACTCTTGCCTAGTTACAGATTGCTCAGTGTTTGCCTTTGCTCAGTGAGGATATCGACTGAGGTGCACCTGAACAATGGCCATGTGTCTGCACAGCTCTCCCTTAAAAAGCCCCTGTGGAAGTGGATTTACATACTACTGACTCACACCAGTGCAGAAGAGACCGAGTCTGTTCTGTAGACACCTACTTCCTTCTCCCTTTGTTTTATACTTGCTTGGTTTAAGGATTTTACCTCTTTTCTTCTTCTGGGCTCTCATCAGCCTCTTCAGCACTTTAAACATATTGTGTTAAATACAAATACCACATGTAGTTTTTATCAGACTTTCAACACAGCTAATTTTTAAGGCCAAACCATAAAGCTCATGATTTGTAACTGCATTTCTAATGGAGAACACAAGCTCTTCCTTAGTGCCTCTACAGCCTTACTGCCAAAATATTTCCACCTCTGTTTTCCTTCCAGCTAGCAGCTTTTTCAACAGTTACATGCAATCCCAAGTAACTACATGAAGTTTTTTGGCAAAATGAATATTTTACAAACTCTCGACCTACAGCACCACAGAAAGGCTGGGGAACAACAGCAACACCATAAAAGACCCTCTCACCTTCCACAAGCCACGACTCGACCTCTGGACTACTCAGCTTTGGAAAGATGACAAGCACAGACAGCTTTTCCAACTTTTTAGCAGAGCTTTTGCTTCTTTTCTATCTCTGCCTTAGATAGAAAATACTAAATACTAAAATTTTGAAATATTTTTCCCTGCAGCCTTTCAAGGATTTGGAATTCTTCCAAATAATTTTTTAAAGGAAGCTCCACAGAAAAAACTCTGAATTTGAATTACAACAACTCATCATCTTTCCATGTACCAACTCACAAAATGTTTATGATACGAGTCAACTCCAGGTCTGTACTTTTAACTGCAGATTTCCTGGCATCTGAAAGGGAAGCTTAACCAGAAACTGGCAAAAGCTTCTGTCAGCTTATCTTTGTATTTTGTTATTTATATGCCACGTGCCCTTTGCCTAATATTGTCCCAACCTGAATATCAGGGAGCTGCAGAGCTGCCCATGTGAGCAACTGCCATGAAGTGGCTTAAAGAGGGCTGGAGCTCTGCAGCCACTGCAGGGAAACTGTTGAGCCCTGGAAGAAATTCTCACATAATGAGGAACTCAGCCTAAGGACTCCTCTCCCAACACATCCCAGGCAAAATGCCAGTGCCGGAGTCTCTCCTGCAAAGTGTCATAAACAGAAAGTCTATTTACTGGCCCCAAACGCTGCTTTGTTCTGCACATAAGCAAAACTAGGAGTATTACCATATGGAATAATCCTGTCTGAAGCAGAAAACCTGCCAGAAAGAGTCTGCGTTGCGTCACATCTCCGCCTCCTCTGAGCCCTCAGCTTGGCTCACACCACCCCACAGAAACCTCCACAGCCCCATTTTCCATCTGCTGGGCTGCCCATCTCTAACCATATCCAGTCTGGCAGGATACAGGAACTAAAACTCTGCACTTTAGGCCTGGGCTGATGGTACCAAATTGATGCTTGGAGTTTTGCTCTACTGCCAAGCCTCTCGAAGCTCCAGGAGAAAATATCACTCTAAGCTCAAGCCAAATCTTGTGACTCTCATGCTGGAAGAAGATTTCCCATCCTATACTTTAAACCCACCTGAAGTTCCCTGCAAAACCCAGCAATTCTGAAGTCTAATTTTAATTTCAATTAAAGCTGAACGGTCCCAGGCAAAACAGGAAATTGGTGCACCACTCTCAAGGAGGAAACAGCAAACTCCACACAAGAGCTGCCAGCGACTCCACCGAAGGACAAGGTCTCACAATGAGATTTTTTTCAGCTTTCTCTTTTTTCCTGTGGCAGTTACTGGAACTTTATTTAAAGAAGGACTGTAGAAACGAGACTATTTCTGAGCAGTTGGAGCTGCCGGTGAGGTGTGAAGCCCGGCTGGGCCGACGTGCCAGAGCAGACACGGCGCCTGGCACGGCAGCGGCGGATCCCGCGCCCCAGCAGCCACGCAGCTCTTACCTCCCAGTGCTTCAGTCCCACCAGCTTCACTGTGATCTGAGGTACTTCTGAGAATCTGTGCCATTTTATGGACATCCTTCCCCCCGGGGCAGGAGAGCTGCTCCCCAGCAGGAGCTGCTCCCCACTAGCCCATGGCGACGCGGAGGCTGCAGCAGGGCCAGGGCCAGGAGGCTCAGCATGGAGGAGTTGAGCAAAAGGGGGAGGGGCAGGACAATTGCTGACTTCCTCAAAGATGATTTTAGCTGCTTTGCTATTGCTTTCATCTTGCCCTACCTTAGCTTCCACCAGTAAAAAAAAAAAAAAAAACGAAACTAAAAACCAAACCCATATGGGCAGAAAAGGATGTGATTAATATTTTACAAGTCACACGTCAATCTAAGACCACCTATTTTAAAGGCAGAGGGGAGTAAATCAAACACGCTGTGTTTGGGGTACAGAAAAAGTGAATTTTAAATACCTCAGTGTTGCTATGTAGTACTTCAGCAAACAAAGTGATGCAGAAGTTGCCCAGACAGAGAGGTTTTGTGTGTTGGAGCTCCTCCCGCTCTGCAGGTCACATATATTCCCTGTCTCCTAATCCTTTCAAACACTTGTAACTCCTACCATATACCCTGAAATGCTGCTGCTGGCACAGCACTGCCTTATTACTGTGCAAGGCAATGAAAAAGAGAAATTACTCATGCTAATTGTTTTAATTTCTCAGAAACTCTCGACCAAAATGAAAAAAAAAACCAACAAAGAGGGTTCTTTCATGAGCTGACAAAGATAGAGCATGCTTAAGACTTCAGAAAGGTGAATCAGGGCACTCTGCTAATAGCAAGAGATTCACTGATAATCCCAAATAACCTCAAGTGCATGCCAGGCAGGGGTAAATTTACACCAACTTCTATCAGTATCCACTCCAGTTAATGCCCTAAATACCACTTTATTTTTAAGGTTTTTTTACATAACTCTCTGCATTTTCCAGAAGAGCTATTGCTGTTAGTAGGCTCAGATGTTCTTTATTTTACTTTATTTCATCTGAGAAAACTGCATTTCTGAAGGTCTGCAGACAAGTAAAATCAAGCTGGAAAGACACTGAAGCCTTGCTCCCTCCTGATAGCTCAGAAACCAACTTCCTGTGTCAAACTTCCTCTTTCAGGGTTTGCTGGTTTTCTTTTTAACTCTTACAGGTTTTTCTCATCTATAATGCTTCTGAGAAATCAGAGTTCCAACGAATGTTTTGGTAAAATTATTTAAATGTACCAGTGGAGCCTTAAAAATGTACATAATGCAAACATTCCACTGTGAGCAGACAAGAAAATGTAACTTGGATGGTATTTTGGCTTTAATTTAGTAAAAGTATGAGAGTTGATATGAGCTGCAATTTTTGTAGTGCATGTTATGGTTGAGAGTTTGGAGTAACTCTTTATCAACACTTTCAGATACAATCATGAAATTAGTGAAATCAAACTGCACTGAGCAAATATCTAAAAGCACTGCTGTTTTATTTTCTGCCCCAACCAGACCTCTTACCTCTCTTTCCAGTTCTTGCTTTAGACATTATTCACATGAAGTGCAAGAACCAGTTAATGAACTTCCATTCTCACTCAGTCTGTACAAAAAGCTCCTGAACTTCTCACTGGTGTTTGCACAGAGGTTTCTATGTAAACAGATTTACTTTTCAACACTGTACTTTGCAGCAGGGAAGAGCACTGTCCTAAAGCTGCTCAGCAGCAGCTCTGAGCCACTGGCATTTGTGGCCATCTTGAAAAACAGATCAGTAAAAACTGATAAACTGTGTGTCATCACACCTCTCAAGGGCCTTCCAACAGTATTTATCAACACATTAATTACACATCACCTAACGAGAGAGTAAAGTGCTCTGAGCTTCTGTCAGAGAGATGAATCGAGGTGAGATTCAAGCAAAAACATCCAACCAAGCCAAGAAAATCCCCAAACATATATTAACCTTCAAGGGACAATCTAAAGCAACAAAAGGCCATTTGTGTGAAGTATTTAGCACTAATGTAATTATATCTGTAATCAATGCTGTTCCCAGGAAATTCAGCTGTTGAGCAGGGCATAACTTTCAGCAATTTAAATTCCAAACTTTCAAGGATGGAAAAATATAAATATTTGCCATCACTAAAAGTCACTGTTTGAGCAACTTCTCCTACAGTGCACAGGAA
Source organism: Sturnus vulgaris (assembly GCF_052056855.1). Classification (NCBI taxonomy): domain Eukaryota; kingdom Metazoa; phylum Chordata; class Aves; order Passeriformes; family Sturnidae; genus Sturnus; species Sturnus vulgaris. The sequence goes on from NC_142255.1 coordinate 14,195,709, forward strand.
CTTTGTGGCAAAAGTAAAAAAATGATAAAAAGACAATACAGCCTTCGGCAGCCAGTCCCTTCTTACAATTCCTGTCCTTGTTTTATTTAACACCTCTCAGGTTTTGTAAAAATGAGACTCATTAATCATTACAAAGCCCTAACTCATGCCAGGGCAAAATTTATTCTCTCTGGGGAAATGAGTGAAAATATAGAATCATAAAGGCTGGAAGAGACCTTCAAGATCATCCAGTCCAACTGTCCACCCAGCACCATCACTGTGGCCCAAATCTAGGACCCTGCACTTGGCCTTACTGAGCCTCATACAGTTATCCTTAGGCTCAGTTTTGGGGTGCTAAGATTTCCCATGGAGCAAGTTCCTATCAATCCACAGACATTCCTGTCCTTACAAAAGAAAAAAAAAAAAAAAAAAAGAAAAGAAAAGAAAGAAAGAAAGTAAAAGAAAGTAAAGAAAAGAAACCCAGGCAAAGACTCAAACACAGAACTCATCTCTGCTGCCTAGGGGCATTCCACAAATCACAAGAAGCACTTACTTTGCTCTTCTTGCTGCTGGACATTTTATTCCTGAGGTAGCTGAAGGTGCGGCTGACTTTTGTTACACCTTTACCAGCAGGGACACTGCTGCTCTCTTCAGATATGCTAAAATAATAAAAAAAAAAGATAAAAGTTGCTTTTATTTTTTGCCTTCCCAAAGCATCTGTTAAATGGATAGATTCTTTTTAAAGGACAAATGCATTTATTAGCCAATAAAGTCTAGGTGCTTTACGGTGTTTTACCAGAGAAGGAAAAGTGAAGACAAAATGCTAATCCACTCATTTTGAGATAAATTTCAAGGAACCCTCACATCTGTTTTGAAGCAGCCATGCCATAGCACCCTCTGCTGCTCCCCTTGTCAAACAATCAGGAACCATTAATGCTGTAAGGAACCATTTCCTTCCAGAGAAAGGCATCTAATGAACTCTGAAATTAATGTTTTTAACAGAAATCATACTGTCAGCAAAGCCTCCCCTGAGAAATGAGAATACCAATATTAATTAATAAACCACAATGGTTATGTGTATTAATTTAGGAATTTTTAGGATTTTTTTAGGAATTTTTAGAATCCCAGATAATTTTTGCCAGTCTTCATATGCACAAGCTTATGACTTCTTCAGCTATGACAGAAGAATAAGGAAACTATTATTGCATTAAAAGACATAGTCTGTCAATATTAAATACAACACAAACCAAAAGCAGAATGGAAATACAAATTAAATCAAGGAGGAGAAGACAGCAGTGAGCAGAGGTGAAGAGCCTCCAGGTCACAAAATAAAGCCCAAGCTGTCAGTGGCACAGAGACCAGACACCCAGTGCCACCAAGGTTCTTCCTCCAGGGAAGCACTTTGGAAGCCAGCAGGAAGATTATCTCTGTGCAACTTGCAAGGATGAATAGTAACATACAAAAACACGAGAGAGAGATAGAGAGAATTAGCCACAGGGAGAAAGCACCACTTTTAGTGTAAAATACAACTCAGGGTAAACTGATACCCTGCAATAATGCATAATCTGATGTTATTAGCTATGAATAAAGAGAGCCTTGTTAAAAGATGAGACTTAGAACAGACTTTCATATTCTGTGATCGAAAATATTCTTCAGCCTTTAGAGATACAGGATGGATTTTCACAAGTTCAGATTTCAGCTGAAGTGCAATGGTGCCAGGAAGGTTTTTGGGTATCCAAGGCAGAGCCCACAGCAGGAGTGCCCCCAGAAGAGACAGAGTGTCCCCAGGATAGGGTGTCCCCAGAAGAAACAGGGTGTCCCCAGGATAGGGTGCCTCCAGGACAGGGTGTCCCCAGGACAGGGTGCTCCCAGGACAGGGTGCTCCCAGGATAGGGTGTCCCCAGGATAGGGTGTCCCCAGGATAGGGTGTCCCCAGGATACTGTACCTCTGCACCGAGGAGCCCATGGAGCCGCCGAACGACTGCGTGCCTGCAAAAGATGGGAGGGGCAGGGGGGGACAGGTTAGACTGCAGCCTTAGCCCACTGACTTCAAAAAACATAGTTTGAATATTGAGATGGCTCAAGAGGAAAGGGAAATGTCTTCCAGAAGTGGGTGTTTACAACAGACTTCATGTGCTCAGGATAAAGCCTGTTCCCTGCATCCTTAGCTGCTCTCGAATTAGATGCTGAGGTGAAAGCCTGTTTAGTTTTTTACCACTCTTCAGCTATTAAGTAAAGACCATGCAACTGTTAAATTTGCTGGTAAATCAGAGTGTCTGAATCAGAACTGCCAATTCAATGACAGTAGGTATAAATGAGAATCATTCTGACACAATGCTTTTATTTATACTGCACTAGAAAGGATCTATTGTACAGCACATCCGGGTTTCATGTATAAAACTTTTCTCCTTGATAAAATTGTAGTTCATTTTCCCATCAAAATCCTGAGGCACTTCATAAAGAGTAAGGGAAACAAGGGAAGCCTTATTCTGTTTTCCACAAAACGTTACCAGCCTGGGGCTTCGTCACGAAACACTGCTTGAGGAAAGGCTGAATTTCAACACGAAGCTGAAGCCCTGCCAGTGGCACCAACTCTCTTTACACAAGAAACCTGCTTGCACAACGCATTTGGAGCAGATCTGGGAGCTGACACCATTTACCAGAACCATCGAAGAACACTAAAAAATCAGGATGAAATGATCCAGGACAGAGGGCTCTCTCTGAAACAACTGGGCTTGCCAAGATTCCAAAAAAATCTTCATACAAGCACTGTTTGCAGCCCTATCTGAAGTTCAAGAAGCAGCATGACTGTCACCTTACTAGGCTTCCCATATATGCCACAAGAAAAACAGTATTTTGGCTCAAATTCTCTTAAGGCTAAGGGTGAATGCAGAAGAGCTACTTGCCATTGAGGAAAAGATGGCCCTTAATCCAAAAGCAGTAAGAGCATTAGGAAAAACTGTGCATACAATACTAGCCTTTAAATACAGATTTTCTAACCACTGATTCAAGTGCCAACAGAGTCTGAGACAGAAATATCATTTCTTCATATTGAGAAACTAAAATACAGGCATACCCTGTTACCTAAACCCTGCTTGGAGAGCTGTGTTAATATTTCCCTTGCAAAATCTTTCACCTCATTAATGATTTATCCCAAATACACCAAAGTCAGTAATACTGTAACATGCAAGAAATGAAGTCTACTATTCAATTTCCAATAGTGATATTATATTTTTATAATATAAAACTACCTAAGTGCCTAATAGGATCACATAAGTAATTTACAGACTCTGAAAACCTTGGTTAAAGCTCCAGTAATTCTGGTTCGTGTTTCAGTTCTAGTTTGCTTTTAATCTGGGTTAGTCTTTCCTTCTTTTTAGAAGATTCATCAGTTTGACTGGATTTAGGTATTTCACAAATCTTTTTGATTCTTTGCAGTTAACATCAGAAATGTGAACAAATGCTGAATCATGAGCTGCAATAATTTGGTATTTGTGACTGTTTTTCACTACCTTGAGAAAATGCACTGCATGAGAACTATAATTATGTATCATTTATCTTTTCCTTCAATAGTTGTTTCATCTTAAAAATGGGGGCTCTTGGTACTGGCAGGCAAAATGGATCCAGTGAAAAATTAAGGTCTGTTGATGATTTCATATTTTAGATTATAATATAACATCACATGATCAACACTGCTGCAAGCTGTAAACCCCAGGAAGATAAGCAGAGAGAAAGACACATCTCCTCATCTTCTGGTTTGTTTCTGAAATAGAACAGGGGAAGGAAAGCTTATTTTCATAATGTTTTTGTTCCCTGTCATGACCAGGAGCAAAACTGAAATGTGACTTCAAGATCCACAAAAAATTAAGCTTTTGTTTCAGAAGGCATAACTGCTATCTATGTCCAATGAACCTGGGGTAGCAGCCAAAATTTGCTGTGTTTATCTGAACACCTTTTAAGCACCACCCACAAAAAATAATTGATATGGTAGCTGGACTTGAAATAATTCATCAAGATACATTATGCAGAAAGTAGTGACTGGACTAGGATGTTGAAACCAGCTTGCAATGCCTTAATGCTGTCAGTAATTAAACTTTTGTGGGCCAAAAAATCCAAAGGCTTCATAATTATTGACCAGCCATCTGAAATCCATGTCTTGAATATATCACCAAACAAACTTCAACTAATTCTCCATTTTCTAAAGAAAAAACAGGCATGGAGAGGTTGAAGATTGGTAGCTGCAATGCACGTGCAATTTCAGTGTTCACACATCCATCCTCTTATGAGAAATGAACCCTAAAGATGTGAAAAAACAAACGAGTCTGGGATTGCTCCATGAAAAGTGCCCCTTGCCAAAGCAGTCTCAGAAAGAGCTGTGGCTAAACCAACCTTTATAAAGTCACCACAGTATCCTCAAACATGTAAAGAAAATAATATCTGACATTATCTTAAATGATCATCATTAACAGGAACACTGTGGAGGGAGAGAAGATAAATCTAATCACTGACTACTAAAAATATCCTCTAAAATTGTCATACCCTAACATGAATATCAGGTATTGGGTGCTTAGAATAAAAAACAAAAAATAAATAATAATAAAATAACCCAAATGCTTAAAAGAACAGAACTCACCAAACAAATAAACAAACAAATAAACCCCCACCAAGAAGTTTACCTAAGGATATTTTTCACTGTAAGGCATCATATGAATGCACAGCTGTGTCTTTTTGCAGTTCACTTTGCAGGGACCATGAACTGTGAGTTTTGTAAAAGCAGAAGAAAAGGACAGAGCAATGAGGAAGGAGCTTAAATATGGAAGTGGGTAATATCACACCTGAGACAGGACTTTCCTGAAGGAAGGGATAAAGCCACAGTGAAGACCAGGAATGGAAAAGGGGAGAATTTCAATATGTACAACGTGGATGGTGTGGAGATTGTTTTAAACTCAGGAAACAACCAAAATCTGTTGGACTGGAAAGCAATTTCCCCCATCCCAGTAAGGACACAAGGAATGTGTGTGGTTTATTCCAACAGTCTAATAAAACATGCTTAAGAAATAGGAAGCATTTTGAATAATCTCTGGTAAGCCTATATAGAAAAACCAAAAGGAATCTGAATTACTTTGATTCAATCTTCTACCTTAGTTGGGCTTCTTTTAGCAAAGGAGTTTGCAGGAGAAAAAAAAGCTGCCAGAGAACTCTCACCTGTTTCCCACAGAACTGTTTTGATAACAATATCAGGACCTAGATATGAACACCTTGAGGATTTCGGATCTTTGACTGCAATTTGTGCTTTTTGCTTAGAGGGGGAACTGTGAAATTGCTGTGAAGATTTTTAGAATTTAATAATCAGGGCTTCTGTCCACTTCTCCTCCACTGAGCAATGCACTCACTGTCACCTGTGGAGGGCAAGGATGTTCTTCTTCTGCTAACTCCATGCCCTGCAACAAGCTCAAGGCAAGTATTTTGGTTTAGTAAAAAGGTAAAGATTATTTTGCTGCTCAGAGTGGCAGGTGATGATATCTGCCACAGGGATACAGACTAACACTAACCAGATAAGATGTGATGGTGCTGATGTGAAGATTCTTCAGATAATAATCCTTTAAATTCTGTCATTGTTCAGTACTCAGATACAGGACTAAGATAATGCTATTAGACACCAGGCAATGGAAAGGGCAGCTCAGTGTTTGCAAGGTGAAATTCCGGAGTCTGAAGCAGAAAACCAGATCTCCACCCATTATGGCTGCAATGCACAGAAAATGATTACTTACTATCCAACTCCTCCTCCTCATCACTGGAAGAAGAGCCAATAGAAAAGAGAGTTTTAGACTTAGGAATGAGTGGAGAGATGCTGAAGGAGAAGGAGATTCGTCTCGATGGTCGAGTCCGGCCCTGGGCTGAGAAGTGGGTTAACAGCAGACATTAGAGCATGCTTGAAAATGCATTTAATAATAAAAAGGAGAGGAAAGCAGCCAAAGCAAACTAAAAGCAAAGCAAAGGAAATGTCTGCAAAGCAGCTGGCTCCAGAAAGGCCCAAGAAATAAAGACCTGAGAATGTGCAAATTCCAGAGGGTGCAGGTTTCAGAGGGCACAGGTCTCACAGCATGCACAGCTCGAGGCTCAAGTCTTTCCCTACTTTTGATAACATTTTTTAATAGGATCTCTTACTGAAGAATTATAGGCAGTTATCTTTTCAAAGAGAATACCAACAACAAAATGGATCTCTGGATAAAGGGCATCAGCTTCACTGAAAGAACTCAAACTAGACTCAAACTAGAAGAACTGAAGGTATCTGTTTGAAGGTGCTTTCTGCAATTAAATGATGCAGCAAAGCCACCAAATATTAGCAAGGACAATTTATCTTAAGTGTTGACTTTATCTACATGGGTAGGTTCTTGACACTTCAATGTCTAAAAAAAACCAACAATGTTGATAATGTTATGCCCTTCAAAATTTTCAGCTTTAAAAAGGAGACACTTAAACTTCCCCTCTCTTCTTCCAACATAAAACAGAAAAAAAAGCATCTTTTCTGCCTTCTAAAATTTAAGAGTCCTTGTTTTAAAGAAACTGCCTAAACATGAGAAAAGTCCCACGACATCCTCTTCTGCCCTTGCCTGTAAGATGCCTACCAAACATAGTGCCCAACTCAGCAATCAGTCTGTGACATCAAATTTCCCATCATTTATTTTTAAGAGCAGCCCTTGCACAGCAGTAGCTGTGCAACAATTCTTTGTAAGTACATGGTGTCTGAAAAGAGAATTAGGAGCCAGCTAGCCATTTTTTACTGAAACTGGATTCCTAAAGGCCCTATTTCCCAAACCTTCTCTTCATACAAGCACAGGTGGAAAGCTCTGAGCTGTGAGCTGTGATGGACACCACTGCTCACATGGTACATCCGTGTGTCCTCAGGAAAGGTGACTGGGACAGGGCTGAGGAAACCCTGCCCCTGGGACAGCTCTGACCTAAGGGTCCGACTTAAGCACCTGCATGAAACATCTTCAGCACAGCTATTCAGGTATTCTGAAGTCATTCCCTGGATACAGCAATTCACTTGCAGAACAGGCTAAAGACTTTATCAGTATTAAACTTCCAAAAGAAAGACAAAACTATTTCTCTCTTTGAATAAAACACGTCCTTTCAGCCACATACAATGAGGGTTTTTTGCATGGCTGTTATCATACATCAAAACTGAATTCAGAATATAAAAACTCTCTCTACAGAATAGCCAATGCTATGCAAGCAATGCAAAACAAACTCCCCTGAACACTTCCTCCAGCCATTAGTCACAAATGCCAATTGCCTAAAGGCAATTTGACTAAAATATTCAGTTTTCCAAGTAAGAAATAACCCCAGAGGGACCCATTGAAAGGTATTTAAATGGAAGAATTCTTAGGAAGACCCACGTATTAGTTTTGTTTAGACTGCCTTTTGAAGGAGTTGTTCTAGTGTTCCAGACCTGAAGAACACAATTAGGCAACACGACTTTTTCCTCTGTAGTCTACTGTCTATTTAGACTAAAAGTCAAGATGAACAATAATACTTTACTGTAAATTGAATCACCTTTGCCAGCACAGCTCAACTTCCATTTCAGTGGTTTTATTTATAGCAATTCCTGGCTTTATAACTGTGCTCCACACTGGAAATTTGCTATTCCAAGGCTAAAAGCATTCTTCCGAGCTCTCCAGCCAACAGCTCTTGTGACCTCCCTCCATAAAATGCTAAAGGATTAACATTGTGAATGGCCACAGCAGCTCTTGGAACATCTGGCACATCAGAGGGAGTGTGGGCTAGGAACTCAAGTCTTGGAAATTGCTCCTCCTTCAGCACATATGACAATAAACAGTAAAAATAATAGAAAACCCTCCATATGTATATTAATCTGGATTTAGTTATTAAAGTTCTTGAGCACAGCGTGTTGCTTTGTTCCCATTCAGAAACATTTGCAGGGATCAAAGGGTCATTTTTTTTTTAACACCTACCACAAAATTATGCAAGTGGAATAAAGAACTGAATTCGTTGTAGAATTCATTTCCATGTTATTCTTGCATAACTCTTAAGTGTCCTGCTGGAAAAACATGAACCTCGAACCCAGGTGACACAAGGGAGTTTATACACCAAGACCTCCTGCTTCACATATCCTATGGTCACAATTCAAACAACACTGTTCCTCTTCCAAAGGGGAACAATGAAGCAGAATAATAGAATGGTTTTGGTTGGAAAGGACTTTAAAACTCATCCAGTTCCAGCCCTCTGCCATGGGCAGGGACACCTTCCACTAGGGCAGGCTACCCCAAGTCTCATCCAACCTGGCCTTGAACACTTCCAGGAATGGGGCAGCCACAACTTTTCTGGGTGATTTACCCAAGTCTCTGTAGTCAAGAAGGTGTCAGGATTGGGAAAAAAATCCAGGAGCTAAATTTTCCAAGTGATTATTCCTTTTGGATGCTCACATCAACCCCTCAAATGCTCTGATATTCAAAACCCACCTTCCTGTAAAAATGTGGCCCTATTGAGATGTCACAAATTAATGACTGAGAAAATAAAGTTCACAGGAATGTCAGTAATGTTTACATTCAGTGTCCCAAACTCACAGACATCTGCCTCAAAGCACCAGACTAACCCTGCTACTTTGCCAACAGCCCCTCTGGAGAGGTTACTACATCTTCTCTTCCTTCTTTCTCCAGGGACCAGGGTGACCATGCAATGCCTCCATGGCATTTTTAACACCAGGACACAGGATATTTTAACAGCCTCAGCCATCCAGGCTCCCTCAGCCACCAATAGTTCATTTTTGGGGAGCCAGCCAAGTTTTAGGTGTTTGGTCAGGGGCTGGGTGCAATGCCAAGAAATTGGTTGCCTCAAAAAACCACAATGAAGACCTTCAGCCCAAGGAGGGAAAAGGCAGTGCCATCACACAGGGCAGGATCTGATCTCTTCATGGGACAGAGCTGCCCCATTTGGTTACTGGTGCTGGGGGACACATCCACATTCTTATTAATCATGGAATTATCACGGTGCAAAATTTAAAACCATCTCCTACAAAGCTCAATCCCTGTAAGCTTCCTCCAGCAAGCCTCCCCCATGGAAACACCTTTCTTAAAGCACCTTGTTGTGCTTTGCAAGGGAGAATCATGGCAATGAAGAGGAAATATCAGACACCATCACCAATTGGCAAGAGCTAAAATGTCAATAGGGCTTCTGGCTGGCAATTAATAAAATGAAAACATGTGTAATACATCCAAAGCACATCCAGATGCAGCCCTCTGAATGACTTTTTCAGCTGAAAGAATCAATTCAGCCAAGTTGCAAAATTAAATGCTTCAATTAAGCTAAACCGGAAAATTTTATAGAATCATCTTTTATTATTTTCTTCAGAAATGAGATTCATTAAATTACACCCAACTGCTCCAAAATATTTAACTCAAAATGAATAGCAACAAACTCCCTCAAGGAGATCAAGACATGGATTCTCAAGTTTCCATGTATTACGTAAAAAAACCTAGATGGAGGGAAGTAAAATCTCAAGTGGAGTTTACCTGACATCAAAGGAAGAAACTCTGAAAGGTGGAAGGATGCAAAATTAGGTTCCCTTTTTTTTTTTTAAGTTAACAAACTCAATAAATCATACTTTTCATAGTAGCAGTCTAATTTAGAAAGAAAAAAGCAACCTGCACAAAGGAAACCTAACAGAAAGCAAACAGCAGGGATACATTGGGAAGAACAGAACTAAACTGAATGAGTTCTGCCTCTCCACCCACAATTCCATGCAGCAGTGAAACATGTACTTCATGTAATAAAGGAAGCATGAGCGGGCAGTAGCACATTTTGCCTTGGGAAGGTAGCAAGATATACTCAATTATACAGATGACAGAGTGGATAAGGGAAAACTGGATTACTCACTGTCGAGCACTGGTTTGCTAATTGACATTAGAGACATGGATTTGGTCAGTGGAGACGAAACAGCAGAAGAACAGAAGTTGAATCCTTGTGGCTGCGATGTCTGATGCACCTGCAGAACAGAACAGAACCACCCTGAGTATGTCAAGAATGACAGAATCATCCCAGCTTCAGTACTTGTGTTTACTCCAACTTTCACTTTGAAACAGTGCACAGGTGAAATACAGCTTTTTTTTTTAAGTGCCAGACAACCAATTATGAAACAGAGAGACTAGGTGTGCTTGATTTTCTTGCAAGACATTACAAACAGATATTGTTAAAACTCTCTGGTGGCCATGGAAATTGGTGTTGTGACTCCAGCTCAGCAGAACTAGATTGTGGTTCAACATGATAAAAAAATCCGATGCTTTAGCAGTGTGTTCCCCAAAAATGCCATTCCTCTAAACAAGAGAAGACACAAGAGTTGTGCTGCCACAAAGAATGAAGCAGAACATTTAAAAGAGTTGGAGATTCCTCCATGTTAAAGACGGAGGATTTTTAATATCATGTATATGTATATATAAGGTGGTTGTCAGGCTGTCACTTGGGAAAATGACTTCCAAAATGTTGATGTAACATTTCCCAGACATCCAACAGTAGCTGGACAGCTTTACCTGGTGGTTGTAGTCTCTGATTTCTCCTTGCTCCATCTCCTCAGTGAGCAGGACCAGGGACTGATTGCTGGCAAGTGGACTCCTCCTGAGGTCCTTGGAGCTCAGAGAAGAAGCCTCCAGGTTTGCAGAGGGCTTCTTGTTCTCACCAGAGTCTCCAGTCAGGCCTTCGAGGCTGTAACTAAAGAGAGAGCACAGAGGTCAGATGCTGCCAAACCCTTAGGGACCAGTGTCTTTCAGCACAGAGCACCTGCACACATAAAACACACAGCAGGCACTGAGGAGTGCAGGCAAATGCAGGTGTGACTCCTCAGCACGTTCTTTTTCCTTCAGAGCAAACAGCAACATCTCTGTGCTTCTAATGAGACATAAGGGTTTGTTCGTTGTTTGAATAACCATTGAAATTCCTGGTCAATCACCTTTCCTACGGTTTTTTTTTACTCTTTTTGAGTGGAGCACAGGAAAATCCAGAAACACCCCTTCTAAAGATTTTGGCATTTCCACGTATTCTTTTTTCTAGCTTTTTATTAGGCCCTCCCTTGGAATAAAGCCATCCAAATCAAACTACCTTGCATAGCATGGTGCTGCCTGTCCTGGACCAATACTCCTCCACATCAGCTGCTGTAACACTCACCTCTGCAGCCACATCCTCTGAATCTATTTTAAATCTTCACACTGCACAGTTTTGGCACTGATAATGTCATTTATTCTGCCAAAGCTGGTTTCTTTTTTACCCGTGCCGTGGCTTTGTTTTTAAATTCAATAAATGTTGTCTCCATCATTCAATCAATTTTATTTTATCATCTACTGAGGAAGCTAGGTCTTGCCCAGCACAGCTGGGCAATAACTCAAAGCTAAATAAAATACTAAACTTTTGCTTGCAGAATTGAATTTTAGAAATAAACATTTGTCCAAACTCTGTAGAGACAGGTGCTGATAGACAAGTGACCTCTACAGAAAAACACAAATACACTCTCCTCTCAGCTACACAAAACACACCCTGTCTCACATGGGACTATTTAATTTGATAAATCATGACCTAATATTCTGTTTCTGACCCTCCTACTCCTCGTGCCCAAGCAGCAACAAATCTGCTGAAATGCCACTGTGGAGTCACTGGGTGAAGATTTACAGATTCCCCTCCCAGGACACAAGCACAGGACCATGGCTAATGTTTGATTTGATACTCACTAAATCTCAGCCCTAGCCTGGATTTACATCCCAACCTAAGGCTAATCATGACATCTCAGTGGTGAACAAGCTGACATGTAAACACATGAAAAAGAAAACATACTACAGGCTGTACAAATGATTTAAACAACTACAGGAGAGCTTTAAATTCAGGTAGACTTGCATAGCAGTGATTAATGTTCTGCAGTCTCTTAGAAGCATTAAAAGGCTCATAAATATGCACCTTGAAAGCAAAAACCGCAATAAACCACGAATAAGAAGATTTAATAGATTTATAAAACCTTTTTTCATGATAATTAATGAGAAAAAAGGACTGGTTTAAGCATTTATAATTAAACCTGCTTTAGGAAGATTGTGATTCATCAATGTCTATCAACAGCAGGCATTTAAAAGTTTATTCTAAAACACCTGTAGGTAGAAATCAATCCCATTTCTATTGATCGTTTAGTACAGAAGAATATCTCTTTTTCACATTCCAAGGTGGCAACAATGATGCTACACAGTAGAGAAAAATATCATGTACTTGTGACAAAACTTGCTAAAACCTGCAAATATTAGCCCATAAAATAGTTATCAATGCTACTGGTCTGTAATTTGCTGATTGGCATATACATATCAAACATAATTAAACTGCACCAGGAAGGGCAGGTTTATTTCTCAATATCTACTCTTCAGAAGAAGAGTTGTAATAGCTCTACCCCCAACCAGCAGAAACTGCCAGAGAAAAGCTATAAAGCCATAAAATCTGGGGGACTGGTTTCCAAACAATATTGGGTAAAGATGTGACCTGTAAACATCAATCTCAGCACCGGGACTTTCTACAGAAGATGCAAACTTTAAGAGCCTGGGAAATTTTCATCTGGGGTGATCAAACTTTTTTTCAGAGAAGGTTTTACACGATTAGTCTCTTTGAAGAAAAGCCTAGGTCTTTCAATTTACAGAGAGCAAATCTGTGTGAACTTAAATCCTTTATGAGACTGATCTGGTACAAAGTGGTGCTGAACCATACTTAATCTCAGTTTGATTCTTTGGCTGTCACAATCATCATTCTGATCACTGCTGCGGAAAAAAACATGGCTTGAAGTCATCACAGAACAGAGCAGCTCAACCCAACAGTGATTCTTTAATGCCAGGGGCCAGTGGAAATCAGCCACCACCTCCACCTGCAGCCCAGTTCTGAGGATCCACTCCCAGGAGTGATTGCTGAAAAAGCAGAGCAAGCAAACACACACGTGCACGCTTCAGCCAGAGCAGCAGTGGAGGAGGCGACGCACGAGAAGCTGATGACAGAGTGTCTGCAGGGCTCCCGTGCTGCTGCACGATTATTCATACCATACCTTCTACAAGTAAAGTCAGGACCCATGGCAATGTACTGTACGCCTGAGGGACACCAGCTCAAACTGGGAACGGCAAAAGAGGCAAAGAAAGGAAAAGGGCAGTGATTATCGGATTGTTATGGAACATGGGGAACGTTAAAAGACTCTCACTCTCACATATCTTAAAAAAAACCAACAAAAAAACCCCAACGAACTCAGAAATAATGGAGTAGCACACGTCTGGTTGCAAAAACACACCACAGTGTCCCAAATGCCCAAGGTTACCACTGAACAGGGAGCAGGACAGCCCATGCTTCCCCCAAACCGACCCCATCAGAGAGTATACAATGTACTGGAAATAGTACTCCTTGTGGGGAGAGAGGTTTTTGGGAAAAACAAGGCCAAAACATACCAAAGCCAATTTGTAAGTAATCATACACAGCCATTGTGTTAGTAATGATTAATATTTTCCTGAGAACTCTCATCTTCAAATCAGAAAAAGAATCCCTTACAGATATTTCATAGTGTAAGTGCCCTCCATAGAAATATTAATAATCTCAGCCTATGCTTGGAAAAATAAGGAGAAATACACATTCTTAAATGCTGCACAGACAGTCAGTGAAAGAGGCTGGACCAAAAAAATAGGCTAATCTTACTATTAACTTGGGATTAAATCAAGAGTGCTTCTAACTAAAAAAACCTTTCAGCTTCCATTCCCCGAAAGAGTCCCAAAGTTGCATCATGAAAGACATAAGAAATGCAAATACAGAATGCAAATATTTTGGTTGTTATTTTAGACTGCTTTTGGGGTTTTTTCTCTGTTAGCTCATGGCACAATTGCAGGTTTTGCAGAAACAGAGAAATCCATCTTCTTGTCAGCTATGACATTTATATGATCCTTAAATCCCGAAAAAGCTGTTCAGGAAGCAAACGTTGTCTGAAGGGAATTTTGCATGAGCACAAGTCCTGCTCCCAGGTGCTGGTCTGAGATCCATGCAAGGAGAGGACATGGCCAGAACATGCTCTGCTCCATGACAAGAGCCTATGAAAAGGGCAGAACGAATTTTGAGTTCCAGAAGCCTCTGAGGACACAGATGAAGATTTAAAGCCACTGAATGCTGCATGCCATGCCAATAAGTCCTCATGTTGTTTCCACACATACTGCAACACTGGAAATGCTCTGGAAGGGTTTGACAATTGGAAACATTCTGGAAGAGTGTTCAGAGGTGGAGTTTAGATAATTGCTGCCTGTTTTATAAAGCACATTAACTGGGTGAGGATACACCCAAAGCTTTGCACCCCCAGCTCCCAGGTTCACCAGTAGCTCTCAGCACAGTACTATAAACATTCTTCATGAAACCATTCCTTCCCATAACTTGTCAATATTTCCAAGTACTTCATCATCCTCACCCAATTCAACTACAGTGGCAGATGTTTAAGTATTACTGCGGATGGCAGGGACTAAATACTGGTGTGAACTCACAGAGGAACTAAGTCCTGGCCACAGGACTCCATCACACACAGTCTGTACTCTCAGGCCTGGGTTCAGCCTTCCAGTGGGTCACTCAGACCTGCTCAGGGGCAACTGAGAAATCATCCCAAGGAAGGTGTCACACATGATTCCCCAGGCCATCTGCTTGTGGCCACAAGAGCACTGAGCTTGGTCGACCCTCTGAGATATGCTTATGTCACCTTGCTTTACAAAGTCACTCATTTTGGTGTGGTCCCTTTTCAATTGAAGGAAAGAAGATTCTCATTAAAGAAATCATGTAATGTTCACACTAGACTTCAAAAGATGCCTCTATTCCTGCCCACTGCCATGTCATGATGATGATCCCAAATGCTAAAACTGCAGGGGAGGGAAGTAGAAAAGTAGAGGGAGGGAAGAAGAGGAGCCCTGCATATGTAGGAGGAAGCCTGTTAAGAAGTCAGAGAAGGAAGGAAGGGGATCTGTTGGCAAAGGCTGTGGAAAGCACTCTTGAAGAATCATGGTCCTGCAGGGGAGCCACCCACAGCCTGTTGGCAACACCATAAAATCCAAAAAAGATTAATGCAGAGCATGCAAAACTCCTTTACAGAAGACAACTTGGGGAAGAGGAGGAGCTTTTATCTACATCAGCCTTGTGGGAGAGCACAAACTGTTGGAATCAGTTTCAGGCTCCTGCTCTGCAAGTGGGGTTAGAGAAGATGATTCCAAAATGGTTTAGAGACCAGAAAAAGTGAGAAAGTGTTTATGAAAGCATTCTCACACATTTCAGTTATGACCAGGTATTCTAGACATTTTCTAAATGTAAGCTTCGTGTTTCAGGATATTTTGACTCTAAATACTAACACAGCTCCAACAGAGGAGGAGCCTTAGGAGACTGCTGATAAAAAGAAGTTCATTTGCATGACAGGCACTGCACTGCTTCCTGCAGTGATGCAAATGAAGTGGCTTCTTAGAAGTAAAAAAGCATGTTCTTTCTTGTGCCTTTTTTTAAAAATTCTTTTTTAAGAACGTTCTTTTGAACTGCACAGCACTGCTAGGGTTCACTGACGCTGATGCACGGTAATGTTTTTGGTCATAGCATCATGGTAACATTCTTTTCACGTGTGGGGATGTGGTAGCTTGTTTACACACACATCACCTCATCCACATTTCAAATGAAGTGAAATCCTGTTAACCTAGCGAAGGCTATGGGAGGTGAGACAAGGTTGAACCACTGAAGGGCAGAAGTTCAACTTCTCTTTTCTCTTCAGCCTAAAATATCTGCATGTGGACAGCCCACATCTGCTGTGTGAAAAATTAAGTATCATCTTTTATATACTAATAGCCAACGCAAAGGTTACGTGAGAGGAACTGCATATCTGTGGGATGGATGAGAAACTGAAAGTTTGTAACAGAGAGGAAAACCACATGCAAGTAAAGAGAAAAACACACCTTATTTTCTATTTTTCAGGAAGATGGTTATAAAAACTACCAAAAGACCAAAATTAAAGCCATTTAATTCAACCAGCTGCAGATCTGCAGTGTTCTCCAACTCTGAGATTGTGTCTGACCCATCCCCCTCCTCCAGCTGCCCCTCCTGCAAGTCTTGCCAGGAGTCTCTGATCTGGTTTAAATCCAAATCACACACATGCTCCCAGGTAAACCACAGTTTTAACCAACTCCAAATCTTACACATGCCAAACACCAACAAAACCATATCTGAGATTTCTCTTCATTATTAACATAATGTCGTGTAGAAAACAGCTCGAGCTGTGCTCTGTGGGGCACAAAACCTGCGCTGGGTCAGACTGGAGAGAGAAAGCAGCCAGGGGGGATGCACAGCTCTAATGCCAACACTTCCAGAGGTACTAGAGGTTTACTAACATGAGAGGATGGAGTTAGTAGACATTCAAACACAAAACAGTTAGTCACATTAGTTGGCTTTGTACCTTCTCCTATGAATGGGAGGCTTCTTTATACCATCCCCCAGAATTCGCATTGAACTGAAAATGAATCATGGAGAATGGTCAGCAGCTTGAATGAAAAAAATTAATTAACAAATGGCAGCTAAAGGATTAATATCCCCAACACACAGATAGAGGGAATGGACATACAGGGAAAACACAAAATGCAATATGAAAGGAAGTGATGAGTCTCTGTGTTTCTCCTCTCTTCTGCAAATAAATCTGGTTTGGTTGGTTTTATTTTGTACAGAAAGAAGGCTGCACAGGTATTGATCATGTCGCAACTCTGCTGCTGCCAAAGCCAGGCCAGTTTAAAGTTTAGATAAGGCCAAACTCTTTGACAGAAGCTGTTAGCAACAGTGATTAACACCAGCTCCAGTTTTGCAGTGCTTAATCCATCAGTGAAACACGAGGGTGTTTCTTTCCCCAGAAAATACACCTCTCTGGACATTTAACACACACTGCAGCATTGCTGAAAGACAGGCATTTCAAATCTGCTACCAATGCCAGGAATTAACTGAAAGATTAACATCCTCCTGTTCAGCCTTGTTGGTTTTCTTCATATTTAAGAATATTAAAATAGCAAAATGTAGACACAAGGATTATCTGTGAAGTGCATTTGAGAAAAGATGGGAAGCAACGGAAAACTGACCATTTTTTCACATTCCATTTAAGATTTATTTTTCCCTTGATCTTTTCTGTGAACAAACTCTTATGCTCATGCCTCTTAAAAAGAGAAAACACGGAACAGTGGAAAGGATCAAATTTTACCAAAGGCTGGTTTCTTTTTCTGTAGGTTTTTTGGGTCCTGTATCAGCACCTCTATCTAAGCTTGACTTAGCTATCTTTGTCATCAAGGTTAGGACTATTTTTGGTGTGGATGGGGGCTGCAAGTTGTTGCTGGGGCAGGAAGCACCTCTCAGAGCTCAGCTGATGGTGCCCTCTGTCACTCCATTCCTCTCCTTGGCTGCACAGCCCAGTTCTGATCCTTGGGCTGGTTTTGGTGGCAATTACACTTTATTTGGTTATTTTTCTCCTCATTTAGTGGGTGCAAGCTGCTCACCAACAGAGCAGAGAAGTGCCCAGAGGAGGGGAGGGAGCACAAAGGGGTGGGAGCAGCACAGATCCAGCCCATCAGCAGGACAAACCTCAGCCAAGGCTTGTGCTCAGTGCTACTCCACTTGGAAGGTTTGACAAAGTCAAGTTGCAATAAGGACTTTTCCCCTTCAACTGGAAAAGCATCTACTGCATGTGAAAGAAATGAATAAGCAAACACTCCGAATTTAACTGATTTGAGTGAAAGTCACTTGTTTGCACTTCCTCAGTATTTGTTGTTTCACTTAGCAACGAGTCTCAACATCACAACAGCCACATAAGAAAAGAACAAAGAAAAGAACAGAACGACACAGCAAATAATCCAAATTCCTTTCTAAAAGAAGTATAAAAACAAACATAAATCTAATCAGCACCACAGACCCACCCAGTTTTTCGAATTACCCTACATGACAGCTATCCTTATGTAGCTGCAGCTGTATACGAGAACATATGAGAAGAATTACTGTTCCTTTAACTCAGATTTTCTTAAATTTACAAAGAATGTACTTTCCCATATCAGAAACAGCTTCCAAAGTGTGATGCAGGAGAATTTAACCCCATCTGTTCAGCGTTAGCAGTGATTGCCAGCTATGCAGTTTATTACTCTCAGAAATCCTTATGCATCAGGCCCTACACTTAAAAATAAATATCTCCAAATGAGTTTATGAGCTTATGGACTCATTCAGTCATAAACCTGCAGGTGTGCTGACTCTTTAGTCACTTTTAAAAATTGATAGGCATTACTTATTTAAATATTACCTGGGGACCAGGAATGAAGCCCAAAAAAGGTGACAGCATTAAATAACAACAACAACAATTTTTCACTGTATGTTACTTAGAGAACCCTGAATGGGCTTCAAAATTGACTTTAAAACCTGAAGGGTCTACAGTGTTCCCTTAGTGATACCCAGAGCTGCTGTGTGTAAAGGATGCATACATTCCTGATGGGAGGCTGCTGCCTCTCCCCGGATTATCCAAAGGAGTCAGGAACCATTTTCAGGAACCCTTTGTGAGTGACCAGTTTTAAGTTAATGTCATCCAGCCCCACATGTGATGGCTCTGTTTCTGTTAACAGCAGAATATTTGCCATGAGGACACAACAGGCAGCCAGAGAGAGGCACTGCCCTGCACAGCTGGGCCTGCAGCCTCTGTGAGCTGTAGGGAGGATATGGCACCCTGAGCCTGATAAAGAAACTGGCCATTCCTGCTCTGAGAGCATTAAAGCACATTACAAACTCTGGCCAAACCTCCACTGGGCTCACAATACACAGGGTTTGGCCTCAAGCACCCCACAGCCCAAATGCTGAACAGTGCAGGGCATGGAAAGGAACCTCACACCAATCACTACTTTTTGTTGTGCATCTTCCTTTATTTCATCTTCTTCCCCACTGAAATGGGAGACTGAGCAACTTTTCTTCCCACAGTCACTTGGCACCAGCATGGACAAATTCTCATGGTTTGTACACCTCTCCCTCTTGTACCTTCTGAAAGAACAGATGGGAAAAGTTCTCTTTTGAATCTTCCTGAAGAACACCAGGGACACTGGTGATGAGTTAGGTGGAACTTATTGTCCACGAGAGACTGAAGTGGAAGCAATTCTGTGAAACAGGAAGGACCCATCTCACCATTATGAAGAGTTTCCACAGAATTTTTTTAAACCCCAGTGCCTGTGTTATCTCTTAATACAATCAGAGCAATAATGATCACGTTTATTCTGTGGTCAGAGATTTAACACTCCAGTAATTCCTTTGTACAGAAAGGGGTGGTGACAGTTCTAATGGAAGACCTGTCCTGAGGTAATTCCATTTACTCTGGAAAGCTCAAACATACTGTAAGTATTAAGTACTTTAATCCTGAAAGTTAATTTAAGAAAAACCAAACAAACATACGTTAGGAGATTGTCTGAACCTCTTCAAAAGGAAAAGAAATAATCAAAAGTGACGCGCTCGCTTCTGATAAACTCTTCAGTTTTATCACGCCAGCTTTAAAGCTCAGATAATTATGCATGAGTGGGTGCAGAGTAAATGAAAGCAGCTCTTCACTCACCTCCTCTGATTGATTTCTGCCTCGTTGGTGGCGTTCTTGCCCGGCCCCCAGCTGTGCCGACGGAAGGGGGAGAGCGGCCGCATGGAGCCGCGCAGCACGGAGGAGGGAGCGGGCACGTCCGTGATGCTGTCCAGCTCCTCTTCCTTCTCTCCCCCCTCTGAGGACACCATGTTGGTGCAGCTGCCATCCAGGCTGTGCCTGTCCTTGGGCTGGGCGAAGCTCCCCGTGGGTGGGAAGGGCAGGGACGTGTCGCTGCCCAGCGATGAGTTCCTCTCCAGGGACATGGTGTCATCCGCAGAGGAGCTGGAGCTGGTGACATCGCACGCAGACTGCTCCTCCTCAGGCTGCTGGGGGTGAGAAAAATTAAAAAATAAGTTCAAGTAGAATCATAAGACTGGTTTGGGTTGGAAGGGACCTCTAAAGGTGAGCTAGTCCAATACCCTTGCCATGGGCAAGGACTTTGTTCACTAGATCAGGCTGTTCACAGACCCATCCAGCCTGGCCCTGAACACTTCCAATGAAGTGAATACATTTAACATTTTAAATAAATGCAAATATTTTGTATTTCACAGGAACTGAGAGATTTCTTAGTGGGTGGCATAAGGCAAATTAATCATCATAGAACTGAGACTTTTTGCTCTGATTTCAAAAGAGGTTGAAATGCTCTGCAGGGTGATCTCTTCCACCCCACAAGTCCCTGGCTGCCATTACCCAGGCTCCCAGCCCAGATCCTCTGCCTGCCTTCCTCTCCCCAATTCTATATTTCATCCTGCACAGCAAACCCTGCTCCTCTCACCATTTCTGGCTAAACCTGATATCAATCAAGGTGCCATAAAACTGCCAAAGGTTTACTGAGAGCAAGTAATGGGGAAGGGGGTTATCACAACTCCTGAGGACAAACTCCAGCCTCTCCTGTGGCACTGGGATGGGCTCGTAGAGCTCAAGGACAACACACTGTTCCACTGCATCAGGCAACACAAAAGGGAGAATTATTCAGTAGCAGAAAACAGAAAAAAATAAAAGCTTAGTTCCTCATCCCCAACTACTTTCCATTAAGCAGAGATATAATACCAGGGTTTGCAGCATTTTCAAATCCAACTGTCTTCGAAAAATACTGTTCTGCAGGAACAGCTGCCCTGTATTAGAGATTTTGACTCATACTGTAATTTTTGGGTTTAGTTTGCTTCAAAAGCAGTATGTAGAAGCCAAACTGGTTTTCTCTGGCCAAAGGGCACATGCTGACCATACAGCCCCAGAAGAGCCCTCGTTCCCTGTGGCCACAAGCACCTCTCTGACATCACCTCCAGTCTGAAATGGTGTTTGCCCCGAGGGACTGACATGGGAAGTTTCAATTTATCCTCCTGCAGAGCCCTGTGCTGTATCATTTAAAATAAGAAGAGGCAGAGTGCTCTGTCAGGCCATACACAACAGAGCATTCAGCAAAGCCCTGGTGGTTTATTGTCCTCACACAGTGGGCTCAGGGGCTGGGCAGCAGCTGAGTGCTCCAGGGGCTGCAGGCTGTCTGCAAGCATTTGGCAGAAGACAGCTGGATACAAAATCCTGCTCTTGGAAGGGAAAGATGGGCATCACACCCATGGAGGGAAGGATGAGCAGGAGCAGTGCTAAACACTCTAGAGACTCTTGTTTTTCTGTGTTTTATTTGATGGGCGCATATAATAAGCTATAAGCTTTTTCTTTTATTTAACTGAACAAAAAGAGATATTCAAAAAGTCTTCTAATTGAATATTTCGCTATTCAGAGAGAATACCTGTTTCAAGCTTAGCTATTTTTTATTCTTAGTTCAGATTAACAGGTACACAATAACGTTCCTGAGATGGTTTAACTAAATGCTGCCACATTTCTTCCCTTCTCACATCCATCAAAGGGAAACAGAGGGAAAAAAAAAGACAGCATCCACAGCACAACACCGAAGTACAAGAACCTTTTAAACACCAAGCATTAAAAAACACACTAAAAATACATGCCTCCAAAAACATTCACTGCATGTTAACATACGTCAAACATTAATAGTGACTGTCAGAAAACCATATTCTGTAAACTAGTAAACTTTTGGATTTGATAGATATGAATAGGAGGTTGAGGTTTACAGAAGAGAGAAGTGAAATGGAAGCCCTATAAAGTTTTTGATGATGTTCAGCAGTATTCATGATAATCTGATATTTGTGTGACTCACGATGAGAGCTTACTGAATTGCTTAAATACAGACAAATCAAGTAGTCATTATGTGGGTAACACTCCTACAGTGGAGAAAACAGTCTGTCCGTTTTCTAAGACAGGAAAATACTACCAGACATTAGATTAGACTGGATGGGGCTTTGGAGCAACCTGGTCTAGTGGAAGGTGTCTCTGCCCATGGCAGGGGGCTGGAATAAGATGAGCTTTAAGGTCCCTTCCAAGCCAAGCCATTCTGTGATTCTGGGACTGGGGCAGCAGAGCAGGAGAGGAGAGGACTGACCTCACCCCATCAGCTGTGCCATGTATGGGACAGTTTGGAAACTTTCAATCTGGATGCAAATCTAGAAACAATAATGCAGAACACCAAATTATATAGGGAAGAATTACAGTAAAAAGAGGAGTTTTTATTTCCCAAATGAGAATACTGCAGCAGTTTGAAATGCAGAACAAAACCCACTTCCCTAACTAGGAAGATTTAGGGCTTTTATCACAAAATGCAGTTCAAGGAGATGTTTGAAAAAAGGGAAATGCATTTGGTCCATTTAACTTTTACCTTGAGCATTCGACTGACGACAGAACACAATAAACAATTCCCTTGAACTTGTGGCCCACGCTTATTCTTCTAAAAATATTCTGCCGTCATTTCAATGATCTTTTTTTTTCTTTGAAACAAAGGGAAACAGTTAATATGAAAGATGACTCTGTCTGAAAAATGCAAGTGTGGCTGACACATCTAAAATATCTATATTGTAGTCATCACTGCAAAAAAAGTAGCTATCTGGCCAGTAAATATGCATTGCTCTTTAATCCTATTTGAGTAAGAAAATCCCATGTTTGCAGAAGGGAATGGGTTCTTTTCTTACAGGAAAAAGAAAACATTAAAGAAATACTAATATTCTTCAAGTTAGGCTTGCTGGATTGCACCTCAGTGAATTCAGGACTTAATTGTGACCATAAACCTTGTGGCCAAAAAGAGCCTTTACAGACGTTTCCTAATTTTCTTTGCCCTCTGTACTTCCTGAGAAGCTTCTAAGAAAAAATAAGATAAGGTGTAAAGGTGAGTATTCTGAGAAAAGACACATGCACTTCCCTATGAACAGGGATAGCAGAAATCACTGGGATGGTGGGGGTATAAAATAACTTATTCAACTAAATTGCTCCACTGCAGGAGGTCTTGATAAGGGGAATTAAAAAGTTCTTTCAATCATTTCCGTGATGACAACACGTAAAGTGCTGAGACACAAACTTTGTTTGTCCCCTGACCTTCAAAGACATTAAAAGTGTTAGAGCATTTTAAAAAAGAAGATGGAAAAATTAAACCTTGGAATCCTGAAGTTTATTTGGAATACCAATCCACTAAAGGAGTTAACACCTTTAGCTGGCTTGATATATAATCCAGCAGAATAATTTTTTATTTGGATTTGCCTATGGCTCCAGGTTCCCTAAAATTAACCTCAATAGTGGTCTTCTATTAATTATTTATCATAACTTTTATGATTTGGAGTGGAGGTGAAAGCCTTTCCCTTAAAATTTTTATTCCTTTGGGTTTGTTTTTTTCTGCACAGCTGTTGAGGTTTTTTGTTTGCCTTTTTTTTTTTTTAAGAGATACAACAACTCTGAAAAAATAAATACAAAACATTTATGTATTTGTGTATTTCCTCTGAGCAAACCAAAACAACGGCAGAAATTAAACAAAATTCAAGATACTGAGTTGCAACCCCTTCCTTTGGCAATGATCTGTGGGTTCCTGACTCCCTTTATCTGAATCATTTCCCAAGAGAAACATTAAAAAGCTTCCCAGTAATGCTGGACTTCGGTGGCTGTTGAAAGTTAAGATGAGCAAAGCGTTTGGGCTCCACCCCAGGATGCTGCCAGATGATTGTGAGAAATGACCTTATGCAGCATTAATCATTCAAGAAGGAGGATGCTGCAAAGCCTGCCCAGATGGCTGTCTGGGACAGAGAGGGAAAAGCAGGATGACGAGGACATGGGAATGAAGTGCTGACGCAAAAAAAAAGAAAAAAAAACCATTTTGCTGAAGCCATAGACTTGGAAGCAACTTCTGCATATCAGTGACAGCCTGTAAAGTCTGAAAAAAGGGCAGGTTTTAGTGTTAAAGCTCCCTGAACCCGACAGCTCATGTTCCACAGCTCAGCACACGTTCCTCAGAGAGAGAAAGAAATGAAACAAGCACAGGAGAAGGGAAGGAGATGGGACAGGAGCACACACCAAACACCAGGGACAGGGTAAGGCACCTGCACATTTTGTGACCCCAATTCTTCATGGGACAGAACCACGGCTTTCAGTCCATGAATTTCAAGTGATGTCTAAGGAAGCAGCCCAAAGACCCTGGACAGACAGCAACTCGTTCTTCCTACATTTATTTTAATGCATTATGTAGTTAACAAAGAAGGAGTTATTTTTAAAATAAAATAAAAGAAAACAACTCCACTAGACAGGAGTTCAACTCTTGGTCCACAGAAAGGGGAAACAAGAACTGAAGTAATAATAACAATAATCACCATGACACTGAAAGGTTTGAGATCCTCTTTTTGTTCATAAACATATTCTGTCTCTTCCTAATTTGATATGCAAACTGTACTATTTCATAGGTTAATAAGTAATCAACTACAGCCAATATTTTCTGGACAAAAGATTACAGCCACCACTTATTTTGGTGGTCATTAAAAATATCTGTAATTTGCATTTCTACCACCTGGATTCAGTACTGTAAAACCAAAAAAGATTTAATTAAGGAACAAGCTTGCAACACTAACTTTTTCTGATCCTTTAGAAATAACTTTACATGTAGAAAGAACACTCAGATTAAATCCTGAGAAAGGAGACAAGGAATCAAATTGCTCAGGAAAACAAAAACAAAGTAACTGAGGTTGAGATTAGTTTTGAATAACTTCCTAAACTCAACTCAGGAACCTTTTGAAGCCATTTGAAGACAAAGTCTGCCACCCACTGCATAATGAGAACAATGTAAAGGCTACTAAATTAAGAAATTCCCTTTCCACAAATAAAAAAAATCCCGCCTCTGCCCTCTCTCCACTGGCACTGAAGATCTGCTTTCCCCACCACCTCCTCCCTTTGCTATGGCATCCCTGCTACACTGCACTGCCTATTCTGGTTACATTTTCATCTTTCTTTCTCCTATTTGAAGAAGGAAGCTTTCCACATATGAATGGGGAAAAGCTAAAATTCCGTATAATATAAAATTTGCTGTGTTCCCACTGCACTCTTCTCCCACACTTTCCCATAGAAGCATTAAACCAGGCTCAAATGGCAGCTGGCTGATGCAATCCTGTCACTCTGCACAAGGGAACTGAAGACAGCCTGCACTGCCAAACAGCCTTGTACTCTGACAGTCCAGGTCCTTTTGACAGTAGGATGGGGAAGGGTGAGGCTGGTGAGCTCTATGCCCTACCACGTGCATTAGGGATGACTTTACTCTTCATTTATAGCACATGAGGTCACTTAGCCTGGGCTGTGGTGTTCCCCATCCTGCTGGAAAATATTTACCACCATCTGATTTGATTTCAGCAAACAGAATTCAATACATTTCTCGGAAAGCCATTGTGAAAGCTGTTCTGAGAGTTAAGTTTTTCAGAGTAGGAGCTGTGCCTGCTCAAACCTGTGAGCTGCAGCTGAGCCAAAGAGTGGGATTTCATGGAGACCACAGTGATGGCTGCTCTAAAGAAGGGTCACATCCCTTTTGATTCTACATCACTATATTCTTTCAGTGTGCTTTTTCATCATCTGCTTATGCCAAGAAGAATACAAATAACCAGCAAGATGATTCTTCAAGAGCAAAAACCTAACGACCCCCTGAATAAATTCAGGCTGCTCTGACGTAGATGCAGAAGACTGATGCCAAAGCGAGGCATCCTCTCTGCTCAGGAGGCCAGCTCTGTTTCTCAGGTCTCTCCCACTCCTCCTCAGCAACACAAAGGGCACAGGGATGACTAAGGTTAGCAATGACTTCTGTTGTTGATTTTAAGCAAACTTGAAAACACTTTCATTCTACTTGCACGCAAACAGGCATTAGAGGTATGTCGCCAAGGCAACAAAACTATTCCCTGGAATTGGCCTGAAGTATTTAGAATGAGTGTTTCCTTCCTATGACACTGAATTTACAGAAAAACACTGGTTCCTCTGAGAGTTACAGCATATAAATCTGAAGGTGTCAGCACAGAGGTCACAGTTTGCTGGAGAAAAGCTCTTTGTTACATGAGTTAAAGATGGATTTCATATCGTCTGTGCAATCCCTAACGACCTTGCAAGAAAATCCACCTTTTCAGCTGTTACTCTGGTGCCTGATTTACTTTTGGACAGACAAAATTACTTCCATTTTTTTAACCATCGGGGGCTGCACAGCTTTTGGAATTCTGCTGCAAGTAAATACATCCCTCATGTTGCTGCATCCGAGGAGCAGACCGGATCCTTCCCATCTATTTGGTTCCAGGATAATCACTTCCAGGTTTCCAGCTCACCAGTGAAACCAAGATGATCTGTGTGTGCTGTATGGGTTCATCAGGGGCTTTTTTAACCATATCCCAACGAGGCTTTCTTACCTTCCCAAAGACAAGGTCTTCCATCCCATCACCAGGCAAGGGGAAGAGGTCAGACTCACTCCCAGATTCTCTTTTAAGACCACCCTGTGATGAGGCACAGACACTGCTCAGCCCATCTTCCAAGAAGTTCTCACATTCTGCAGGAGCAAAGCACAAGGAGTCACAACCTGGGGCTTTCTGTAGCATCCACACAGCAGACTCGCATTCCCTCAGTGAATTCCAGGATTTAAAACACACAGTTTTACAAATAAAGCTTTATAAATTTGTTCAGCTCTCAAAACTGCCTGTGAATTCTCATATGATTGATTCCAGAGTTTAAAACTCCTTTTTAAGTGCATCATTGAAGTACTGAAATTCTGCAAGGAACAGCTGTAAACATTTGTAGCTTGAGGTGCTGATAAATATACTACATATGAGGCATCCCATACAGTGCATAATGGGACGTTTCCTATCGATTGCAACAACTGTAAAATTAGATTCATATTCAATAAATATAAAAATATAACTTGTCAATATTTGCCTTCATTCTCAAAGAATCAATTCCTTCTAAAAGCCAAGGTGTTTTTAATGTATATTTGTACAATTATTCAATTTCTTCTTCTACCCTCCGTACTGAAAAAGCACTAGTGTGAATTCCATGACAAGCTTTACTTTTTCAAGATGCAAAAATTAAGTGATTTTTTAAAAAACCTCTCAGCTTTCGTAACTCCTGACACTGAAATATAAACATGTTGCATCTCTTTTTTTCTCAGATGCTTCCAGCTTTTGAAACCCAGTTTGCACTGGGTTAATCAGGAGTACAGAACTAGACTGCAGCCCCTGCAAAAGCCCTCTTTCCAAAACCTTTAACAGACAAGTATTTGCCTGGGAAATTACTACATATTTTATTTCTTCACCCTTCAGGTAAAAGTATTAATGACAATTTTGACAAAAATTGAACACTCCAATTTCCCAGCTCAAAATATTTTCTAATTATTACTTTGCTTGATTTTTTTTTTTAATAAAGGTGCTATTTTGCACCTCCTCTAACTAAATAGATCCAAAATGTGCTCAGCTGTCTAGAGATGAGCCAGGGCAATAAAATATTAGTTCACCCTTAAATTATACTTCACTAACTCCATCTTTGGTGACATCAAGCTTAAACATCAGTGAAAGGATGACAGGTTTGAGTAGCTTAAGGTCACCTCTTTGCTTTCCCCATCCTGAGAGCAACTATGGAACCCCCCAGCCACATCCCAACTGAAGGGAGTGACTCCACTTCTGGAGAAAATAGCATTTCTTTGATAGTGGTGGGGCTGCCCCCATTTAGGGCAGGGGGAGTCAAAGCCACTCGGAAACCCCATTACCCCGTAGAGGAATTTCCACACTGTGGAGAATTGGAAAAGCACTTATTGGATGCTGCAGCTGCTCCCGTTCCCCTTTCAGTAAACCTGGAAAATCTGAAGTGCTTTTCCATCAGCGAGGGGGAGAAGGGAGGGGAGAGACAAGGGGGGGAATGAAGGGAAAGAAGAGACGGAGCGGCTGCGAGGCCACGGGCCAGGTGCTGTTCCTCCAGCTGGCAGCCAGCACAGCATGTCCACAGCCCAGACTGAAAAACAAAGGGGCTCCAGCCACGTTCCACTGGAAAAAAAACAGTGGGGACAGCTCAGATGTGCTGAGGGATGGGCACCTCACCCTGAGGATGAAGCACCAGAGGCAGCGAAGCCTCCTCGGGAGGAGCCTCCCAGGGGCAGGAGATGAATTAGAGGGGAAGGATGAGGAGCAGGGTGATGGGGACCCCTCACCACACCTCAGCCCATTTGTGCTGAGAAACTCATTCCCAAGCCCTCTCTTCTCTACACTCTCCTTCATTTTTGGTTGGTGTGCATATTTTCTCCATTTTCTCCCTGTCCTTTTCTCAGTTTGCTGGGTTTGTTTTGCATTGCATAGGCACTGCACAAAGCCAGGCTCTGTGTCTCACATCCCTGGCAACACTTCTGTGCATAATATAAAGGCAAAATAATACAGAGAAAAAAGCCCTAAGAAGAACTTTTCCAAGCAATCTCTTCTGTACATTTTCCAGATTCTTGTGTTCTCCAAGCCAAGGCTGAGCCCTTCAATTCCATACTGATAACTCTGTATCTGCTACACTCCTCTGCACATCTAATTTCAAAAGCTCCAAATGAAAATGAGAAGCTCCAATTTCTGGAGTTACCTTCTAAGATCTGAGATCTCTGTCCTTGCAAGTCATTTCAGCAGATGAAAAGGGCCTAATTCCTTATCAAGTACTGTATTTTTAATTTAGCCACATTGACTGCTTGTGATTTTATTGCTGTTAAGTTTTGCCAGATTTTTCTTGCCCTCTCTACACTGCCCATAACCACAGAGCTGCAGGAGGATGCCTGTGCAGTAACAATATTATTTCTAGAAAGGCCAGAACCTGCATAACCTGAGATCCTTCTGCTGCTTCAGTCCATCTGGAGAGCACATTTACCTAAAAACCGATCTCTTTATGCATGTGTTACAGACATGTATTACTATAATTATTAATATAAATTTGTGTATTTACAGCTACCTAATTACGTATTTTTTTTATTTCTACAGGGTACTATTGCACTAGATAATTAATAGGTGTGCAACTGATAGTGATCCATAGGAATACATGATTATATATTTGGCAAGCCAAATGAGTCCATGTAGTTTTGTCGACAAATGGTTTGCAGTAACTATTGCCTGAAGCATAAAAATACTGCACTAAGAGGCAAAGGATTCACAGATACAATTAGTAAAGAAGAGGCATGGCAATACCACAGGTTCTCTTGTAAAAACACTCTTGAAACAGCTATTGCTGTTAATGACTCTTACATAAAGGGCAGTATTTTTTTGTTTGTTTGTTTGCTTTTAATAAAAAAGCACTTATTTAACTTCAATGTGAGCTAAAACTTCTATTTAGGATAAACCTCTCAGGTCACTAGCCCACACTATCCCTTCTTAGCCTACAATCTAAAAGACCGAATTTAAATTTCACATTGACACCCATTTTCTTGCAAGTCTCTCATATAAACTGAAGGAGATTTGAGTAAGACCATTGCTCATAAGGACAGCAGAGCAAGAGGCTTCCTCTCCATGAGCAGCCTAAGCAAAGTCCCTATTCAGGGCCCTGATAAATTACTCTGTTTGTTTCAAACATGCATAATCCAGTGAAAAGAAATGCTTTTTTTCTTATCTTGGACACCAACCCTTCTTTGAAGCTTGCCCAGACTAGATTTTCTGTCCCAGTGGAAGAGCCAGAAAACACCAGCCAGCACGCAGGGCTGGGATGGGATGGGATCTTGGCACAGCCAGTGGGCAGGGTGTGGGAACAATGGCTCTGAACAGCCTTCTTGCTTCCTGAGCCTGGAATCATGGCAACTTTTGGTGGGGGGGGGGGAAATAAAAATCTCAAGCCACTGATTTGGGTCTAAATGCAGATTTAGGAGTTCAAATTTCTGGTTTTTTTTTTTATCATATTATCTTTTTAGCTAGAAACTATGTACGTGTGCCCACTGCAACATCTTTCAAGTTTATTTAGGAAAAAAAAAAAAAGGAGGAGAATCAAAATACTGAAGCATTTGAAATGCAGAGTTATTTGAGATGGTGACACACCACACAGCTCCCTGCTAGTCAAGTGCTGCAGCCATGTGCTAACAGTGACTCACAGCACAGTCATTACACAGTTTCTTTAATTTATGTGTTTTCCCCATCCAGGCCAGGATGTCAAAAAGAGGAAGAAAAGGAGGGATAGAGAAGGTGAGAGGGAGGAGGGCTGCTGGTGTGGAGCTGCCCTCGGCACAAGGCTCACCTGGAGACTCCCGTGTGCGCTTGCGCTCCAGCAGGGAGGGGTCGGGACATGGCTCCAGTGGGCACCAGCTCTCACGGTTTATCTGGAAAACACAGCACAGCACATCAGAGAAAGGCCACTCTCACCAGCACCCCCGTGAGTCTCTTCTCCAATACCTCTCTGCATCAACCAGCACATACGAAGTTACGGTCTAATTTTTTCCCAATAATAAAAATGTCAAAAGTAACATACGATTTTAGTCTTTTTTGCATCACTAAACAAACCATTAGATTATGCCAAAACCCTTTATTTCTCCATGGAAAGTGTGATCTGAAGATGGATCCTGCTCAAGGAAGGAGTTCAGAGGGAGGATGAGTCAGTGTTTAAGCTACTAGAAGAGGACTGGGTAACCTTGGCTTCAAGTCCCAGCTCTATTTGTAGCTGGACTGCAGGAAAATACTCTTCTGCTTTATGCCTCGGTTCACTACCTACAGAATAGAAATTCCTTACCACCCATATTGCTGTACAGATAATTAGCTCAGAGATAGCGAAGTGCTCTGGTGGTGTGGAATGGTGGGCTTGGGAAGTGCCCAGGTCATGGTGAGAACCAGAAGCACTTTGGGCTTGCATTAACTGAAACGATGATGATAGAAACGCCCATTTTAACACTAAGACACATCACATGGTTTATTTCAACATCAGCCCTTATCACCTCACTCCGCCCTTCACCCTTTCCATGACTCCCAGTCTTTCAGCAAGGATGACTGATCTGTTCTCAGCCTCCTCCTCCCTCTGCCTGTGCTTTCATCTTCCTCACTCGGGTAGTGTTGTCCAACATTTTGACTCAGAAGTCTGCTGGACTATCCACAACCCTTGGCTCATCCAACATTCACTTCCCATCACTTCTGTCTGCATCTGGCAGACTCTGGAAGCCCCTTTACTCTCTCTGCCATTTTTTTGAGCCAAATGCCTTTACTTACTGTTAAATGCATGCAAATCTCACCTGTCCCACACCACAAAACCCAGAAGTTATTTCTCCTCCTGACCTGCCTCAGCACACAGGATCTCATATGTTAAGTTGTAGCTCAAAGAAAGCTACTGAAATGGATGACTTAGCCTGATTTTATATGGCAAGTATTTCTACTCACTCTCTGGCTTTCCTTTTATCTCCTGAAATAATTTCCTTTCCTTCCTTTCAAACAGCAGATTTTTACTATTTATTTTTTGCCTCTGACCTATGTTCAAATCTCCTCCATGATCCTGCTCTGTTTTTGCAGCCCTTTGCTGTATTCCCATCCCCTCAATGTTCTCCTTTCTCCTACGTTATGAAATGCGCTGGTCTTGCCTTCTTATTATTTATTTTTAAAAATAAATTAAAACCAAGCCTCTCCTGCCCTTGACCTGACGTGCTGCTTTGACTAATGACCCACGTCCTTGTTTCCTCTCTCACTGAGATCATGGAATGTGTTACTGCAGTCCTTGGCTGGCTCGTCCCCGCTCTGGCTGTGTCCCCTGCCCGTCACCCCAGGGGCTCCTGCCAGCACCTCTGCTCCCCTCCTGCTCTCCACACCACACAGGCAACCCTGCACTCCCCCACACCTGGCAGCTACTTGCTACAGCACATTTTTCTTCTTCAGGTTTTGTCCTCCTCCATACTTGTGCGATGACAAAAAGGGGTTGGGAGGGCCTTTGACAGGTCAGGCAGTCCCTGAGCCAAGTCAGGCTCAATGATCATCTGAGAGGTCCCAATCCAACATGCCCTGAAAATCCTCCAGTGGAGAGGATGCCGTGACCTTCCCCAGTCAGCAGCTCTGGCTGACAGAGACTGGGAAGGAACAGAGAAGTTCTGAGAGTGGAAAAATGAGCAGGAGTCTCCCAGGAGGGGTGAAGGAGATGTTGAGCTCTACCAGAGCCAGGTCTCGGGGTGACCTCAGTGCAGGTCCCACCTGGATGTCCCTCCCACCTCCATGGAATCTTGCAGACTACTTTTCTTAAGGATGATGTACACTTTGTAGCACTTACTCCCTGCCTGCTTTACACAGATATTCACCCAAGACCCCATCACACCTCTCTAGGTACACATATCTAAGATCTCAGAGTTCCCTGCACCTCTGCTCCACACACCCCTGCATATCCATTTCCTCCTTTTTACATACAATACATCTATATTAAATGAGAGGCAGCGAGTAAAAGAGAAGCAGTCTTCAGTCTAAGAAAGGATTTTTAAGTAAAACTTCAAAACAGTATTTTTTTTGCTTTCCAAAGTGACATAAGGATGTTGCATTTTAACTGCTGCATGGACAATGGGCCACATTCTGATTCTTTCAACAGAAGACACTCCCTGTTCTCAGAGAAGCTGTGTGGTATCTAACATTAGCATCTAAACTTAACCACGGAATTTATTCTTTATTTAGTCTTAAAAGAGCTGCAAAGTCAATAAATTCCACTTCATGACTGTAAAGTCAATAAATATCATGCTATTATTCTTTTCTCTCCAGACAAAGCAGAATAAATTTGCACCACACTTTCCTGTATCTTATTAAAGGCAAATCTAGAGGTTGAGGCTGAACACACATAGAAGGACAAATGCAAATGTGTTCAAGTCCACACAAATGAAGGAATGACCCATTTAAGATACAAAATCAAATTCTGTCTCCTTCTGACTGACTTGCACCTCCCTCCCTCCTCAAGAAGAGTCTGACCCTCCTTAATTTTAAACAAATCACCATCAAATTCAAAGGAACTACTCCTGCCTTATACTGATATCCACTACTGGAAATCAGTAATTAAACATCCCATCCAATAATTAGCACTAAGAAAGTAAAATAGGAAGAAGTTCAAGCTGTCTGTTGAATAAGCCATATTAGGCTGAATTACCATTATATATTTTCCTTTAATAGAACCAATTGAGTCATTCACTGAAAATGCATTATAGACATTGGCATTTTTTCAAAAAAGATTTGAGCATTTTTCCCATTTCCCAGCCAGCTCTCTCCTCAGCCCTGTGGCTTTGCCAAGTATTGAAAACGTCTGCTTTTCTCTATTAAAAGAAGTAATGAGAGAATAACACTGAGGTTTAAGGTGCTGCTTCAGATATACTTAATTATACACAAAATAAAACATT
Source organism: Sturnus vulgaris (assembly GCF_052056855.1). Lineage (NCBI taxonomy): Eukaryota > Metazoa > Chordata > Aves > Passeriformes > Sturnidae > Sturnus > Sturnus vulgaris. The sequence goes on from NC_142255.1 coordinate 14,229,014, forward strand.
AGAAACTAAATATTTATCTCAGTAGCCCTAATTCAGGAAAAATAATAATCACCATCAAAACAAAAACAAAGGAAACCACTACTATATACAAATATTCCCCAGGCCAAAACGAGCCCAGACAGGCTTTGAGGGAGGTTTACTGCATAGTCTCAGGGAACTGGGTGGTCCATAGATACTCAAAACACAAACCCCACCATCCACAGTCCAACACTGAGTACTGGGATCCCTCCTCAACACCTGAATTCTGCTTGTGTTTACTCAGGACTAGTGAGTACAGGTACAGACAGTAAGAGCTGGAGAGGAAATTATTTTTATGAAAGCATCTGAACATCAGGAGCTGGAGAATGCACCAGGATGGAGAAATGTGAAATGAGATTGATTCGGGATTTCAAGACACATGCGCCTTGCACGTGAGAAAATTCCTCCCTTTTCCCTGCAGCTTCTTGTTTTGCTGAGAGAAGCCCAAGGACAGGACCACAGGCTGGTGGCCACAGAAGATGATGAAAGCCCCACACTCTCTTGCTTGCCCGCACTGATTATAGCTCATTGATCCCAGGCATCCCAAGTCTCTGTGGTGGGAGCAGAGGATGCAGTGCTGTTCCAGTAGCAGAGGGAATATGAAACAGCCTCTGGGAACAGAGTTTCAATACACAGCTTTTGAAGAAATGCCAGGAGAGAGCCAGCTATTTTTCCATACAGAAGCCTGAATGTGTTTATCTGCAGCTCAGACACAGAATGAATCATGGGAACACATCCCCAGGCACCAAGGACTGAATCCTGCAGGATTTTCTGTTTGCCTGTGAAACAGCAGCAGGCTAAATGTTCAAAGAGGCCTTTAGGACACCAGCTGGAGCTGAGAGCAGCTGATGGTTCCATTTGTCTTTCTGGGCACACACAGGTATTTCCTGACTCTCAGGGACATCTTCCTGCAGACTCTGAACTTGAATCTTGATGTGATTTAATGCATAAGGAAAGGACAGTGCTGGGCAGGCTGAGACACCCGGTGTTCTCTGTCCTGCAGGAACTGTCAGTGACCCCAGACTCCACTCCCAGGCTCTTCCTTCATCTCCCCTTGGTCTTGGACAAGGAATTATCTGATCCACTCCAGTGTGGTGCCTGCCCCTAAAACCAGGATCAGGACCTCCTTCTCAAAGACACCCCAACAATATCTAGGGCAGGACTATGTGGTGGAGGCACCTTGGGAGCCTCTCCTACATTTCCAGCATGGAAAAGTCCTTTTTCTCTCCCTCTGGTTTTATTTTAACTCTTCTTGCCTTCCATTTCACAATAAAGAGAACACACTGACCTTTCAGGAAATCTGTTGCTATTGCAAAAGTTTGCACTTGTCAACCTCACTGGTCGTGATATAAATCAACATCTCCAGAGCACAAGGAACCAGATGACTTTAACTTTCATTTCCTAGCAGATCTCCAGAGATTCATCTTCCCTCCATATTATTTTAACTTTGTCCTAAATGTGCAAGTTTCCATTTTTCTCCTTTAATTTTCCCCAGCTTCCAGACTATGGAAGTTTTACCTTGCAGCTAAAACCAGATACTACTGCACATAGGAAAATATTTAGGAGAGTAATTGTGGCTTGCTTAGTGTATCATTAAGTACTTGGGCACCACACTGAGTAATATCCATTTTAAATATTCATTGTAGAATAAAAGTAATAGAGAAAAGCAAATACTTCAATTATAATTAGTTATAATTAAATTTTTTCATAAGCAGAAATGAGACAATGTTTTTTTCTTAAGTTCTATGGATATTGTAATTATTATTGTAAATATTTTAGGAATTTCCTGTTCCTGAAAATTTCCTATAGGACTAAAGAAATTTGTACACATAACTGGAATTCAATGTTTATGCTGACCAACTTTTAACTTTACAATTCCATTTACAATGAAATTATCCAGTTGCCTGCAATTCCTGCACTAGAAACTAAAGCAACATTTGACTTATCCCCTTCACAAAAAACACCTTTCAAGAAACTCCAAAACAGTTTGAAAAAGAGTATGAAGGATGGGGAATCTGGGGAAGGAATTTCCACTGTTTTCCTTCAACATCTGTTGCTGCAGAAAAACTCCATACACACAAAACTCACATCCAGAGCAACAATCACTGCTTTGGCAATCATCTTGCCAGACAATATTAAGAGCAGACATATCAATTTGCTAGCAAACTCCACATTTATTTTTTATTTAAATTATTTTTTGTAATCTCCCTGTGTATTTTCTTAGCTTTGGGGGAAGATATTAACAGGTGGATGCAGAACACAAAGACATTCTCAAATGTATGCCAAGAGGGACAACGCTTGAATTTCTGCAATGATTTCTATGGAGATTTTTTTTCTAGCACTGTCAATATGCTACACTGAGTCTTTTACCTTTACAGGGCTGGTGACACCACATCAGGACATTTTTTTCAATGAGGTCCAAACCTCTCTCATAGCAACAATCCAGCAGTGCTATAAAAAACTGTATTAAAGGATTTCACCAAAAAAGGCTCCTACAAGCAGAGGACAAGTTACATGACTGAATAAATTAGCTCTTTATGGTGCAAGAGCAACACTGAATTCCTAGAGTGCATTTATCCCCTGACAATGTCCCAGCTGGGAAAAGGAACGTGTGTCCCACGTATGTTTTCCAGCCCTTGGCACTGGGATGTCCTCTACCAGCAAAACTAAAAGTCAACAGACTTTAATTAAGCTTCAAAAATACCAGCATTGGCTTTGCAAAAAAAAACCTCATTTCTTAAGTAACATGGGAGCAAAATTCCCACAACATGTATGTGCCTAATGTGAAAACACAGTAATTTCATTTAAGTTGCCCTCCTGGTTGTAATTCTACTTGAGACACAAGCAGAAAAACTCAAAAACTCTCTACATCATTCTAAAGACACTCCTTCTGTCCTTCAATGACCAGAAAAGCATGGACAGATGTCAGATTAAAGTTCAGTCCTTTTAGGCCCACGAAGTTTGATGAACACCACATATCCATCAGCTGGGGACATCCTTTCCCCAGAGCAACTCCAAAGAAGGAATGAGCTTGCTTATGTGTCAGTAAAGAAGAAAAACTTCAACATAAAACGTAAGGAGGCCTAGTTTCACTTAATTTGGGGACTTTTCCACATAGGATGCTGTAAATGGCACTTTGCCTTAGGTAGGCAGGGATTGTTCCAGAGGATCTTCCCTGGTGTTGGAGTAAAGCTACCAGAGTAGCCAGGAAGCAGAAGAACTAATTAATAGAGCTGTCCTTTTAATTTCAAAATACCTTGATTAATAATTAATACCGTTTTTAATTTCATGAGTAATGTTCTGATCTTCAACTGGAAGCTGAATGGGATCGGTTCATCTGAAAAGCAGAAAAATCAAACCTCACTGCCCCAGCTGTGAAAAAGCTTACTCCTGATGCCTACCCTTAACAGCTTCAGCATTCACATGCAGAGGTGAAATGCAGATATAGGCAAAAACTGTTAGAAGACATTCCCAGCTGTGATTTCTCAGTCTCCCAGTCCTAAAGCAAGCCTAGTTCTCACTTTGTAACTGCAAAATACTGGCTGCTCATCCCCACTTGAACGCCTGTCTGACTTCAAATGTATCTGCAAGGTGCCAGCCAGTGTGGTTTTGGTATCCTGTCCCTAGATAGTTTTATTTGTGGTAGCAGGCACAACATAAAAACGAGGCAGGGCTGCCAAGGCACACATGGGCACACTGAGACTTCCCATTTTGGGCTTGCAATAACGTAGCACAGACTGCTTTACCCTGCACGTAGCTGCTCAGAGCTCAGCAAAATGTTCAGACAAGCACACATCCCACATACCCCACAGCTTCTCCCTCATCTGCTACAATGCAAACCCAGCAGGAACAATGACAGTAAGTTTGTCTGTCATTTCTGCATCATCCAGGCTTCCCGGCGTTCACAAAGTTCATCAAGTTTGCATTGCTGCAGCAGCCAGTAAAGGACACAGAACCATGGAATCCAGAATAGTTTGGGTTGGAAGGCACCTTGAAGATGATCCAAATCCAACACCTCCCCCATAGACAGGGACAACTTCCCTGATTGCTCAAATCACCATCCAACCTGGTCTTGAACCCCTCTAGGGATGGGGCGTCCCACAGCTTCTCTGGACAAGCTGTGCCAGGGCCTCACATCTCTCACAGTAAGGAATTTTTTCCTAGATAAAGTCCTACCTCCAACAGGACACTGCTGGTAACCTGACGCCTCTTGCTTTTTCATATGTGCAGAGGAGGAAGAAACTATGCCAAAGCCAAAAATAATTGCGTGCATCAACCCTCAAAATTGTTGAGGTTCATTTTCTTCATAGCTTCACAAGCCACTGTTTCAGGCTCAATCTAAACATGGAAAATTTGAGCCTCAAGACAGTGGCTCTTCAGACGACACATGCCCTGAAAAATAATGGGTAGGAACCAAAAATTCTTTTGCAACTGTATCTAAGAATGGATGCAATCAATACAAATATAATCTCATCTATAAACATTTAGTACCCAAAATGGTATAAGATCTTCTTTCTTCACCACATTGTCCTTTTTCAGCAGCTCATTTTCTCTCCTATGACTGAGTCACCATCCCTGGAGGTATTTAAAAGATGCACAGACGTGGCACAGAGGGACATAGTTTAGAGGTGGACTTGACAGTGCTGGGTTAATGGCTGGCCTCAATGATCTTAAGGGTCCTTTAAACCTAAACAATTCTATGATTACTGAGTTCCCTATCTTAAGATGAAGCAAAGAAATGACAGCTTGTCTGAGTCAACCTGCAGCCAAATTGAAACCTGCTTGGTGCTTTGTAGGTATCTTGTTAAAACTTCATCAGCTCCAACACTCTTGATGGATCTGATTTGGGTTTGCTGTTTTCTAAGGACATGTACTTGCTTTTCAATATTTAAAAAACCCTGTCCTCTTAACTCCCCAAAATACAATGGCCCAGATAAGGTACAGTTTTATTTCAGTATTTTAATGAAAACCAAACCCAAGAGAAACCCCACCCCCAGCTCCCTCATTAAGGGCCTGATCCAACTCCCATTAACGTCAAGAGATGATCTGCCACTGACGCACTCGACTGCTGGCCTGGATCCCTAGATCATCAACATTTAATTTCATCTACCAGTTATGTTATAGAAACCAGAGAAAACCTGACTGATGACTGAAAATCGAGCTAGAGTCGATTGTAGCTGTAGCTGTCAGTAGCACCCTCCTATTTTAAACATCTGCAGGCTGTACAGCCCATGTTGGGAGCAGCAATGCGTGCACACACGCACACATATATGGACACTGAGTCATTTGTAGGAACAGACAGTATAACCCACAGTTCTGAAACTCAATTAGGAAAATATCAGTTGGAACTAACAAGAGCCACATTTTGTTATAAAATCTAAGCTTTGCTGAACAAAAACTAATTTAAGGAACTGGTGACATCAGAAATACTGAAGTTGGATAATTCTAGTGAATTGTATTTTAACCCAGGCATTCAGATACTCTTCATAAAGAATAAGATTGTGCTTTTTATTGGCAATCAAGATTGTCAGAGGTACCAGGTCTCCTCCCAAGAATTATTAAGCAGCCCTTTCATAGAAGTAGTGTGTGCACAATACAAAACATTTTTAATGACTCATACTGTGTCTATAGACTGAATATCATGGGATTCAATCCTTAACCAGCATCAGTAATATCAGAGTTCTAAAATACTCAAAGAAAATGAGCTAGTAGAGAAAACTTACAGCTATCTGTGCCTCCAAAAACCAATGGGTACATTGAATTAAAGGAAAACACTTTCATTCATAATAAAGCAAGTTAACAAGAGCTAGGTCTATTTTAGTGTAGATAAAGTAGAACAAGAATTAATTGAAAATAAATTTGTTATATATTCTTGTCTTGGAAACAAGAGTATGAACCAAAAATTATAAGAAAGGAAGCCATATGATCATGGAGAATCTCACTGCTTCAGCTAAAAAGAGAAAAAGGGAGAGGGAAGGGAAATGCTCTTCCAGCAGTTAAGATCTCTGAATTGGGCTGTGTTTTGCAGTCCCTCCGAGTTCCCTCCTATTTCCATCCACTCTGCCAGGAAACTGCTGAAGCTCCACAAAGCTGTTACAGAGACAGGACATTCCCAGACTGCCATTGTGCCATTTGGTGGAGCACTTGCTAATTTTAGAGTAGAGGAACACACTGGGACAATTAGCCAAGAGCCACTCCTGATTCTTGCTCCAACCCATCCTCAGACAAAATCACACCCAAACAACAAGACTGACAGAAGCCCTTCTAACACAAACAAAAAAGAGAGGCAAAGGAAGATTCACCATGCCTTTTTTTAGCAGAATGCATCTTTTGGGGAACATCAACCACAAAAGCAAGCACTGGAAATGGAAACCCTTTTCCCCTCATACTAAAAACCCATCTGGGATTTCAAGCCAGGGATTGTTTAAGGGCAGAGGGCAGGGAAGATTGCCAAGGAGCTCTCCCCCAAAGAGCGCATGCCACAGCAGATTATCTAGTTGCAGAGATAATAGTATTTGACATGATATGGTTTGATAACTCAAAATCATCTCCATGCTGAAGGGCAAGAGCTCTTCCACCTGTCCCTCCCCTCTGCATCATCCTGAGGGACACAAGTACAGCAAGGAACAGACTGATCCCCTGGAGCTAGGGAAGGGAACCCATAAGTAAATATATACAAACACCATACCTTTAACAACACAACATCTACAGTCCTGTCCACCTTGGAGATGTCGCACAGGCTGTATCGCCTCTTGTGGCGTTCGTACATTTTGTCCAAAGAGCTGGGAGCAGAGGAGCAGAGCCCACCATGAACCCTGGGCTGGCCCCAGAGCTCTCACATCTGTGCTCAGAGGAGTCCCCGTGTCTCAGCACACCAGCCTGCCCGAGCTTCTCAACAGGAAAACGAAAATCCCAGCGCTGCGCCCGGCTGATAAAGTCTTCTCGGAACAGATTTGCTTTTACAGGCAATGCAGGAACTTATAGCAAACAAAAGGTATTTGAAGACAGCTTTATACATATAGGATTATTTTTTTTTTGCGACTGCTAAGAATGGTATCAGCCTTCCTGTTACAGTAATAATAATAAAAAGATGTTTTCCAGACAACTTTGATATCCAAAAAAGCAGCAGAATGAAAATCCTGCCTGAAACGAGAACAAAAGCCAGATGTGTGCAGCAGGAATACTGACGCTCCAAGTAGAAAGGCAGAAGGTAGGCTCAGCCACAACGAGTCTGATTCAGGAAAAGAACAAAAACAACCAAAAAACCAATCTCCGTATCCAACGCAAATACTGTCACCAAAGTGTTTTGTTTTTCACGCCCTCATGCACTGAAAGAAACAACCAAAAAAAAGTACTTTCCTCCTTCCAAGTCAGTTCTTCGGGCAAGACGGCTTGGGTTTGCTTTAAGTTTAAATTTCTAATGACAGCACTGGGCAGAAGGAAAGAAAATAATGAAATAAAGCCACTCCCTCCTGATTTGGGCTAGGACGTCACTGCTTTTTAGTCCTGCACCAGTGTTCTCCCAGCTTTCAAATTTACTTTGCAGTTGTGAGAGCATGATTCAGAGAGAGGGAGGGGAGGAAAAAAAAAAAAAAAAAAAAAAAGAGGAGGGAGCGGGGGAAGAAAAAGCAGCAGCTTTTCTTTGCCAGCCTCTTCCACCTCTGGCACTTGGTGTGTTTGCTTGGTCCAAAACCAGACTAAGAGCAAAGGGACGTGTTTTTCAAGAGGTAAAAAGACTCTTCCTACCCCCCAGGCCAGGTAAATGAAAGACAGTTTCAAGGTTAATGCTTTCCTAAACCAGGAATGAAAACTTATGATTTAATCAGCACACATTGGGAAAAAAAAAAAAAAAAAGGGGGGGAAATCAGTCATTTACTTTTTTCTTGGTTTGTTTGCAACACAGAGCAAAGATCTCAGCAACTAGTTGTCCAGAAAATACAATCTTCCCTCTTCTATTCTATCCTGAAAGGCAGAGCTTTTATTCTTGGGGGAAAAAAACCCCCCCAACCCTAAAGTTTTTTGTCTTTCTAATGCCGGGGCCAGTGCGAGTCCCTCTGCTCTCAATAGCTCATTCACATCAGCTGGGCTCTGCATGCTCACTGCCACATGGTTTCCTGTTTTCAAACTGCCCCCTTGCAGCCCCCTCTGCTTTCCACCCCACCCTGACCTCTCCAGGGATGAAATCTTTCCATACTTCCCTGGCTTTAGACATTCTCTCATTCACCGATTCAAAAGGGAATGGGGGCGGTTCAAAATGAAAGGAAAAAAAGAGAGAAGAAAAGGGGAAGCGGAGTTTTCGGAGACTGGGAGTTGTAGCGACCAGAACTCGCTGCTTTGCTAGATGGAAAAGCTGAAAATGCAGCAATTATTAATCCCAAGCTGTAAAGCAGAAAACGCAGAATTGGAAAAGCACTCATCAGCCTGAGGTTTAATTGCCAATCTCCAACAGCCACCCTCGGCAGCACCCGGAGAACTGGCCCACCTCCTGCTGCTGGGATTTGCTCCACTCCTGGAGCTTAGCTAGGGGGTTGTAGGTCTTTTCATCCAGTCCTGTAGGGTGGTCCTGGTTCCCTGGTTGTATAAGGAGATTTGTGGCTACCAGCTTAAACTCTGGCAAAGGTGACTCAAGCCCTGCAGCCTACTGGAACAGATAAAATGCAAGTTCTTGGCATTTGAATGCAAGATGAGTCTTCCAAAGGAGATCTAAACCCATCTGCTGCAAGAGAGCACTCCAGCTTCTCTCTTCCCAGTGCTACTCAGTCTTCTGACTGCACAAACACTGCACCACAGTCTGCCTGTGAGTAACACAGGAACTGACTCCCCTCCATACTGAACATGCCATGCCTGTTCAGTAAAACACCAAAAGCCAGGGGTTTACAGAACCACCACATACTGCTGTGAGCTCCTGGATGTGACACCCCAATTTGTACAGTCAGACTGCACTAAAGCACAGCTACCCTACAGATTCAGTACTCAGTAACCAAGCAAAGGGCGTCTTTTCCTGAGACTTGATGACACAGTGGCCAGCCCTGACACAAAGGTTGGCCTTGGGCAGGCTGGGACCCGCAGCTGATGAGCTGCTCCCAGTGAAGGACACGGGTACACTCTTACCTACTCAGTGCCAGGCTGTCCCCACACTTCCCTTATGCTCCAGTCTCTCCCTCACATCCCAAAGCTTCATCTCCGCCACAGCACCAGCTGAACTGAGCAGGATTCCTCTACGAGGCTGCCTTACAGCTACAGTCCCTGGCTCGAGATCTCAGCCAATGACTCTGTTCTCTCCAACAATGAGCAGAGCTTCTGCTTTCAGTATTAGGACACACATAATGTGGTCGTACTTTGGGGACTTTCTGGAGCCACCAGTTTTCTCCACAAGTAATGAGTCCCAGCAGTCATGTGCCCATCGTGAGGAGGAATCAGAAATGGCTGTGACAGCATTCCAGCCCTCCAAACACTACCATAAAAGGCAGGGATTTCCTCAAATCTAAATTTACAAGACAGGAACCCATAAACAAAGTATGTGAATTTAGTTCAGGTGTAGGAATTTGCAACAGTCACAGTGCCTGAATGATGCTCTAATGTCTCATTATGAAGGACCTTTTTTTTAAAACTGATACAGCAGATAAATTTGTTTTCAAATCAATTTAATCACAGCTGCTGGTATACCCAGCCAAGATTTATCCTAACGACAACTGCACAGCACTGCTCAGACACTCCATTTAAAGCACTTCACCTTTGATCCACAGAGCTCCTCTGGCAACCAGAAAGAGATGTCCAGCTGCAGGGATCAAGGAATGCCCACGATGCAGAGGAGGTGAGCATCACTAACTGTGACAATGTGTCTTCCACAGAGATGCAAGATGAGTCCAACTTGTAGCTGCATCAACATCCAGTCTACTGTGGCTCACATGACCTCACCCCTCTTGCAGGTAAGGGGAAATGAGAAACATCTCCAGTCAGAGCAGATGGGAGACATGCTGGGAAATGTGCTGCTTTCAGAGCAGGAGGGAAATTTTCCTAAGTTATGCACAAGCATTTTGGGATGGCCAAAAGCCACAAGTAATGGCTTTCAAGCCACAAGTGTAGGCTTTCATGGGACAGAAGGGAACAGAAAGCCCATGTGGAAGGTGCAGACAGATGGAGAGAAGCAGCCAGGGAAGCTACCAGACCCACGCCAGGCTGGGTGACTCTGGGCACAGGATATGTCCCAGGACTTGGTGCATATCCCAGGACTTGGTGCATGTCCTGTGAATCAAGATGATGGCCTGCCTTCCTCCTTAATTATGTGTCTAGGTCTAGTAAAGGTTCTCAGTTGATCTCCTTGACTCCCCTATACCTTCAGCCACAGAGGGAAAGAATCAACACACACCAAGAAAAAATAACCCCTTCTCTCCCTTATCTTTTTTAATTTAAGCTTCCAAATCCCTCATTTGTTCCATGAATTTCTTCTGTAGTTAAGTTCCTGACTCACAGCAAAGATCAGGGTGCCAGTGACGACTACAGACACCCAAAGTGCATCTCATCTTCATTTCCAGACTTAACTGTTGGGGGGGGGGGGGGTGGGAAACATAATATAAACAAATAGAAGATAACGTGCCAGACACACTCTCCCTTGGGAGACCATCACTCTCTTCCCACATTAGGTGGGGCTTTTGTTGCATTGTTTCAGGCTGGAAATCTTGCCTTGCACACAGCCTGCCATCCACACAGGCACTGTTGGGCAGACACAGAACACGACTCAGCCCGGACTGAGCAGAACAAAGGCTTCCAGACTCTTTTGTCCAACTATTTAAGGCAGTCCTTGAATACCATACAAGTGTTTAGACAGTATAGAGCACTTATGCTCTGAAACACAATGAAACAGACAATCAGAAAATTAAGATTAAATTTTAAAAAAACCTACTCTAACAAGTAAATAATTCTCTCATTTTTTTGGCGAGCTGCTCAAAATGGAGAGGAGACATGAAGCAGCAGCCCCGGCCACCGGCTGCTGATGCGACAGTTCTGGGCTCTTTATTGGAAACATCTGGAAGCTCTGAGCCACTTTGTGCAGACAGGAGTTTGAAACTATCCAATCATTTCATATCCAAACCCAAGTCCAGCGCTGTGGATTCCAAGGGAAGGAAAAGAGGGGGAAGGAACAAAAAAAAAAAACCAAACCCACACTTGATCACACCATATGATCTGTAAGTCATCCAGATAAAACTCCTCCTCCTCCACCCGCTAACAGACCTCTTAATGACAAGGAAATCATGGTTATCCTGAAACAGACTGGACTATTGTTATCTGTTTCAAATTACTTTTGCCATATCGTTATGAAACACTGCAATGATGCAATCTGCAGAAATACTCAGGCATATTAACTTTTTTAACTTCTACCCTGATAGGAACTAATGGAGTAGCAGATGAAAGGAAAAAAATTCTCCCTGTTTCAAGCAAGGCAAAACACACTTTTAGGGACTAAAACAAGGTGATAATAGACTCATCAGACAGTAAGAGAGAAGAACTACAATTTCAGTTGTTCTTTTCTTAAAAGAAAGCAGCTTTTTGGGAAGGCTTTTTAAAATTTTACATTTCTGGCACTTGCAAGGATAGACAAAACAAATCACTTTTTTCCTAAAACTAAACAAGACAAATGAAATCTGCACTCTAATGCTGCAAAGCCTGTAAGAGGAGCACGTCCAATCTGGAAAGGAGAGCACATCCATCGTGTCTGCTGGGAGAGAGGTCAGTGCCCACATGAAACCAGACCGAGATGGACGCTCCAATGTGGATTTTGAAGCAGATCACAGCCAGCAGTCACACCACAGACTTTGGTCAAGAGCCCTGGATTTCTCATGGCACTTCTCATGTTTGCAGGAGCACTGCAACACTGAGAGAAGTTTTGTGGCTGACCCAGTCTCACTGTGCCTGTCTGTCTGCATCCCTGTGGGGTGGTGGCATTTTGGTCCAGAGCTGCATCCTTCTGGCCATGGCATGAGCCACCAGTGTCCCACCAAGCTACAAGTGGCTCCAAAAGGCTGGATGTGATTTTGAATTCCTCTACAAGGTAGGGCACAGAAAGAGACACAGACAGTCCCCCACGACCAGACATCACAGGAATCCCATCTGTGGCAAATCCATCCTACTCTAAGGGGAAGGTCAGTGATGCAGCAACAAATCTTCACAATCCTGGTCTTAAAACACCTCCATCAGTTTGATTTAATCCTTGAGGCAAATCATCCACAGTACCAACACAAGTTTTATTCTCTAGCCTGGGACTCTCCCAAAACTTCCCTATTTAATTCATATATTCACACCAAAGTCTGGAGAGAGGCATTTCCTCATGGAGCAATGCTTTGGGACAACACGACTGAGCTGATTTAACATCAAACAATCCACTGTCCAGCTGCAGCCTGTGCTTGAGCTCAAAGAGAACTGTCTAAGAACCAGCTAAAGAGCCATGAGGGAATGGGGAGGGCTTGGAATGCTGTCAGACATACGGATACATGGAGCGTCTGTTTTGAGAAAACACAAAAACACCTTGAGAGACCTTCAGCCACTTCCTGGCCTTCCCTTTTTCTAATATTTCTCAGAGACACAGTGTACATTTTTCAGGAATTTCTATTGTCCAAATAACCTTCAGAAAAACGCCGAAGCTTTGGTCAGCCACGGAGCATGCCTGAACATCCTTCCAGAGGAAGTCAACTGCCCATCTTACTGCTCCCAAATGGCTACAGGAGAAACACAACCCACACAAGAGATTAGCAACCCCTCAGCTGACTCTACATCACTTTGCAAGATCTGCTTCTTCCTTTACCAAAAATAACTGCACTTGGGATGTCTAGCTGGCTGAAGTGCTGTGGGATCTTGGACCAGGCCACAGATATTTATTTAGCGTGTTATGGGAGTTGGGAGAAATACTTCTGCTGTCAAATACTGGACATCTGTGAGTTTCAACATCCTGAAAATAGGGAAGGGAAAACAGGAGTGGATAAAGCAGGAACAGTCCCAAAAGAGGCTGTCAAGGAGCACCTGAGCTGTGAACTGCAGCAACAAATTAGCTGCACATCCCCTGTGTCCTCCTGTCAGCTGCAAGGGATCTAATGACTTACAGATTGGGTCAAACACCAAAAAAATGGAGACCTCTGTAAAGAATAACACCATAAACAAACCTGCAACCAAAACAAGTGGATGGAAGATAATGCTTTGATTTCACAGCTGGCACAGCTCACCCTGCTGAGGAAATGAAGTTCACTTCTCTGACCTCATCCAACACTGAAGTTGGTCACAATAGATTTGTTTATGTTCCCCTTTATGGTTTTCTGTTGCTGGCAATAAATATGTAAATTTTACATGCACACAACGAGTGATAATCTTCGCTAATTACTGTGATTCTCCTATAAAGGAAGGATTACAGTTTCGGAGATCTCAAAGGATAATGATATAAACAAAAGCGTTTAAAATAAAAAATTGCATTTATAGGAGTTTTCAAACATTATACAAGCCATTTGAAATTGGTTTGCACAGCCCATCCCTCAAATACCTGAAGGCCTGCTCAAGTCCAATCAAGCAATGTCTAATAATTTTTCCTACAGAGGAATTAAGGAAGAGATCGTTGCATTTGTCTCAAATGCCATAAAAAGGGAATGTTTAATTATCTATAAAGCTCACAAATTCAAAAATCAAAGGAGTTTTCAATTTTTATAAAATCTATAATAAAAAAGCATATTCGGACATCATTGGGATAGATACAGGATATAAAAGTATTTATTTACACAACTGAAAACATATGTTCTGTTCTCCCATAACAACACATTCTAGAAAACTGAATCTCCACGGTTCAAGATATGAGGTTAAAAATTAGCTTGAGTTCTTGTGCAGGAAAACAAAGCCCCTCACATTTCCAGAGTGCAAGAAAGATCTCTGTGCTCTGAAATGACCCCACTGCTGTGGGCAGACATCGCCTGAGCCACTCCAGGATGCCTCAGCATAGCATGATATAAGTGCCATGAAATGTCTGGTGGATGGCTCTATCTGATGAATTATGTCTTTAGCTAAAAGCAGAGACAGGCTAGCAGATTATGTAGATGAATTGGCGGATAAAGCCCAACAAAAATGACGCATGGCATGAGTGAGTGAAATTAATGGACAATATAAAAATGACACATCTTGAACTGAGGAAATTATTCAACTTTTACCATTCTTTCATGCCTACAGTTTAAGGCACTGTAATCTAACTGAAAAACAGAGACGGGTCATTCAAATGAATAAATCATGCCAGAAAATGATTCAGCTTCCCTTTTTTTTTTTTTCTTTTTTTTTCTTTTTCTTTTTAACAGAAGTCACTAGGACTCAGCCCTTAGGAAGCCCACAGTGTATTGTCCTGGCCAGGCACTCTGTCAAAAGGGAAAAAGTTATCTTTTCTTTCATCTTGTAATTGAAAATCTGGGAGGGGAAGCATTGGGAAAGCAGAGCACTGTACAAAGGCACCCATCATATTCCCAGGTCAGCTTTTTGTTTGGCTGCTAATGAAGGCAGTGGATTGAGGACACTGTGGCATTTGTTTTGCCCTTCCAATTTTTCTGTTTGCTTTGTGGGAAGGAGGATCTCAGCCCCTAGGGGTAACTGAGATGCTCTGAGTGCAGCCAAGCCCCTCTCCCAGCAATAACAGACACTCCAGATCACTCTCCCACCTACACCTGCACCCAACCAATATTTTCATGCCCTCTCTCCATACGTTTGGAAACCTGAAATGAAATCCAAGGCAAACTTTGAGAGGAGGCATTTTGGAATCCAGCTCCCGCCTGGGAGGTCTGCTTTAGGACCACATGAGTATTCCTTTGCTCACTGTTTTATCCGTTTCCCTGGTAGTCCTCTGTAAAGAATATTAAACAAACATGTCCTTACAGCTCAAGAGCCCAGGAGAGAATGTTGACCCTGTGGAAAAAAAAACCTGTTTTTATCCATTTTTACCCCACTTTCATCCCTCTGGACTAAAGATGTATATACAAGGGTAAGGATTCATTGGGTCCACAAAGCTGTGATTAAGGACTGCTACATCAATCCGTGCTGAGTATGTTCTCCCCTATAGCCTGATTTTAGAAATTATTTTTAAAGGCATTTCAGGGCATAAAACATGTGTAAGTACAGCCAGATATGTGAAAGCATCACCATTAGTGAGGACTTTTCTCAACAGTTGATGCTTCTCCAGAAAAAAATATTTATTCTAAGGTTATAAACTAACATACCCTACACCTCTCCACCAGCTTTTCAAAGATCCCTCTACAGTAACATTTGCTGTTGCAAGGTTAAATCCTAACTGGAATAATGGGTCCCAAGCCCTGCTCCTATGCCTCTCCACTCAGTTACAGCTAGGGAATGTCCCTGCAAACTTGGGGAATGTCAAACCAGTACAGGTGCTTTAGGAAAGTTTTAGTTGCTGATTTTCTGTGCTCCCCTCTCATACCCCAGCTGCCAGAGATGCTGCATTTTCATATATTTAACAGCTTTTTTCAATAGATAAATACATTTAAGACAATGGATGATGATAAATGGCACCAAAAATGTCAAAAAAGCAGCATTTATTATATCCTGCAATTTCCCTGAGTTATCCTTCTGATTTGGACTGTCCCAGGAGCTGCAAATTTCTGTGCTGCAGATAAGGAAAATGGAGCATCTGAGATTTCTTGCCAGTGACTACAAGGAAAGGGTTGGTTTTGTTTTCTTAGGAAGAAAGAGGAACATGTTCTGAAGGTTTCTCTTCAGGCTAAAATCCAAAGCATTTACAAGACTCAGGAGCACAAAAGCTTGCAGATAAACCAGCAGAACTGATGCCAGTTCCATCACAGCAAACCAGTAACAGCAACAGGGAGGAATGCAGATTATGCAGCATCCTTCTCTATAGAAAAAAATCTGTTATACAACAGTTAAATAATTTAAATACTCCAAGTTATTATTCCTCAGTTAGTCTTTTCTGGCTATCATGCAGCACTAGTCTCTCCTGTTTCTGAAGTTTGCCTTTCGGAGAAAAAAAAAAGGCAACTTCAAAACATGCAAAAATTAATGAAACCCATATGTGGGATACTGTCATTATTCCATGTTTATAAGAGGATCAGGTTTTGTTAAATGGGCTTACTTAATGCAGACGCATAAGCAAAAAAACCCAGCAAAAGATCTGAAAGCTATTGAAAACAAAGTATTTTCACAATTTAAACTAAAAGTCACTATATATTTCGGTGCAACTTTGTTTATGGCTTCTCTGACAGCTTATAAAGTTCTCCTAACCAGAGAAACATCTCCTAGATAAGATTTTACCTTTTTGACTCTTTTCATGCTCGTATTGTATTTAAGCTGGGCCAACCTAAAAATCAATGGCTTATGGAAACATCTGTTGCTACAAGCACACAATTTTGACTTTTTTCAACAGCTGTTGTTATTTTACGCTCTTTTTTTGGCTAGGCCAGTTAGTAAGACTGGAAGAAAACAAAAGTTGAGCTCCTTTCCTGACTTTGGTCTCTCTTTAGCTGCTGCAGTCAGCACCTCGTTCCCTCTCCTGTACTGGGAGTTTGGGGAAGAAAAAGGCTGAATGTCCCCCAAGTCTGGTCACCAGACTCAGACAAGAAATAAAGGAAATACATCTCACCTAAATACTGGCTTTAAATACTCCCTGCTGTTGCTGCTTTCTGTCCATACAAGGGGCTAAAACACCCTCCACTGCTCATCTTCCTGGCTCCCGTTTGCACTTCCAACAGCAATCCACAATAAAGCCCAGGTTGGTCTTGTCTCCCCTCCTGCTATTTCATTGCTGGGATCCAGACACCTGCCAACATCCTCTATAAAAGGTAACACACAATATATTTGAAGAGCCAAGCTGCCACAAAGTATTTGGTGCTTCAGACAGTGCTACTTCCCAGACAGAGAACACACACTGCTCACAGGAAGGCTTGCAAAAAACAGAATGTACTTTTCTTGTGAATCTAATGACTGCCTAACAAAAAAAAAAAAAAAAACAAAAAAAACCCCAACAAATTCAACCAAAATATCCTATTTTCAACATTTAATTCAGCTGCTAGTTGAAACAAGATGTTTCTATCTAAATTCTGTTTTATTGAAAGTGAAGAAAACAACTACAAAGCTTTTAAAGGGCTCCAGTCTTTTTCAGTGTACATTCAAACTGTCAAGAGCCAAAGAAAGCCAATACCCCACGCACAGATTTTTTCTTTCCCCTTGCTCTTTTTAACAGAGAGGACTTGTTCAATCTTACCTTCGAACTTCTTATTTCCCTGCCATGCACTCCTAGAGTCTCCATCAGTTGTGCCAATGTTTGCCCAAAAGGATAGTCATAAAAAAACCAGTTTAAACAGAAACTGCTTATCTAGAGGAGGGAGAGCCCCAGGTTCGCAAGCAGAGGAGATATTTCAGCATTAAAGAATTCTCGGAGCTACTCCAAGACACAAATTTTTGTTGTCTGCTGCACTGTAAAGATTTTAAGCCCAGAAAGAAGCTATTTATTTAGTCTATATACATAGATTTATAACAAAGGCAGAGGATCAATCTACAGTCTTCTGGGTGCTTTTTGCATCGTTTATAGCATACAAAGTAAAACTCAGCTTCCTCAAAGACAGAAAAGAAGAAATAAACAAGGCTTGACAAGAAAAATCAAACACTGTTCCCCAAATATACAGCTATGAAATAAAAAAGCTTTTTGAGATGCCTCTCGACATCTCCTCAAAACACATTAAAACACAGAATTTGCAAAATGCCCTGAAACCCATTTCTGCCCACATTGCAGGGAGGAGTTTCTCTCACTCCTTCCCTTTGTAAGACCCCAATCTTTACATTCATGCTTCTCTTTGGTTATCTACAGGTTGGAATATCTGGACATGATGTAAGCAACCTTCATTCTCTTTTCAAAGGCTCCAGAAGGTACCTGCTCTGTTTTAACCCCGGAGTGCAGGCATTTAAAGCTAAAACTTATCTGCCTCCTCCTGAGCAAGCAGGTCAGCGTTTCCTCACCTTGTTATGGCCAGTGAGTTAAAAAAAGAAACAACAGTGGAACAAAATACCAAGGAATCCTTCTTTAGTCTCAGTAGATTTTAACAGCCCATCCCTCTCCATGCTTTTGGTAAGAACCAGTCCCGTATTTTGGAAAGGCAGAAGAGATTTCATACTCCTAAACACAAGATCTCAGACTGAAACTAACATTTCAGAGAACTGCACCCCCAGCCTTTGAAAATGTGTATTTTGGAAATATTCCTCCCAACCGCTTTCAGGCATTTAATATGTCCAGCTGTGTTAAGAAACCAAGCAAAATTTAAGTGTCAAGTAATTCAGGATTATGATCTTTTTCTGATTTATGAAGGTAAGCACAGTCTCAGACACAAGAAAAACAAGTCACTTGATGCTAAGCAGACTCAGTACCAGGGCTCAGACTAATGAGTGAGCAAGGGCGAGGCTTCACGTTCCTGCCTCTTATCTCAGCAGCTGGAAGGACACCACATGAGGAGAGAGCACAGCCAGCCAGGCAGAGCCAGCCCCAAGGTACCTGCAAACACAGTACTGGTGTTCCAGTGGGGAAGATGGAAATGCTCCAAGAGAGGGAGAGTGGTATTGGATAAAGATGCAGGGAAGGATAACTATGCCCCCAAATAACTAAGTGCAAAAATGAGGAGAAACTACTAATAAGTGGCTATAATGGTATCAGGGAAGAGTCTTTAAGGAGAAGTAACATCCAACCAGGCTGAGGATACCATAAGCCACTCACCAGGCCTTCTGCAGATCTGAAAGTAGAGCAGCATAACTCAGGTTAAACACAGAATAGCAACAGTTCCTCTGTTTCAAACTACACAAACAGAAGAGAAAGCAAACAAGGTAATCCAGAAATATTTGCTCTATTTTTTGGATTAGTCTCCTGGGCACAGCTACCGCCTTCATTTTCACTAAGTACATCACTGGCACTAAGATGATAAATACAGCAAGTAAGAAGGGAGGAAGCAGTTAAGTTCACCACTGCTCAAGAGAAAATCAGAAAGTTTGCTGCATCAAGTAGATGCTTATTTAGGCATAAATTTACTGTATAAGTGAAGCAGAAAGAGAAGTGGAAGGAAAAGAACTTTATTAGCTGCAAGAGACCAAGTACAAAAGAAAGTCTAGTTTAGAATTTGCTCCCATCTGCTAATTCCTATACAGCTGATGAAGTATCTTTTATTAAACCATTGCAAAACATTTCATCTTCTTGTTACAGCCTCCTTGCTGGGGTTATTCCAAAGCAGAAGTTCAAAACACAGACCACAGCAGTACAAAACCAAAGTGGTGATGGAAAGGAGGTACAGCAGCACTGAGAAGAAACTTTCATCCTTTGTGTCTACCTGCTCTGGGGTCCCAATAAAAAAAAGCCACTCTTGTCCATGCTTTGTACATGTCATTTGGAGACATCACCTCTTTGGCATAATTTATGACTAAAGTCTTCTACCAAAATTAAAAGGTTTCCTATTCTTGAAAGTTTCAATTACTTTGTTATTATGACAGCAAGAACAGCTATGACTGCCCATAACCAAACACAACACCAAGGCACTGCTCTGGCCCTGGGGGTTTTAATTCTGACCTGCAGCTGCCCCAGCTCAGCCAAACCCACTGCCTCCCAAACTTTTATTTTAGTTATCACATGCTTGGGTACCAAATCCCACAGTCCTTCTGGGTAGACTACAATATTTGAATTATCCACTGCAACATTAACCATCTGTTCTCATTTCACGGCCCCAAGCTTACAGACCTCCCCACCACCACCAGTCTGTCCTGGACAGCTGCAAACGTGTCCCTGCCAAGCCAGAGAGCCACCAATCTGCTCAGTGCAAGGATGCTGCATGAAGAGGCAAACATTCAGTTATCACCCAGACTTTTATCTCATCTGATGTTTTAACAGCAGTTTGAGCCCAGAAACATTCTGCAACACAGCTGAGTCACCCTGAGCCACACCAGGATGTGGATGTAACATCAAGCAGAAACAGACACTGAGCAGAAACAGCTGAGATGATGGAGGAAAAAAAACCAGGTTTCCACCTTTATATGAAAATAATATAATAAAGGAAGGCAAACAGCCTAAAATAGGTGGGAAAAGGCTGAGAACAATAACAGAAAGGGAAATCAGTGAAAGGACCACGAGGTAACATGCATTTGATTCCATGTTTCCATGGAAAAAGTTTAACAGCACTTCTTACCTCCTTACTCCCATCCTTCTTTTCATCCTTTGCTGGAAGTTAAAGTCAGAAATACTATGCCTGGATATTGCTAGAGCCTGCTTCATCAGTGGCCAAGAGTTCCTGTTCATCTCTCCTATCTGTTCCATGAATACTCACAAAACCCCAGAACAAATGTATGGGAATATAATTAAAAATCTATTTCTTGTATTTATAATGTTTTCCTCCAAGGTGGTGTAACACCCAATGAACTGCAAAAAATGTAATTTCCAGAAAAGCATAAACAGTGGCCTGTCTACACTGTAAGGGGTCAACTCTGGCTTCCAAAATATCAGAATGGAACTAGGTAAGTTCCTTCAGGATAAAAACCCAGTGATTTAATACACCAAAGTACCCATTTGCCATTCTAAAGCAGCCTCCATCAAAAGTCCACATTTGGTCTCCCATGTTATCATCTTAGTTTTCTCCATATTTAGACCAGGAATTCAGTGTGCAGTAACCATGTCTACTGTACAACAGTTACACCACAAAATTTCTAAGATATTTCAAACACAAATAAAAGAACCCATAGGATAAAGGAGATTGGACCATTCAAAACCAGCACAGTATTTTCCTTCATAAGAGACAATATTCAATGCCAGCATTCCTTTACTAGACTAACAGTATTATACACCCATTATTTTATGGAAAGTATGGATCCATACATTCATGACTGCATAAAAAATGAATGTATCAAACCACTGGAAGAGAACTCCAAACCCAGGATTTTCTGTACTTAAAATCCGTTAGGTCTGTATTTTACAAACTTGTAAAATAAGAGTCCTGATCCTAAAAAAGGTTTCTGAAAGCTACTTTAATACACTGATGTAAAATAATGCATGAGTGAACCCCTTTGTCTGAAGCAAGCCATAAGTGAGCGTTGCATAAGAACTGTAGTTATTAAACAGTTGTCTTCAATCTGAACCATCTCAAAACTACAGCAAGAATACACACACCACTCTGCCTTTGAGGCAACAGTGTCTGCAGATGAAACTGCAGGTAGGTCTTGGTGCTTTTAACAATGTGAAAAAACAGAGAGATAAACTTCGCTGTGACTGAGAGGATGGCAGAGCCAGATGTTCTGTCAGAGAAAATGATGAAAAAGCAGAGTATCAGGCAGCAATCTTTGCCTCTGAAGAACAGTGGCTGATGGGGAAGGCGTAGGGGAGGAGAATTAACTCACCATCTCCAGAGGTCAGCGGGGGCTGGCACACCCTGGGGGCATCTGCCCTGAGCCAGACCTGGGAGCAGCATCCCTGCGCTGAGCCGGGCATTTGGCTCCGTGTCCACGCTCCTGCCTCGCCCCTTAACATCCGTGAATCCTGTGACTGAGCTTGGAAACTACTGTCTGGAGCTGGGGATTATCAGCATTCTGGATAGAAAGGCATCGGAAATGCAGCACCCAGAGAAATTCAGTGCAGGACAAAAAAACTGCCACAATGGTTGTATAAATGCCTCCAAGGCATGAGTAATGGTAAAGGCTAAAGACTCCCAGGCTGGTTTGAATTTCTTTTTCTTTTCCTTCCCCCAGCTTTTATTCTGGCTCCCTGCAGCTTGTGTGGCGATGCCCAGAGCAGCCGGGCTGCTGTGTCCTACACAGGGATGAATTCACTCAGGGCTGCCCAGCTGACACCATTTCCTCACAGAGCTCAAAGCCTCTGCTCTCAGCATCCGGGGCAGACACAGGATGCTGGTGGGTGTGAGAAAGGGCCTGGCAGATGACGAGCCCAAAGCCTTGACCCCATGGGTAAGTGTGTGTCAGCCTCCAGCATTAATGCCAGGCTTAGGGCAGGCTCCCTTTTGGCTCAGTTTTTAAATGTTTACTGTAGTTACAGGACAACATTTGCAAAGTGAGGGTTACACAAGTGATTTTAAAGAGGCAGGGTGAGAACATAGCCTATTGTTAAGGCTGCACGTTCCACCACCAGACCCAGCTCTGATTTGTTTCCAACACTTCAGTCACTTGCTCTGAAATTGTCCAAACTGTTGAGGAGATTCCTATGCTATTCTGCAGGCCCTTTGAAAAAAAGGGATTTGCAACTCCCATGCCATAGTATGTACATGTGTACACCCATGCAAAGGGAGAAAATGAACTTCAGTGCACACAGACAACCTGGATTTTGTCAGGTCCTCAGGGTGAGCAGTTTGTTAAAATAGTTAATCCCAAGAAAATAAATGGGAGCCTGGAGAACTCTTAACAACCCCTTGTTATAGTCACCAGCATGATTCAGTAGTTTGGAACCATGAAGCACCACTTGATCTGACAACTGCACCACTCTGCTCCTCAGCAGCAGCCACAGGAGGTGGGGGACACTGTACACCTTGGCCAGAATTTTATCCATTTATCTGATGACTCCAAGGAAGAGAAACATGAGAGATTACAGCTGGGGGGAAGGAAAAATCATTGGATTCTTCACACCTACTGTCCATCCCAACACTCATCTCAGTGCCATGTGGGTCTCTACTCTCTCCCATAAGCTCTTTTCCATCCCATTCAGCCCATCCCCTTCTTCCCACCCTCATCTCCTGCAATCCTGCCTTCCCAGTCCCCTTCCTTTGCTCACCCTGCCAGACTCTGGCCAAGCAGCTCCTTGCTCTTCTCCCTGTTCAGCAGAGCACAAACCTGGGGGCCCACAAAGCAAAACCAAGGGGCAACAACAGACCTGAGGCTCTGTCCTGACAGCATCATCTCTCTTATCTCTAACAACTCCCAGGCAAGGAGGTTTCCTGGCCTCCCTAGGTGGTCTTGCAACAGTTTTATGATGGCAACAGGATGTTTTCACAACATCCAGCCTAAATCATCCTGGCAAATTAACAAATCAGTAAATTAAACTGCCATGGAAATCTGGGACTATAATAACCACTATTACATGTTGGCAGACTGCTGCATTGCACAATGGTTTTCTTTTTGCTGCACCAAGTAAATTTAGTTCTTTCAATCTCTTCTCACGTTTCTTAATCTCTTCACATTGTTTCCTTCTGGACACTTTCCAACCTTCCAATTCTGTGTCTTCCTCTGAGCAGGGCACCCCAAGCTGGATTTGATGGCACTGATGATGGCTCCACAGTGCCACACATGAGTAAGTCACCTCCTGCACCTTATGGAGGACACTCCTTCAAATATAACTCAAAACAGGATTTGTCTCTCTTGCAATAGCTCTTGCTGTTGATTCATTTGTAAACTACTAAAAATGCTCAGTCTTATTTTAGCCTATCCCTCTCCAGTTTAAACCTGAGCTGGTAAAAGTGCATTTTGCTTTCTCCTTTGCAAACAGCACTCACTGTCTGCTTTTATCTCTTATCTGGATGTGCTATCCAATTTCTTAAGGTCACTCTGAACCCTGACCCTGTTCTCTCAAGTGCCTACAATCCCTCCTGACCTGATATCATCTGAGTGTTATAAACATACCTCCATCTTCCAAATCATGACTGAAAATATTGCAAGTTTCCCCCCAGAAAGTGACCTTGCTTATATATCAATTGTTGCTGCACTACTTGGATCAGTGGAAAGATGAAAGTTTTCTAAGCTTCATTCTCTGCAACTTCTGAAAGCACAGACATTAATTAAATACTGATTCCTCTGGTAAAGGTAGGATGCATTCAATTCAATAGGAACTAACTAATACAATTAATAAATGCTAAGGGAAGGCTATTCCCCAGTGAACTCTGCTCCTGAGATCAGCCAGCTACAACTTCTCAGTCACAGGCTCAGACAACCAAAGCTGTCAGATGAAGCCAGCAGCACAACCTTACCCATCCTGCCATGTGAAGACAAAGATTCAGCAAATAATGAATCACAACCATTTTCTGGGATCAACACAAGAGAAGCATATCAGGGTACAGTTCATTTTAAACTGCTGCTTTACTTTTATGGTGCTGCAGCCACAGGCTCCACTTTAAATTATTTTAATATTGCAGCATGCAGAAACCAAACCAAATTTCTCATCAGAGTTAAAAATTATTCTGTTTTAAAAATGCTGAAGTCTCATTTTAATAGATCATATCAAGTAGTTGACCAAGCCCTACTCAAGATTCCCAAACTAAGCAGGAAGAAAAGGACCAGGAGAGTCTCCATCAGGATAAGCACCCACTGCCCACCAAGCAAGGAGCCTGGGAAGTTCTGGTTGCTGAGTTTTATAGCTGAACAGATACAACCTCTGAGAAAAGATTCTGGAAATTTAAGAAATAGATAATTTTAAAATTAATTTTATTTTGAAAAAACATTTTTCCATTTTTTTCTCTTCAGTGCTTATAACCCTACAAAACAAACAAATGTTTTCCTAAACATTTTTTAGCAGCAGCTTTTCCAGGACATGCACGAGAGTTTTCTGAAACAGCTATAGGAGAAAGTGTGAGATCTCACATATGCACACTGACATCACAGATCCAGCTAATTCTAAAAATTCTTCACAATTTTTCATTCTTCAGAACTCAGCTTAGAAGAGTTTTCCCCCCTTTCTCTCTGCAGAGCACTCGAGGTACTGTCCTTCAGCCTGACTGAACTATACAAGAAACTGCACTTTTTAAACTCCAAGACTGCTTTTTTCAGTAACTTGTCCATATGAAAAGCAGTGTGGAAAGTTCTCACTCATAAACCAGGAGTTAACAATAATTCCCAAGATCCAAAATTGCTGACAGCACCAGCGATGCTGCAAAATACCTGCAGCTCCTGGCCAGGGGCAAGCAGCAACAGTTCTATTTGCAGCAAGCTAAGAAAACCACCTTTACTAACCACAAAATGCCTGTAATGAGAAGCCAATGAGCACCTGAAAGACTCCTGGCTACAAAAAGAAGCAGCACTAAATAAAGCAGAGTCAGGATGTGGCAGGAGAGGCACAAAGGGCCGGCTCTGACTCAAGTCCATATGTGTGAATTTAGCTCTATTTATAAGCCTTCCACTTCTTTTTTTTTTTTTTTTTTTTTTTTTTTTTTTTTTTTAATGTCCTTAATATAGTGCAGTTATTATTTTGTTTCTGTTGAACGTAGCAACAGGAAACCCTGTCAGTCCTGCAGCAAACTTTCCATCTCTCTGGCACTCCCATTCCTGCCTCGGAAAAGCCAGATTTCTAAAGAGGTGTTTGACAGGGTGGGAGGGAGAGGAAGAAGAGAAGAAAGCACACACACAAAACCCGAAATTCCCGTAAAACATGCAAAATGGAAGCCAAATTCAATATTTTTTTTAATCTTTTGTCCTTGTTTGAAAGTAAAGGCCATGTACTAATTTTCATTTTCTAAAGATTTCTCACTTCACTACCAGATTTGGAAGTATTGGTCAGGAAAATTATGTTTAATAAAGGGTCAATTAAAAAAAAATTCAGTAGCATTCTTAGAGTAATACGTTCCCATAATGAGAGACTTCCATATCAAACAGCACAAATTTTAGCTTGGAAAGTTATTTTCTCTAGTCTCTGGCTAACTCACCAAGCAAACAGCTACAGAAATTAAGTCTTAACTTGTTAAAAACATAATAAACCTGATTTTATTACAAGCTTTGGCAAGACTGTTCTGCTGCTCAAAGAGCTTTACTGCATGATGAGCAAAGATTTTTGGAGCTCCACCCTGCAGTGTAAACTCATCCCCACAGTATTTCTCTTTTAACAGCTTCATAATGGTAGGGGAAGACACAAACACAGCTGCTCAAAGACAACGTGCTCCAACACAAGGCTGCCATCAATTTACCATTTACAAAACACTTTTTCAGGAACATGAAACCACACATAAAATACAGGAGCAAATACAAATCCAGCTAGGAAAGGTAAGAGCAAAAGAACCACAGCTATTGACAAAGTAGAATTTGTATTAGTGATGTTTTAAATGAAAATTATGTTCATGTAAAGCTAAATTTCAAAATTTCAACCTTTTTTTTTAATCATAGACAGTCCTTAAATATGGCAAAGCACAAGTAATAAAATACAATACCAATGGATTCCTGGCATGACCTTTTTATTTTGTTTCACTGACATGAAGAATATGGCATTTCCCCCCACATTTGATCCCTATATATCCTCCCATTACTCATTTTTCTTCCAGCTAAGGCACAAACACCCCCAGCCCATGATGCCTTTAGACCTCAGAGTCTGTGCACACACCCAGATCAACCACAGCCCTTCTGCCAAAAACTCCCTGGAAACACAAAGAACGAAAAGGGATGGACAGACTCTCCAGGACCACCGTGAAGGTGCTGCTGGCCCCCACACAGCATCACCAACCTCAAGTGCATTCCAGGTTTTTGTCAAATCATACACAGATCTTGGTACAACCCTGCCCCATGAGAAACCTCTTGGCTCAATCTGCCACAGGCTGAGAAAATGTAAATGTGCCTTCACCCAGTGGTTGAAAATACAAGGGCTAAAAAAGCCCAGGCTATTTTTAAAAGGCTGAAACAACGTCAGTGGACATCGTTCAGCTTTGCAGAGGCTGCAGAAAGGAAACCAGCAGGTCACAGCAGTGGTAGCATTTCTTTAAAAAGCACAGTAAAGGACCAGGTGACAAGACCTGCACTCACCAGTTCCTCCATGCCATCCTTCTGAAAATCCACCTCGTCCTCAGTTTTCATTTCCAACCTCCCTGTGCAAACAGAAGGTCCACAAAGGTAATTTTAAAATAAGCTTATTTCACCGCTATTAATATTTTTTTTGTTTATTCAAACCAGTCCCATCCCCCCTCCCCCAAAAAAAAGAAAACCCAACCCCTACCACCCTTCAACAAGTCCATTTGAACCCCTTCAAGTCCATTTGATTTCCAAATTCTGGTTTCATTGCTGATTTCGCTGCTTCCTCACTATTCATTTTAATATCTATTGCATCTGGGACTGAAGGAAACTATGAAACAGCAGCAAGCATAGGGTGCTACTCCTGCCAACCTGTAGATGAGACCAAGCATATCTGCAGGTATTTGTTCACGTATTTTTTTGGCTCCCATTCGTCCACATAAAGAACCGAACTTTTTGCTATTTTTCTCCTTACCATACCACAAACCAAAGATAATACAGGAAAGTAGTCTTTTCTGCCCTCAATAGGTATTCTAAGCATTGCAAAAAAAAACCCAAAAAACAAAAAAACAAAACAAAACCAAAACAAAACAAAAAAAATCACAAGCTGTAAAAAATTCAACCCACATGCACTGCCTTATGGATGAGAGAATTACCCCCTGGACTAGGAAGGCAAAACCTTTGCTGCTGGAGTTTACAAAGTCCCAGCTAACTTTCCCCTTCTGCACGCTCTTGTGATGGTGTCACCACCACAGTTGTACAAATTTCATGTCCCAGCTGCTTCCTCTGCCCAGCCAAGTTTTCATTAGTCACCATTCCCCAGGGATTTCCCCTGCTTACCTTTTTCTGGCATGAAGTCAACATCGTAATTCTCTTTGAACCCTAAGCTAAGGACTCTCATTACACACAGGCCACTTTTAGGGGAGTGAAGTGATTTGACCAAAGCCACTCAGATGGAGAGTGGCTGTGTCAGGGCTAAACTCTCCTCTAATCCCACTCCCTCTCTCATTTCTACTGAAAACAAACACTGGATGGATGACAACGCCTTCTAAAGGGTGACGTAGGCTTGCAGTGAGTTTACCCATACAGGAATTTAGCAACAGGAGCCTCCCATCCTCATGGGGAAATTGTCCTAACAGTCGTCACTAATGGTTTTCCACTGGCTTTAATGCCTGCCCTTGTTTTTCGGGACCATCTAGTTTTGCAATGATTTTGCCTCATTTGTATGAGTTTGTAGGTAGACTCAAAAATCAGAGGTAATGCTACAAATTTTGGCGAGTTCTGTTTGCTGGGAGATCTGCTTGGGGTCACGGCAATGCCACCATGGTTGAGATCCTGATCCAAAGACAGAACACACATGTAAGAAACATTTGGTGCACTGAGGATGGGAGAAGCAAGATCACCCTGGGTAGGGAATGGAGGATGAAGATATTTTGCCCTCAGGATGAAATTCAAGACAATTTTTTTACTCTGTCACTTCTTTCTAAATTTATATTAAGAAATATCCCAAAGGAAAAGCAGAGGTCTCCTTATTGCATGTGTGGCACTGTTAGTGACACTTGTTACCTGCTCATCCTGCCACTCTAACAGGGAAAGGAAATCATACCAAGAGTTTTTCCATAGGGAAAATGCCACTTGTAAGAATGAGATGAAGACTCATAAGGTGATGATCTTCTGTCAAGGAATATTTTCTTGAAATGCTGAGATCTAAAGGAGATATTTCTCCCAGGAGAATAGCTAGGGAGCAGTAATTACAGTATTTGTTATTTAAGATGGCAGAACCCCAACCATACAATCAACCTTGCTTGGTTTGGTTTCTGCTAAGAATCTGCAACTCTCCAAGGTGTTTTGTCAGCACAAACCCATGGGTTCTCTTCTCTTCTCTTCTCTTCTCTTCTCTTCTCTTCTCTTCTCTTCTCTTCTCTTCTCTTCTCTTCTCTTCTCTTCTCTTCTCTTCTCTTCTCTTCTCTTCTCTTCTCTTCTCTTCTCTTCTCTTCTCTTCTCTTCTCTTCTCTTCTCTTCTCTTCTCTTCCCTGGCTAGTGTGGTATGATTTCATAATCTAACTCCTTTCTTTTTTAATGAGTAGCATCTACCTGCCCGACTTGCAGATAATGTGCTTGCAGAACCCATTACTCAGCTCTAATGCAGCTCTGAGTCTAAAGCTAACAGTAGGAGGAGATGCCTCAGGAAAGCAGGATCTACCTTCATCAGCTTCCTTCAGGGTTGTGGCCAGCCACTAGACACTTGTCTGGATAAGGAAATTAGCCTTTTGAAGTCTTTGTTTTGGGGATAGGCAGAAACTAAGCAGAGGCAATGATATAAACAGGTGTATATTTGAGAGCAGCTTCACAATAAAAATGAAAAAATTAAAGACCTCAATGATCTGGAGTAATGGCAACAGCAATTACCAGCTGATTACCTTGCTGATAAATTACCATGACAATAAACTCCTCTGACTACACGAGTTTCTGAGAAATGGCGTTGTGACCCACACTTCCTTTGGAAAGGTTTTATTGTATTCCACCGAAAAAGAAGTGATTCAGTCTGAGAACTGACGAGTCCAGCATGGATACACAATTCTCTGTACAAGCCCAGACTTCAGGGAAAAGTCCCCAGAACTGGCACAGCAGAGAAAAACTGAAGGCTGCCACTGAACTCATACAAAAAACATGCTACCCAAGGCTAGACACCAACATGAAAAATGCACACAGCAATAATTATAAACAACAAATGACTTTTGTTGAATTACTGCCATATCAGAGTTCTAGATGGTGCTTCATAGGAGATCAGCTTCAGAAATACTCCAAATAGCAAGCTTGGATTCATAGCAGTCACTTGTCTCTGCTTAAAGCCAATTTTTTATTTCGGCTTCCCTAATATTTTGATTCAAAATAATCCTACAGTACTTCATGAAAAAATACCTCAACTGAAATTTCATTTTGTTTATATTATTATACATAAACAATTTCTGTTTAAGGACAGTTCAGATCATTTTATTCCAAGACCTTTCAGCCCTAAATCCTTAATGTATTTTAAATCAGTAACAGGATCACCTCCTTTTTTTTCTCCCTTTTCCATATCCTAATACAGAATGATGACTTAACATTACTTTCTTACTTTAGCTACTACCATATTGGACTGTCTGGTCCCTTTTCCTTTTCAAACCTCACCTAGACAATGTCATGGCTCAGAATCCAACCAGAGGTAAAGAACTGGATTGTACAGATAGAGCTGGCAGAGCCAGAGGCCCCTAGGAAAAGGAGCCCAGACAAGTATTGACTTACAGCCACTCCCATCTATTGAACTGTCAAACCAACACAGCATTAAAACAGGTTCCTTCTGAAAACAGCTTTCTAATCCACCTTTGGATCTTTCTACTTATTTACCAGTGATCTCCTGACTAATGTTTACTGGTTGTCTCTTGACAAATAAACATCCTAAAAATCCTGAACTCAACAAAAAATGGATTTGCTGGACCCTCTGACATCCTCTTCCTCTCCAAGCCTTTCTCCTGCCCTCAATTATTCTGCTGTCACATATCAGAACAAACTCTCTAGCATCACCCCATGCTGCACTTAGACTGAAGAAACAGCTCTCAGCATCAGAGAAGTGAAACAGCTTTATAACTTCACAACTTCATGATTTATATCATGGCAGATTTTCTTTTAATCATTTAAATGCTTTGTGTGTTTGTTTGTTTGTTCAGTGCTGGGAAAGCAAGAGGCACTGTATCATTTTCTCATAGCAAAGAAAAAATGGCAACTGAAAAAGTACAGCTGCTTCCATTTAACAGCTGCCGGAACAGGTGGGATACACAGATCAGATTAGCCCCATTCTTCAGTACCAAATTCACCTACCATTAAATCCCAGGCTGGAGCAACAAATCCATTTGTTTTCATTCAATGCACCCCTTTATCTCCTTTCCTGGAGTTACCTGGTGATGTTTTCCATCAACTCCTGCTGCATGGACCCGAGGCTTCTATGCTGTCCCCCAAGTCCCACCGCTCTCCCCCATCACCACTCATGCACGGGGAATGCCAGTCCCACTTCCCAGCCCGCAGGAGCCAGGGAAACTCATCACCCGAGCTCCAGCACTGCTGAAATGCACTGGCAAACACCACGGGCTGCTCTGCCCGACAAAAAAGCTCTGAAGGCCGGAAAAGGCGGCGGGGGTAGGGCTCACTGGCTGCTTTAAATGACCTAATGCTGCCAATTAGGAAGCAGCTTTGGGCATTTCAGAGGGACACTGGCAGCTGGCTCAAGTCGACAAGCAAAGAAAATCAGGAGAGCCCTGTTGTACCCGCTGGCTCCACATTAGTAAAAATAAAGGGGAAAAGCAAAGGAGTAGCACCAGAGAAATAAACCCTCATGCTCACATGGAAGCTTATAACTTGAAGATGAAGTAATCCAAATAGCTTCCCCCCCCAATTCATTTCTTCTCCAGTGAGGATCTGCATGCTAGAAATTCTTCTGCACCAATTCATAGGAGACGATGCTCTGTTCTTACCGCCAGTGTCAGACAAGCAACATGTATTTGAATTGGAAGCTTTTATATGTAACTACAAATTTTTTATTTCTCACAGAAGAAAAACCTCAAACACTTCCTCTCCAACATAAGCCTCCAGCTCTTACTTCCTTTCCTTTGCTGATGACGTTACAGAGACACGCCTACAAAGAAAAAACTAAAAAGTAGGAAACAATTGATTTTTCCTACCTGTAACAGGCTCAGCTCCTTGCACTGCCAGGCTGACATTCTTCTTCTTTGTTGAGGAACCTAAATCCATTTGTCCATCAAGGCTGGCTCCAGCATCCGCTGCAGCCTGAGGCTCAAGCCCCACTTTTTCTGTGGCAGGTACTTCACGGGAACAAGGTGTCTCTGCTGCAAAAACCACTGCATCAAAACTTTTTACCATTTTAGGAACTTTATCCAGGGAAGAGGCATCATTATCCGATACCAAACTCTTCACTCCCACATTTTCCAGTGACTCAACAGCCTGTAAGCGGCAGGAACACGGCGAGAAGAAGGGCACTGCAGGTACAGCATGGCTTTGGTTTCCATGGGGCTCAGCCAAGCCCTCCCCCTGAGGCACTGTCAGGGCAGGGGCAGTGTCGCTGTCGCCGGCGGGACAGACGGTGTCGGTGCTGGAGTCGCTGTCACACGTGGGCTCCTCTGCGATGGGCTGGAGCGCTGCCCGGGGCAGCACGCTGTCCGTGCCCTCCTGCTCCTCGGGGTACACGGCAGCAGGGGATACTGGCACCGGCCTTGGCACCTCCTCACCATCACAGGCATCACTCAGGGCTCCTTCCTCTGAGGCATCCTTTAACTCGGGGGTGCTGCTGTGGGGGCAGACTGGTTGTAGGGTTTGAGTGGGATCTTCTTCTTGGTTCAGCCCAGCATTTGGACAAGGGTCACTCTCTGCACCCAGTGACTCATCTGCTGATGCAGGTCCATGCATGGCGCCTTCTGCTGCAACTGCTGCTCCAGCCTTGCAATCTTCTTCGGGTTGGACTGCTGCTTTCAGCCCAGCATCCACATTGCTGCTGCCCACCACAGGACCCCCCAGACTGCAGGCACAGGGTTTCACAGCAGCAGCAAGAAGTTCCTCCGACACAACAGGCTCATTGCCATTCACAGGAGACCCCTGCCCGGGCTCAGCTTGGCCTCCTTCAACCTGTTGTGAGTGGCCCTGCTCTGGGGAGCCCTCGTCCCCAGCATGGTGCCCAGGCCGGGCAGCAGCTACCCCGCCATGCTCCCCACCGTGCTGCCAGGCGAGCTCTGCCGAGCCTGCCCTGGCTGCTGCTGCTTCCTGGTTTTGTTTAGATTCCTCATTATGAGTTGCAGAGGGTGTGCCTATTAAATTATCCTCGGCACCGTCTGCGCCCTTGGCACATGGAGCTGATCCAGGGTCATTACCTTGCAGAGCTGCCTCCTGCCCGGGAGGTGCCAGTGCAGCATCTCCCTCCTGACTCACAGCCAGCCCCTCTTCTCTGGGTAGGGGAGAGGGCGATTCCACCTTGCTGCTCCTCCCCTCCTGCTCTGAAGTGCTTTCTGCTTTCTCTGCTCCAGCCTGGGCAGGCTCTTCCTCTGCCAGGCTTGTGCTCACATCCTCTGGAGGGAGCGATGCAGGCTCACGTTCCTCACGTTTGCTCTGCTGAGCAGTGTCTGGTTTGAAGCTGTTGTCCATTTCACTTTTAATGCCAGTTTGAGCAGCAGAAGGGTGACAGGCAGCAACTTCCTGACCACCGCCTGCAGAATCTTTGCTTCCTTCATCTCTGCAGCTGCTGGTATCAGTTCCTACTGGCTCTTTTTCACTGCTCTCCATGGCTTCAGCCCCATGGTCAACGATCTCACCACTCTCCTGGCAATGTGCAGGTTCTGCACCACTTTCATTAGATCCACCAACATCTCTGTTTTCAGGTTCAGCATCAGGGCCATCAGTTTCCACACTGCCTTCCAGTGAGGGCAGACTGGATTTTCCATCTGTACAGCCTCCTTCCACCTGCCCTTCTTGCTCCTCACTCTCACTGCTGCAACAGACTTCCAAATCAAGAGCAGGTTTTGATGCACAAGCAGGAACCTTCACCCCGTTCACTGCTGGCAATGTTTCTCCAGTGCTTGCAGTGACCTGCCTCGCTGTGACACTGGCATCACCCTGGCTTCCCGTGAGCTCACCATTTACCTGAGCAGTGCACGAGTCCACATCAGTCTCTTTGTTACTGCTGGTCTTGCAAAGGTCAACAGAGACACTGCCAATGTCACCATCTGCCTTTGCACTGTCACAGGCTGGTACCACTCCCACATTTGCATCCTCCCCATTGGAACACTCAGCGCCGTTGAAACCACTGAGTAAGGGCTGAGCAGCGCTGGATGACTCTTCCTTAGCTGGGCATTTGTCTTCCAGGTTTGCAGTCCTCTCACCAGGCTCTGCCATGCCATCCTCTGCCCGCCGCTGGCCCTTAGCCCTGTCAGGTGCCCCGGCACAGTTCCTGCACTCAGTCTGGCCCATGGCCACATCCAGACCCTCTGAGGAAGCTGGGGCTTCACCTGCAGCTGCAGCCACAGCAGCGGCACTGTCAGCAAACTCCTCAGCAGTTTGCGCTTCCTGATGGGCACTGTCTGCACTGCCCACGCCAGCTTGATCCAGAACAACTCCAGCCGATGTCATTCCAGCTTCCTCATTTGTATTTCCAGAGGATGGAAGATTTACAGCACCATTTGCACTTGCACGCAGGCTCACAGTGCAATCTCCATCTGATACAGTCCCAGAGCCCTCTGCAGATCTTAGCCCCGCCTCTCCTTCCTTTTTACACAATATCACTGTGTTTTTACTTTCACAGAAGCTCGCTGGGCTGTTTGCACCACCCAGGCTAACCGTGTCTTTTGGTGCGTCATTAAAAGCTCCCAGTCTGCTGCTGTTGCATTTCTCCTCCTGCTGGGTTTGGTCTGAGAGCTGCCCAAGGTCCAGGTGAACCAGACCAGGTGGATTTTCCTGCCTTTCTTCTCTTGCCATTTCTTCTAGGCTCTGAGAGGTAGTGGTCAGATGACCCTCTGCTCCTTTAGCACAGCTGTCTCCAGAATCTCCCAGTACAGGCTCTGTCTGCTGGCTTAAACTCTGAAACAAGACACAAAAGAGAAAAAGAAACCCCTTTATTCTGTCATGCAGTTACTCAAGACCTGTATCTACCTAATTTTATTCAACATGAATCCTATTCCTGGTGTTATCCAGGAGAGAGCAAACACAGTAGTGGTTATTTCACATGTAGGTTTTATTACCAGGAGGTAATATTGAAATTATTAGAATGAAAGAAACATTGGTTGAAAAGAACATCTAAAGGTCATCTAGTCCAACCACCTGCCTGAAACTGGCCTACTGCCACTGCAGCATCAGGTCAACCATGACTTTCTTTATCTTGCCAAACCTCCAAGGATGGAGTACCCACAGCCTCTCTGGACAATCTGCTCCCATGCCACACCACCCTCCCACGAAGATTTTTCCCTAAAGCCAGCCTGAACAGCCCAAAGCTGAAATTTGTCTCTCTACCCCTCTGCTACACCATCTGCCATCACGGAAAAGAAGAGTAATCTTGGTAATTGCTCTTTGAGAAGCTGTAGTCTCAGTTCTTGAGTGCACTTGAACTCAAGATCAGTAAAGAGCAGAACTCAGTCTACCAAATAATGCAAATATATACCAGCCTAGTCCCAGAGGACTTCAAGAAAATTCTGCTAAACAGCACCTTCAGATCCCTACCCAGCATACCCCAGCTCTTGCCAGTATTCCTCAATTCTCTCTCTATAAATGGAAATGCTACTTCAGACATGGGCATTGGCTGGCAATGTCCAAACACACCGTCTCCTGCTCCCAGGACTGAACTAATAATCTAATCTATTCATGAGAACTGCAGGCATAATTAAATATCTGAAATTTATTTCCTAACTGGAAATAAAAATTTCAAAATCATGACATATTATTAAAATTAATACATGCATTATCATGGAACAGTAGGATCTTAATCAATTCCTCTCTAATCAGTGTTTTCCTTCCAGAGCACCTGCTTTGTCAAGCTTTTATAGTTTGATACAAACAAATCTTTACTTAAAAAGAACTGTCTGTTTCAATATTTCCTTTCATATTCTCATTGCTGTAGAATAGAACATATTAATGTTCATATTTTAGAAATAGTGGCTTATTAAATTACTGAGCAACCCCAGTTCCTCAGTGTACCCCTGACAGAGCTCCCCATAGGTTTGCTTGGGGTTTTGTATCACAAGCTTTCCAAGGTCACACTGGTTTCTCACTAAGTGCCAGAGACTCTTCACATACATAAAACTCTAATGAAATATGTAAAATCTGAGCTTTTCTTGCATTTATTTGTAAAAGGATTTTTAAAACTACATGCATGCTAAAAGTTTAACTTGAACAGCTACCTGCAAATTTTATTTAAGTTTTTAGTTCTCAGAGAAATAGAACTTCACACCAAAATTGTCATCTTAAACACCCTGATAATTAAAGCAGCCACTATGATGCATCACAGGGAACTTCTGGGTATTGCATATACTAATAGTGGCTAAAATCATCAGTGCTACCTTGAGGATATTGCATTTAACTTGTCTTTCCACACTCTGAGGTTTGCAAACATTGAGCAGTACCACAGACTCACTGAGTCACAGACCACTAAATGCACTTCTGGTGTTTGCCACGAATTTCCCTGCTATTCAAAATAACCGTGCTGCCCAGCTCCCAGGTATGCTGTCAGCTATGCCTCGCTGGTTTTGAGGCAACCCAAGCCAGGTTAGCACTGGAGGCAGCAGCACAGCATCTTCACCCCTTGTGCAGCATCAGGGATGGGACACGGGGCTCTGTGTGCAGTGGTACCCACGGGATGCAGGTATTTTTTGCAAGGGTAAACAGTGTGCCAAGCCTTTGGTGGCTGCAACCCCACAGCAGAGATGGAGTCTGTGCTCCTGGGTCCTAGCCAGGATGGACAGAGACAACAGTGACACTTGCTTGGGAACAAGCAGGGTTTTCAAAAGGAGGGGCCCCAGCATCCTCACGGTGAAGTCACTCTGCTGATAGCCGGAAAAATACAGCCATCACCAAAGGAAGCCAACAGGCTTTCAACTGACCCAAAATAGACCTAAATGAAATAATTACAGGGCTGCTTTCCAAATTCAAATCAGATTAGATGTGAAGTAAAACAGTGGAGGAAAGTGAAGTCTATTTCAGATTTCATTGTCAGGCAAAATGTTCCCAATCTGGCATTTGCATGAGCAAACAAGCAGTGAGCTGGATCTGCTTGCCATGGTTTAGGGTCTTTGGATGGAAAGGAGATTTCACAGCTTGAATTTGCCACTCATGCCACCAGTTGAGATTGGGAGTAATTAACTAAGGGAAGGCTGAAAATGGTTCAGCATGGCCGTTCCTCTGCTCATCCCCCCAGCCCACTGGTGGCACACAACAGTTCTCCCCTCCCTTAATTAAAGCAGCAAAAATATCCTGTTGTTTAGATCCTGCACCTCTGCAGCCCCGGATATGTGAACTGATGAAGGAACACCCACAAGTGATGCCAACTATGACAGACATGTGGGTGTTTCTGAGAAATGGCACTAAAGTGTTCTGATGTCTCACCTTCCCAACTGAGACCCTGTGGCACCGATTTTAAAGCAGCAGGAGGAATCCCTACAGCTCCTGTGGTCCAGCCACCACAGAGCTTGAGAGGAGCACAGTGAAGGGACCACTATGGACACAAACCTTGTGTGGCCAAAGCAGGCTTGTCCTCAGAGTCCTACATTGAATTGCTACTGAAACAGCCATTTTTTTCATCATCCATCCCAGAAACTTTCTTCTCAGTCTCCTCTCTGACCCTGAACTTTCCATCTGAACAGAGATGTTACCAGTGTGCTTACAGCCCACACTCCCAGCCTCACTCCAGAGCCTGCCTTAAGCTGCCCTATGTCTGCCAGACAGGCAGAAGGTCAGCATGTCTCCAGGGTGGTATTCCTGCCCATCCAAGGGGGTCCAAAACTAACAGAGCAGGCAGGAGCCGGGAGCAAAGAGAGGCCAAACAGAGCTGGTGCTGCATAGCCCGGAGCCTGGTTCTCTTCTGAATGAGAACATTTGCTGCCTAATACAGCTTAATCAGATCTCCCCATGCTCAAATAAGAAGCAGATGGACAGGTGTCCACCTGGCTGCTTGATAATGAATCCAGAGAAAACGTCTAGGAAAACATGCCCTGAAGGATGCTGACATGTAAAAGTCCTCCCCGGGCTCCAGACTGCAACCCACCAGATCTGCTTCTCTTCCATCCCCTCAGCCTTTTGCTCACCTGGTGCTGGTGGCTCTGCATGTGCATCTGAAGGTGCTGGATGTCCCTCTGCCAGCTGGCTGCTGTCCCCTCCCCGGTCTCAGCTGTCAGCAGGTACACGCCGAGCCCACGGTGGTGCTTCACGCTGTAGTCCCCCGAGTGCACGGTGTGAGACAGGGTGCTCCACGAGTCCGGCTCCCTGGCTCCCTCCCTGCAAAACAAGGGTGGGTCAGTGGGCAGGCAAGCAGGGATCCTGCACAGCAGGACACACGTGCTTCCTGGACAGACAGCTAATCATGGGAGCACAGAGCATGGCACTGGCTCCAGGGCCAGACAGGCACATAAACACACACTCCTCAGTCTTGAAAATAATGTAATTTAGCACTAATGCCAGCCACAAGCTTTATTTCACAACGTCATTTTCAGGTAGAGATCAGTGGTTTTTACCCCAGACTATGACAACTGAATTTTAAATCAAATTTATCACAGGTGAAGATCACCAAAGCAGCTATCACAGAACAGCAGACATCTGAAAGGCAGAACAGCAAAGGGATATGTTGGAAGGAATGAAAACTATCATGGTACAACTTGTACACCAAAGCCAGCACACTGCCCACAAACATCCAACAGCCATCAAATTGCAGCAATTTTTTCACTCCTGAAATGAACTGAACTTGCTCTATGAAACTGCCTCTGTGCAAGATGTTCTCAGTGTAGTGAGACACACTGTTTTTGTGCAGCACTATCATGGGCTTTCTTTTTACCAATCCAAAGGAAAGAAAGGAAAAAAGATGCTGTAGATCAGAATGAAAAATAACCTATTAGTGGGTAAATGTAGTCAATAAAAATTTCTATTTCAGTCACCTCTTTTTAAAAATCAAACACTGATTTTGCACCACTCAAAGCAGTAATTCCTCAGGTCTCATCAAGCTGCACAGCAGCTACACAGGCCCACTGAGGTGGTGAGCAAACACTGAGGTGTTCAACACCTTCAGGTTCACAGATTTCATTTTGAATCAGAACTGATTCAGGAAATCAAAATCTTTTGTGATCATCCCAGAGAGCAGCTTGTGCACCACCCCACCAAGCCCTGCATCCCCCAGGAGAGATATGGAACCAAACCACAGGAATGTTGCACCAACAGGGGATGACACTGACCTGCTCAGGGGTGCAAGAAATAAGAATTTCCCTGTCTTCCTTCTGCCAAGGATGCATCTATTGACACCCAGCCCGACCTATGAGCTAGGGTGGGGACAGGACTAGATGACCTTTAAAGGTCCCTTCCACACCAAACTTCTCTGTGATTCTGTGACATCCCCTCCCTCTTGCAGAGACTAACCATTTTCAGATCTCTCTTTCCTGCTCAGTTACAAGTTTCCTTGGAAGGGGCAAAGCTATGATTTTATTTTTAATTAATTAGGAATTCAAGAAGACACATAAACACAAATGCATGCCCTCAACCAGGTAAAACTACACATAGTTTTCAGAATCTTTGCCGAGAGGTCTTGTTTTAACATTCACAAACCTTTCTTATGGGCAAGGCCCTCCAGCAAGCCACAGGGCTATCTCTCTGGGAAGCCAATCTAGAGAGTAAAGTCATAACGAGCAAATACCACAATCAGCAACAGGAATGGGCAGAGCAGGGTGGGGAAACGGTCAAATGGTGCATGAGAGACAGAGAAAGCTGTGCAAGCAATGCTGGTGGCAATGGCTGCCCCTGCTCTGCCCCAGCACAGCCACCCACCCCCGTGACTCATTTTGGGTTAAATCTGCAAGGAAATTCAGACAAAACATTACTATGGCTTCCACCATTCATCACCATTTATCTCAGTCATGACTTGACTTCAGCAGAATTACACTTGATTTAAGCAGAATCAATATTTCCACAGAGAAACAGAAGGAAGCAGCCAGCTTCTGGCAGTGATTGGTATAAATCCACAGAGGCACTGAAGTCAACTGAGCCATTACAAGTAACTAAAGAAATGACCTTCCTTTATCAAGGAAACACAGACATTTCTGTCTGGAGTGTTTTTCTCTTCAGCTGTCATGTATGAGAAACTGCTGTACTCAGGGCCACTCTCAGAGTACAACGAGGCAGTCAGCACAAAGTCACCCACTCAGGGGACAACAGCAGCCGGATTAAAGAACTGTGCCTGATCAATCTGCTCCACTTTCTCAGCAGCTTCAAGGACCCTCACAGGCATCTCCAAATCAGCACCCACAAAGCTGCCTGCATGACTTGGTGAGCCTCAAAGGGCACTCAGCAACTTCAAAAAGCCCAGTCTGGAGCAAGATGACAGGCAGAGTCCCCTGCAACACGGCGAGTGCGTCCACCCCTCCAGCAATCCGCAACCTTCACACGGCCCACATGGATCAAATACTCACTTCTGCTTACAAAGAGAACAGTTTCTTTTCATATTCAAGCTGTCACACTTTTTGAAAAGCTTTAAACCTTTTGAGAAAGCAAGAAGTTTCTTACATCCAGCCAAGTACAAACTCCAAGGTCTCATTTTTAGTAGCAGTCACCTTCGTTACACAAAATTAAGCAGTGAGATAGTGAATGGTGCAATCTATTGCCTACTTCAAACCATCTCTTTCATATTCTGCTCCATCCCAGCACTAATGGTCTGAAGCAGAGAGGAAAAATGAGAATTCACAAGCATTAACTCATTTTCCCACCACTGTTCCTGTTGTTCAGGCAATCACCTCCAAGGCCATTTGAGAAGACACCCCTGCTCATTTGCCCTCATACACTGAGCTTCACTGTTTGTGCCTTTCCTGCACGTCTCATTGCAAGTCCTGGGTTTTACTGAGAGATGATAAAAACACACTTTCTTCCAGGAAAAAAGCTTTGCCGTTACACATTTTGTATTTCCTGGCTGTGAAAGACGCTTATTTTGTCCAGACTTGGAATTTTTGCAGTGGTTGCATAGGAGTGCATATCCAAGCTGCTCTACTAGGAGATAAAAACAGATATGCAAATACTTACTGAAGATTTATTAGCAAAAATATGTATACAAACTCCAGCCTTCAAGAAGTTCGAAAATCTGCTTTTGTTCAACACAAAAATCCAGTTTGCTGCGCTTTGCCAGAAACAACGGAAATCTGTCTTCTTATGAGATTTAACCATCCTGGGTCAAATCTTTCTCATCTTCCCTTTTCAACAGTTTCCTATCAAAATACATAACAGATACCAGTGAACTGAACATTTTGTAAGAAACATTTCTGAGCTCAATTTTCACAAAAGAAACTATCTTGGTAAAAATAGCAAGGACTGCCTGAGAAGGCTGATAGTGTTCACTAGCTCTACTCTGCATAACTATGCCATGGCCCACGGAAAAAGCCTGGAAGAAGTCCTCCAGCTGTGGTCAGTCTTCTGTCCCACGAAGGCAAACCCAGAAGGGAAATTTTTGGTTGAAATGAAGAACAGACTTACCGGCCCACCCTTCATCTGCAGAAAGGTGGCTTAAAGAAGGATGACAACTTCAGACAGAGAGAGAGGAGAAGCAAAAACACTTCAAAATACCCTCAGGCCATGTCCTGCTCCATCTAGGAGCTGATTAGATTGCTGAAACTACAGGATCACTTCCTGCCCATCTGGCATGTAACACAAGATAATATATCATAGAATCACAGAATGGTTTGGGCTGGAAGGGACCTTAAAGATCATCTAGCTCCAACACGGGTAGGGACACCTTCTGCCACACCAGGCTGCTCCAAGCTGAGATGGGATAATAAGTAGGAAGTGTTTTTTATTTAAACCTCCCAGCACCGCCCAAGTAGACTGGTTGCTTTTCAAGGCAGAGCTGTACTGTACTCATGTGCTGACTCTCTCCTCATCTGGCAGGGGAGCAGAGAGTGAGCAGCGGAAAAAGGAAAGGAAAGCCCACACCGCACAGCTCCTGGCTTCCGGCAGATATGGGTGAGAGATTTTTAAGAAGAGGGAAGATAAGTGAGAAAAGAAGAACAAAAAATACCCAAAAAAACCCAACAAACCACCACCTGATCAAAGCTCTGCCTGCCCTCAAAACCTGCAGAAACTACTCAGTAACAAGGGTCTGCAATTCAAGGTGCCAGTGCTCACAGCAGGCGTGTTTTCCAGTACCAAGAGACAAGGTTTGAGCTGGAAGGGAGAGGAAGAGGAGGGAGGCAGAGATCAGAAGATGAATGAAAAAGCCTC
Source organism: Sturnus vulgaris (assembly GCF_052056855.1). Classification (NCBI taxonomy): domain Eukaryota; kingdom Metazoa; phylum Chordata; class Aves; order Passeriformes; family Sturnidae; genus Sturnus; species Sturnus vulgaris. The sequence goes on from NC_142255.1 coordinate 14,270,723, forward strand.
AGTGAGTTAAGCAAAACTTAATGTTAGCAAGATTTATCCCAGTGTTTCACAAAGGGGTGAGGAAGGCAGTGTGGGAACTCAAGGTGTTATTTCCTGGGGATATCCCCTCCAGATTTCTGAGCTGAAACAAAACAAGCTCAGTAGCATTGCCAGCTCTTAGGAACTTACTGCAAGCCTGACAACAGCTTGGGTTTATTCTGAAAGCACCAGCCCCTAGATCCATGTGGCAAAGAAAGAACAAGAAAAAGGAAAAATCAATTAAGAAAAAAATTAAACAAAGCCCCTACCATTATGGCTGCATGAAAAGCTAGGAAAAGGCCAGAATTTATATGCCCTTATCTGTAAGCTAAATAAAAACGTAACTAAATTGAATTCTAATCTTACATTCTTTTTATTACTATTATTATGGTATCACACGGAAAATACCAGATCAGACAGACAGTGATCTGGGATAAACAAGGAATGGTGCCCACAGGGATAGGATTGGTGGTGATTGTGCAACATGCCCACAGCACAGGCAATTTAAAACAAGCCAACAATCCCTCCTGGGAAAACCCAGCACCCACACTCAATGCAGTCACCAGCATTTAAACCAATCTTAGAAATCTGACCAAACAGAACTTCAGTGTTATTTGCAGAAGTGTTGGGGTAATGGAGGCTTTGTATCTGTATAATCAACTTTGCACCCAAAATCTTCAGTGATATACAAAACAACAATGCACACAAACACTTTCTTGTTCCTCCTTGTTTTTAAAACCATCCATATGCATTGTGTATGAGACCCAGAAAACACATGTAACTAGCATGTGCTGGAATGGGTTAAAATAAATCAACGATTTTAAAATTTGAAAAAGGTTTAATAAACACAGAATTCATACTTCAGGTGTTTCCAAGTGTTCCAAATGCCCCAGGAAAGTAGAAAAAAAAGTACGTTTCTCATATAAGAAAAACCTATGTATTGCTCACTAATTTAAATAGTTTTGATGTTGAAAGAAAGAGTTAAAAGTTCATCTGATGCAGAAATAATGACTAACCCCTTCCAGTGCCTCGCACAAACATGAACTGCAGCTGTGGGTTCTGACACCAAACTGAATTCAGAATTGCATAACCTACCCTTCAATATCAGATTAAATATTTAGTAACTGGATTCAAAATATGTAACGCTAACTTCTCACTGATCAACACACTATAGAGCAGCAAATCATAGAGAGAAAAGCTGGCTTGGTCCTTCAACAGTTGTTTGCACATGCACACATGTTAAGGGAGCATATCCAGTATTTCCAAACACAATGAGCCTGTACTTCTAAACCTGAGCATTTCTTAGGCTCCAATGTTAATTATATATTTTTTAAAAAATACAGCTACAAACTCTTATCAACTGTATTTGCCAAAAAGTACAATCTGCATTCCATAAGAATAACTGTTATTAAATGACTTTTCCATTAGATTTATTTTCAGAGCAATATGTAACAAGAAGGATGCCCTGCTAAGGATGTGGAGCTGTACATCTCACACAGAACCCAATGTCCACCTGAAGACTCATCAGTAAACAAAGGGAATTTAAGGTGAATCTGTGAAACACACTCAAGAGCGAAAAGAGATGCCATTTGTTGCATTTGAAATTAAAAAAGCACCATCGTGGAGAACACTTCAGCAAGCAGTGTTTATAGCTAAAAACAGCACCTTAGATCAGAATCAGTGATATGGAAGCAGAGTTGTCTCTGCAGAACATCTCCACATGCTGCAAGCAGGCGTGATCACTGGCTCTGCAACACAGCCCCGAGAAGCCTTTGGCTTCTTCTGTGGCCCTTGGCTGCTTCTGACACAGCAGTTTACAAAGGCTTCTTCTACAATCATCTCTTCAAACTCTAACTCCTACCATGAATGTCACTGCTTGGAGCAAAACTGCTCCAGAGACTAAATATGAGCATCCTAGCTGGGTATCTAGCTAGCCCATGCCTGAGGCCAAAGCCCCAGCAGTTCTGGGAAACCACTTATCTGCATTTTCTAAATTTATCCTGAAACAGAGCTGGTCTCTCACAATCACTCACCAACCACACAAGGCTGTCCAGCACTTATGGCCCCTATAATTTTTGGGAACACTTCCAGAATCAGGATTGTTGGGGGAAGGAAAGCAATTTCTTCTTAGATCTTACCAAATATTCTCAAATCTCTTCTAAATCTCTTCTTTCTCATCCTCACAGGTTTGTTTCCATGATCTCCCAGGACCACAATTTCCGAGTGCGAATAGAGAAACATTAAAAGCTGTTTCTATCACATGGACTAAGCCTTCTCTCTCTTCTGTATTCAGATAAGGTTACATACAAAACAAAGGAAAGGAGGGGGGCCAAAGAATGAAAAGTCTTCATAAGGATGTGGGAATACACGAGGAAGTCAGCAAAAGTTGGAGCATGATGTGGGGTGAGTAGGTGGAAGAGAGAAACACAAACTCTTCCTGCTCCATCACGTTCACACCTGGTTGCCCCATCCTCCCACTCCCAGTCTGCTCCTCTGCTGTGCCAAAAGAAACCCACAGCACCTCAGCATCTTTCTAATCATGATATTAAAGTTATTAAATGGTGGTGTTTCAGCTGAAAATCCTACACCACAAAACCAGACCCTGTAGACCACTGGCCCTCCCACACTGCTCCAGACACATTACTGTCTGTAGCTAAACAGCATCTCCTTAACACACACCTCTGAGTCCTTTTTCAGTGCCCTTCTAACATTTTTTTATCCCTCTCAACCCATTAATCTTGTGCCATCACTTGTAGATACAAAGTCAACTGTTCTCCTGCCACACCACAGCAAGCCATACCTCAAATCCAGCTCCCAAAATAGCAATCAAATGGATTTGTTGCTTGGTTAGGAGTGAAAAACAGATGGAGAAACATCAGCACTAATTCAAATAAACCTTACAGCCTCTGATTCTGCTTAGCCAGAAATAAAATACATGTATACCATGTGACTGATTTCAAGATTATGCTTAAGCACTCTGCTGAACATAAACTGGGTATTTCTGAATTTAAACACTTGCTTAAAGGGCCTGCTAAATCGGGGTGCAAAAAAAAAAAAAAAAAAAAAAAAAAAGAACGTACAAGGCAAATCCTCTTGCAGATCTGGCTCAGAAAAGCAGAAAAGTGTCTTTAGCTATAAAAGTAAAGTCACTGAAAAAGCATCCTTATTTGAGAGGCACCACGGAGATTACAGCCCAGACTTCACCAATTACTTATGTAAAATCAGAACAATAGCAAGTGATAATCATGGATTGAAAAACATTCACAAAACCCTTCTGCTACCAGTGAGTTATTCCTCATGTGTGTTAATTAAGTCATTTTAATTTTGGAAATACAGACTTGTACTAATTCACAGTTTCACAGACTGAGCCTCCTGATTGTTACCAGGAAATCTGAAGGGAAGAGCAATCCCAGAGATGTGCAGAAACACTTTAGAGCAAAAAGCAGAGAAACCAGCAAAAGTAAAAAAAGTTTACAGTAAAAAACTCAGAGACTGTTGCAACTCTTTGCAGGGATTAGAAAAGTGTAATTCTATTTTTCTTTTTTAAATAGGCTTTCTTTTTCTCTCGCTTCCCTTTTTGAGAGGACATAAATCACTCTCGGCTGTGAATGAAAGCATTTGGCTTTGCTGGGGAAAGAAATGTTACCAGACAGAAATAAAATCAGCAACCAGATCAGTGTTTGTGTGTTTTACAAAGCAGCTCTCTGCAATCCTGCACGCTCCTGGTGCCTTGAAGCCATTTTCCCCACTGCTGTAAGAGTCCTGCAGAACATGGAGCTGGCAGGGGATTGTGTTACTGCCCTGACTGCACTGGGAAACACCAACTCCTGCACTCTGCAGCTGTCCAGTTACTCACAGAGTGCCACCAGCCTGTTTAATGACTGTGCTGCCTCTCCAGAGCCAGCAGCCTGCAGTCAGCATCACCCAGCTCCAACACCGTGGAGAAACGGGCTTCAGCCACAGACCTCCACTCTGGAAATAGCTGAAACTCTAAGAAGGCCTTGCAAACTGCACCATTTCTGAAGTTATCTTTACATATAAATCTTTATATTTACTTTTCCCCTATAAAACTACTGCCCTTCTGCACTATCCTATTCCATCTGCACTGCAGGACACCGTTTATTTACTGCACAGTTTTCATCTTGAGATAAAACAAGTCCCCTCAGGAATGATACACAAGTGATGAACGTTTATCGATGATGAATATTTGTTTATTTATTATTTATTTTATGTATTATTTCTTTATTTAGGTGAATATTTAACAATATATTCTGTTCTATTCTGCTATTGACTCTCAGTCCCTGGCGACTTACATGGGCTCTGTGGCAGCTCCTTGTTTGGGTCTCAAAAGAACCAGCCCATGCACCTTTGCTGTCTGAGGATGAAAAGCCAGTGCACACCACAGAACAGAATACTTCCAGGGATGGAAAATTTGCATAGGAAGCACCTTTTATATTTTTTTTTTTACATGTAGTACTGCCAAAGCTGAGAAGGCAAAGTTCATCAGATAAACAGAAATTCAAAATGTCACCAGTGAAATTAGTTTTTGAGAAAAGTATTTACACTGCAGCTGAATCAAGTTACTTTGCAGACAAACCAAGGCAAAACTACAACAACAGGGAAGGTTTTATGTCTGCTCTTTAATGATTGTATCCTAATTATGGCAAAATTTCACCCCTTCCCAATGCTGGCTGGGAGAATCATTGTAAAATGCAGGGTCCTGCAAATTAGCAAGCAAGAAAACAATAAATTCCCCCCAAGGATAATGCATCACAAAACACTCTGCATTCATTTATTTGGCATAGTGCAGTTTAATTACTTGTAAAAATAATGACTCCTTTGTAGGGGCCCTCACTAGCATGCGTTGCTGCCCTGTGTTTTGCTGAGTGGTATAAGCTGTGTGCCAAATTTGTGTGCATGGATTATACAGCAAGAGCATAGGCAGAGGGCAGAAAAGAGGTTGTGCAGTGGCCTTTGTGTTTTGACAGCACATAAATGACACTCACTCTCTTAATGGAATTTTCTGTGCTTTGACGTTCAGTATTTCTCCTCCCAACAGGGATTTTCAAGTCTCGATCCCATCTTATTGCAGAAAATGCCCAGCATAATAAAAAAAAAATCACAGGATGTGCCCATTTTGTCACCATCACCCTCCCGTGGGGAAGGGCTGTGGCCATCCCCATGTCACTGCTCCAGTTGGTCCCAAGGTCATTATCAATGCTCCACCACCATCCCACCCACTCAGAAAGGGAACCAGGATTTCCAGCATCCATGGATTTCTGTTTGTAGGGCTTCATGGCAATCGAAGAGTTTTCACCAAGGGACCTGTGGTATGGCTGTCAGATGTTTATACATTGCATTTCCACCCAGCAATCCAAGAGGAAAACAAATCACAAAGAACAGTTTAAGGCTATACCAAGAACAAGAATTGGGACTTTGATGGTAACTTTTCTTCAGTTGCTTGTGTCTTATTTTCAAAGACAAACTGCAAAGGTCATCAGAGAAATTCCATGGATTGGGCCAGCAGCATTCTTTAAAGCCAATGGCACAGGACAATGTCAGGGAATCCCAGTCCTTTTTTCATTCCACTAAGTGAGAACTGCCATTCCAAAACTGGAGCCAGTTGTGAAATAATTCATCTAATACAAGAATAGCTGTTGTAATCGTTTCGTTTACTTCCCATTTTTATTTAAATTACCAGCTCTACTCACATTCAGGCTGCAGTATTTGCTGTGAGCTCTATAATAAGTTTTGGCCAGCTTCACCTTCCTGACAGTATGTAAAGCCTGTTAATGTGGTTAGTCTCACCTTGGAGAACCTTGCTGCAGTTACAGGATGAATTTGCACATCCCTTTTTTACAATATAGCCCGTGAAACAGTTGTGTTTTCACAGTGTGACTGTTGACCTTGATGGAGAAAAACGTAACACTGTCATCTTCTCTGTATTGATGCCAGCAAGGGTGGCAGGAAGGTATTTGGGTATAGGTCCCATCCCACCCTGCACCTTCTCCTTCACCCTCACTTTCCATGTGGCCGCCTGAATTTAAGGATAAAAAATTTAAATGCAATCACTCCAGCAATACAGATCAAATTTTCTGCCCCCCAGCACTGCACCCAACAACTACAGAAAGCAGAATAATTTACAATTCCTAACAAGGGATGTTGCGTGATAATGTGGACAACACAGCAGACTCCTAACATGACTCTGGGTCACTCAACATAAACCCCAAGTATCTGAGCAGTCAATTCAGAAACACCAAGTTTATAACAAAGCTTAAGAGAACCAGGCATCAGAATAACACACACGGAGACTAAATCTTTTCTCCTATACAAACAGGCCCCTTGAGATTTTTTAAGCTCTTTGTCTTTATTAGCCTCAGCTATTATAGCTAGAACTCCAAACATGTGCTGCTCAAAACTAACTTGCCATCTTCCAAAGGATTCCTTGTAAAGCAGTGCAATAAATGCTCATGCCACTAGTTACTTGCTCTGTGTTGTAAGACCTGGCTGTTTCTCAAGACCATTTACAAGAGACTGCACTAGGAAACACCAACTCCTGCACTCTGCAGGAGATATTTCTGTTAAATATTCTGTTCTCCTTTAAATATTTCCATTAATTCTTACCTTGTTTTTTTTTTTAACCTACACTGGTAAAATTCCTATTCTCTACAGGATGCTGCCTTATTTGAATATAATGATCATTATTTCATTTAATTAAAAAACTCCCTCTCTATAAAGTAAGAACAAAACAGTCCACCACCCCAAAGCCTGTTATCTCCCCTCCTTTGGGCAGTTGTGGTTGCTTGAAGAAAAGCTTCATTTGTGTTTGCATAAGATTTGTCTTAATTAGTCAATATTACAGTGACTCTGAACTTTTCAAGACACCTGGAAACAGAATACAGAGCAACAAGAAAACCCCCCCAAAAAATATTATTGCATTTCCCCTAAACCATCAGGACTGCTCCCACTGCTGCTAGCAAGAACGGTAAAAGCAAAATTACACCAAAATTGCCTTTAAGGATGGAGTACAGCCCTCAGACACCATTGAGTGATAATCCACAGCAAAGCCAAGCATGGTAGAGAATGGAAAACCAGCAGAGGAACCACCCAATCATCCTTACTCTGTCAAAAGTTGGTGCAGCTTCTGGTAGCCCCTCTCCAAGGCCAAGCTGACGGGCGTTGCCCCTTCGTTGTTGTGGATGCTGAGGGCTCCTCTTCCACCCGGCTGCTGGAGCAGAAACCACGTCAGCCGCAGCAGCCCCAGCCTCACGGCAAAATGCAGCAGAGTCTCCCGAGGGATGTTCTCTGGGAAGGGAGAGAAAGAAACAAAGAAAGGGGAATTTGCAGGCTTGTGGGTTAGGGGAATGTTATATCCCCACATCCCAGCCCCACCACACAGCAGCTGGCGCGGAGCTGAGAGCCCAAAGGAACCTGCAGCACCTGGAAAAACAGCCTGGCTGCCAGCATGCAGGAGACACCAGTCTCGGAGTGAGGGACACGCTTCGCTGGGACTGGCAGTGCTCACGACCTCTCATGCTGGGACTGACCACAGAAGTCAATGTGAAAACCCCACCATTTCCTCAGCAGCCACAGCCGCCACCAAGCTACAGCACACCCGAACACAAGCATGGTCAGGTGGGTTTTCCTGGATGCCCAATACTTCTCCTCACACAGCCAGGACCAGGTTTCAGAGAGGCAAATTTTCTTATCTAACAGGATGCTGATTTATCCCAAGGCATGAGGAAAAAAAAAAAACAATTACATTTGATGCGCATCTCCAAAGCAGTTATAAAAAAGAGAACTGTTTAAAAACTCATATAGAAAAATTTTAAAAAAGGTAAAAAAAAAAAAACAAGGATTTTCTTTCCTGGTTCGATTATGCCTCAGATCAACTTTCCTCAGCTTAATACAGTAGCTCTCTCATTCTCAGTAGCAGCATTTATAAACTACCAATCTCCACTGCTGCATTTTCTATTTAATAACTTTGACCTTCTAATTTGGTAAAAGTCACTCTTGAGCCTGAGCATTCATCTCAGAAAAATATCCCCCTACTCCAAAAGCTGCAGCCCTAGAATGATGCCCTGAAAAGCTTTAACCAGAAATGAGCTCCAGATGCACTGCTGAAATCCAGCATTTGCAGATCAAAGCTTGTTATTTCTGTATGAAAGGCAAAAGCATTTGGGTTAAAAAAACTGCAAGAAATAAAAATTTGTTCTTTTAATTAACAAAGGATTTCAGTATTGACTGACAGCAACAACAAAAAAGCACCAACTGGGTCTCAGAAAGCCATGCCAATGAGCACACTTGGTATAAACCTTTTAATATCACAGAAATGATTTATTGGGTTATTAATTTGGGTGCCAGCCAAACCTATACAACATAATGGCTTTAGGATTTAATTTTGTATTTTTTTCTTTAAGAAGTGTGCCCCAAGAGAAATCACTTCTTCAAAGTGCTGCTGTTTTTCTTGCTTATTTACTTACTTTAGGGACGTCATTAAGACCTTTCGTGAAAAACAAAACAAAGCGAAAACGGGCAGCTCTCCCCTACCTCACACACAATTTTTCACAACTCTTTGGATCAAATTCTGAAGAACTAATCTGTATGCAAGAACCAAAGGCTTTCTGGCACCATTTCTCTTCTGAATGACTCCAAATTACGTCTTTGGGCTACAAACCAAGTCTTCCCCCTAACTTCCTCTTGATTACTGTAAAGCAAAACCAAGCTGCCCTGAATACACGAGTGTGTCTGAATGGAGGTTCCAGCTGATCAGAGAAAAGGGAATAGCTGAGTTCTCCCAGAAACATATTCTCAGCCTTTGGCTAAGTAATGAGAAGGATTTAGGTATTAAATGTTACAGAGAGTAATGATTTAGAAATAGCACAACATAGACATTAATCAATGTTTGCAGCCCTAGATTTAAAGAAAAATTAAAAACAACAAAGCATATAGACAGACACAAAAGAAAGGTTGCAAAATGTAGACACAGGTAGGACTTTTCCAGAGTGAAAGCAAATATTTTACTCAAAGAACTTGTACATGCACAAAGCTCCCACACTACCTGTACATAATTAACCTGGTGTAATTCTTCCTACAGAGATGCAGGAGGCACAAAAGCACTTCTGTTAGAGCAAACAACTGCTATCCGAATAAGAATGTGTTGCACTGGTCTGACCACGTTCTGTTCTCACATGGGATTTCCTGTTATGGCTGCTTTGTTAAAAGAGAAAATCATCTTCCTAAGTAGAACAGACAGTCTTGCCCCAGAGCTGAGCAGCACAGACCTGCAAAGCATAAACACAGATCCCTGGGCCAAAATGCTTCCTCCTCCTGCAGGTGAGAGCATTACCAATAGGGAGCAGCATCTTCTGCTCACCAGCTCATGGTTCACCACTAAACACACACTACCAACTGCAAGTTCTGCAAGATGCTGGCAGATATTCCTCTTGTCCCTGAGCTAAATGATTCTCTCTGTCTCATACATCCAAAGATGAAATTGCCCCTCCCAGTTGTCACAATCTGCTGATATGACTGAAGAGAACATCTTTCCTGTTCTACTGAAACAATCTTCTGTATCACTCAATCAGTGGACAGGGTAGTTCCAGAGTTTGCATGGAGGTGTCTGCAAACACAACTGAAGTGAACGTGGCCCTGCCCTGATGCCTTTGGGCAGTGACAGTGTGCACACAGGATCTGTACAAGAAGAGGTGGCATGTTGCCACCAGACCATATTAAACACACAGGCTCACTATCCACTTTTGGAAGGCTCTGCCTGACATAGAACCTGGCACCAGGCCACCCTAACAGATGGGCACAGATGATGGCAGCAAAGAGACAAAGTACTGTACATCCAGCAACTGCAGGGGCCCCAGACAATGGCTTTGGAAGGTTCTGGAGTGTGCAAAACTTGCATGGTGACAGTTAAAAAGGCTTGTGCCATCTGTGAGCTGGATTAACTACTAATACATAATGAAAATGCATCTGTTGGTGTATGGTGGTGCTCAAAACTAGACAAGAGCTGGTCTGCATCAAGTATGGACATTTTGCTGGATGGAGAGGAGAAGAAGACAGACAGACCCCTTCAGACTTCCTGCCTTTGAAGGGATGAAGCTTGTCACACAAAATGTTGGAAATCCAGTCAATGATTTTATGATCTTGCTGTGGTGCAAAATGTTCCACGCATGAAAGAATATCAAAAGCCTAAACATGCAAAAGCCAGAGCTCCTTCTCCTACCACATACCAAGCAAGAGCTCCTCATCTTAAAATGGCTGTAGTTTGAATGTCAACAAGAAGCTTCTGGTAATTAGGAAATTGTGGAAATACAAGACACACGATACTGAAAAGGCCAAGACTGTTTTGTTCCTTTCTCGTTTCCTAGTAATAGGCAAGAGTTGAAACATATGATTATTGCCCCATAATGGCAGGGTACTCTAGTCCAGCTGGCAAAACACAAGACTTCGGATATATTATTTTTGTGTAATTTTTTTTCTGCTGTGAGACATGAACAGACAGTTTATCTGTGCAACTGAGGACCAAATTTCCATAGAGGACTGTCATATGTACTTTGCCAATAATAAAGGCTTAAGGTTTAAGGTGCTATTAGCACAAAACAAATAAGTGTTGAATGAAAAAAAAAAAACAACTTGGGTATGACACACCCAAGAACACTACATAAAAATTTTCCTTTTAAACCTGATTAAATAACAAAAACCACAAAAAAACCCCTACTGTTCCTTTATTAAAATAACTTTCCAGGTAGAGTAGCCTACACCTCATGCTCAGTTTATCCCCAATGCTGAGACATCTCATGAGCCAGCCATGGAATGGGATAGCATCACTTCATCTTCCCGTGCTTGTGACCTTTACTTGGTTCTCACCCAAACTCAGGGACACTCAGCAATTTGGAGAACTACCACCACATCTGGCCTCAAAATCTTACTTTCTGCTGGAAATGTTCTCACTGCTCAGATCAACCCTTGAGAAACAAGGGTAAAAAACCCCACAACCAAGCTGCCACCTCACACTGAGGTCCTCGAGGAAGGCTCCACCAGACAACTGCACCACAGAAAGGTCAAGGCAAAGATGTTGTGTTTGGAGTTATGAGCTCAGTTAATAAAAAGATGTGTGGGTAATTCCTTTCCTAATCTGATAAACAAGAAATTTTTCAAAGCACACCAAAAGATCTCTATGTCCCTATTCCCGCTAATATCAAAGGGAACAGGAACATTCTCAGGCCAACAATTTCTTGGCCACAGACTAAATGGTACATCTCAGTCTTGAGCAGCACATTTCTGATGCTGTCTGAACAAGAATTGCTTTCTGCTTCCCATTTTCCACTGCAGAGGGCACTAAATTTAGTTTTGGAAAAGACATTTTACATCTTATCAAGGACTGCTGCTGAACAGAGCACTTTGTGCTGTTGGCAGTGAACAGATCATGCTGATTTATACCATACCATCCCTTATCAGAGAGCACAGAAGCTGAGCAGCAGACTGGAAAAGATATGAAACCCAACCAAAAGAACACCTGTAACTATTACATTGAAAGGGTTCCAAGAGAAACTATAACAAGAGTGCAGCAGATGAACAGATTAAAGCTCCATGCCTGAAACATATCACCAGTAGCACAACTTTAGCATCCTCCCATGGGAAAAATGACTAGGTACTAATAACCAAATTCTGAAAAATTTTAAAAGCTTTTTTAAGATATTTCGTTTAAAATAAGATTTTTTTGTGACTTCCTCTCTTCAGACATTCTCCCTTCATGCAAAAAAAACCCAATTTATGGTCTCTATTCCTGGTGACACTCATGTTGCCCTGTACATCGAAATCCTACTGGTTTTGTAAATGAAGCTGTTAAACCCACAATCCTAATACATTCAGACTATTTCAAACCAGGGCAGAGAGTTTCCCTCTATATCCACCCCCACCTGGTGAGGTCACTGAGTTTAATTTCCCAAGCAGTACTTACTGAAGGACCATGTTTATCCCAGAGCATTTCTGGGAAGCTCTACATATTCAACACACCACTAACTGCAATCAGTTAAGTGTTCTATCTAATCTGATGGTCTCCTGGTTATCTGCCTGAAAACCTGCTCACTATCTCACAGCAGCCCTTACACTCCCAGGGGAATTGCTCCATATCATGGTGATCACTGCAACCCTCTGCTAACATTAACCAGCTCCTGAAAGCTCACACAATCAAAAATCAACCACAGCTCTGGGTTTCACCACTCACTTTTAATTTTTTTTTTTTGCTTCCTCAAAAGTTTTGTCAGAATATTACTTCCAAGTTATTTTGAAAGTGATCTGTTTACTAGTGATAACAATTAAGCTCTCTAAGCTTTTCATACCTGAGCCTCAGATCCTCCCTGATTTTTTTCTCCTTTTTTTTAAACGACTGCAACAAAAACAAGCCATAATCATTACTCATACCTCAAAATATTCAGTTGTGGTTTTCTAGTTAGCTTATTTTCTCTTCAGTAATTTAAAATAGAACATCACAGTCCTGTATTTACTTTGCATACATCCTCAGGATACATATTAAATTTTGATTCCTAGACATAAAGTGTAACAATCTGTTCCATTTAAATAGCTGTCTTTAAATGCCACTGAGAACAGTAAATAGCCCCACTTTTGACAGCAGTAACAACTATGTTCTTTAGAAAGTTACAGTGCACTTGTAATTATTAAGACAGACATGATTATATGGCACCTGAAAGAAATGCTGTGTTTGGAATACCACAGTAACAAGACTAATCCTTAATTGTGGATATTCTGAAATTGTGGATGCCATTGGAGTTCATACAGAGAGATAACTAAGAGCAAGGCCCAGGAACTGTTTGCTATGGAGGGCCAGTGTATGCTTAGTTAGAGCTCAGCTGTGTCTCAGGGACTGTGCTCTTCCCCAGCCCCCCATTGCCCCGGGCTCTCTTCTGCCTCCCAGCCCATCCCATCACATGGCTGGGTACCCTCTGCCTGTCCCAGCAAGAGGATGGAGCCCACGGACCTGTGATGTCAGGTATCCCAGCTGCTCCCAGCCCCAGTTCTGCAGCTGTGTCTGTTCAGTGACACAGCAGGTGAGTTCAGCAGCCTCAGGAGACTTTGAGCAGCCTCTCTGGTGTGACAGCAGTGAACTCCCTGCCCTCTGCTCAAAGCCTGGGTGCAGGCAAAAACAAGGAGAAGCCTCCACACAAAGCCACCCCCTCCTCAAAATTCAGCCTGGAGTTGTGCTCAGTGGCAGATCTTGCACCCAGCTTCTGCCTGCAGAAAGACATTGCTTCCTAACTTTTGCAGAAGTTAGGCCCCTACTCCAGGACTTTGAAAAGTCGAGCTTTAAACGTGTTTGACAAGAGCAGCCTCCTGTGAGCAGCAGCTCCCCATCAGCTGTGGCACTCCGGGATCTGGCTCCTGCCTGCAGAGGTTTTGCTGAACAGCAGCGTTTTGTTTCCAGCCCACAAGAGCCCATAGAGACGTGCCAGCTCAGAGGCAGTGCTAAACATCTTTCAAGAAAGGATCTGACATTTTCTTTTGTTCTCATTTCTTTAGTATTTTCTCCATCGAGAAGGTTATTGGGAGTTATCTGGTGCTGACATTTAGGGAAATGTGAAGCATGAATTGCAATAGCTGTTCATAGGTAGTGAAGCAGTGCAGGACAGGGTGTCCCACTGCAGGCATGGGCCAGAATGTGCTTAATTGTTCCTACACTGCAACCTTTGCAGAGCTTTTCTCTCTCCCACACACAAATTAACACACAAGCACCAGTATAAGGATGCTGTATTTTAGCACAGAGGTTTTTCTAATCTAGTGCTCCATTATAAACCAGGGACATCTCTTCCATCTCAGTCTAGCAAAACAGTTTTGTGACCAAAAGGATGCTTATGTATGCAAATCCTTCCTGTCACAGTCAGGAAATTCCCCCGAATTCCCTATGTATAAATATCTCACTGCAAAAAAACTACTAGATAACTCTGCCTCTAACAAAAAGGAACACATTTTATAGCACTAATATTCTTGAATTAATTTGCATTTAGTGACATTATTCATTTCTATCTACACGCACCTCACCACAAGATGCCAAAACACTAAAGATATACAGAATTTGGCACTACAGAGCTCGCCCTTCTCACTGTGGATGCCACAGATGCTCCACAAGTCCATTAACATTAAAAGCCCTGAATAACCACAACTTCCAGGCAAAAAAGCACAAGCTGAGCAAACTAATGTAAATCTTATGGTCTGCTTTCCATAAGTGCTGATTTTCCAAAGAATAATCAAAGTCAAAAAGAGAAACCAGATCTCAGCCTTCCTGCAAAATCAGCAACAATTCAGAGTTTCAAAGTTTTCTTTAAGATCACTGTGACCATATTCATATCACTTAAACCAGAAATGTCTGCATTATCACAACACTTTTCAAATGCAAAAAGAAACATCAGTGACTTCCACACAGAGGAAAAGAATACCAAGTGTTTATCTCCTTGTAAACATATGACAGCTGCTGAATTTCGATCAAGGAGCCATTAAATATGATCAAATATTTTAATGTCTGCTAACACAGGAATTGCCTGTCCTTGTATTGAGCTTTACAAAAAAAAAAAAAAAACCCAAAGAAAAACAAAGAGGAAAAAAAACCCAGGAAAATCTCCTGTGGAAAAGTGTTGCAGTGAGCAGAGCTGAGCCTGATGTGCCGAGCAAGCCACATCCCAGCCCTATTCAAGTATTTGTGCCATTACATCTTATAAAAGATAACAGATGCCTCACAGTCACATTTCTGAAGTGAAACTATTTGCAAAAATACCCTGAAAATTTACAGCAAGGATTTGTACATACTGGAACTAGTCTCCATGTGTGTTTCCTTTTACCCCCTTGTGACAAAATAAGCAGAACTCCAAGGACACAGACACACCATAGCACCCTGAACACCTCAGCACTTCTGCTTCAGCAGCCACTCGAGAATTGGGGCCAACTTGGGGTTTATTTTTAAGCTCTCAGTAGCCTTCATTGCTGTGAATAAGGGTCAAGTTTTCCCACCCTTCCCTTCTTTAGTTTGCAAAATTGTCCAGGCTTATTTTGGGGAACTGCAGTGTTAACCCATCCTGTGTGCAACCAGAGATGTGATATAAACCCTCAGGGCCAGAGCCCCAGGTTCTCTAAGAAAAATCACATGTATTTTTCATGTTATAGAGTTTTGCACCTGTGCTATAAAACCAACATTTACTGCAAGCACCTATTTCTGGCACAGGGATATTTCCAGAAGCATCAGATATTCTACAGACAGGGGGTTCTTTCAGCATATAGCACTGTGCTGACACACATGCCATTGTTACACACACAAAAAAACCCTTTCAGGGTATATGTGCAAATACTGACTGTCAGCTCGTGCTATTTCATAAGAGAAGACCTGGAGAAAGAGTGAGTTATGATTATTTATTTTATATTATGTATTTGATACCTTATTTATTTTAAGGAGGCTGAAGGGCAAGATATGGGATGTGGATGGACATCACATCCCATCTCTGAGCACAGAGGCCACCACACCCTTTAGAAGGCACAGGGCAGGTTCCCAAGGCAGGGAATCCTTTCTCCCTGGCTTTTTACCTCTCTCCCAACCTGCAAATCTCACTGTGCCCCACGGGTCCTCACCGGCCAGGGACTGCTCTGCTCCCAGCACGTTCCATTCTGCCGGCAGCTTCAGGTGTCGAAATGCCAAGGCCACTTTCTCATCCAGGAAATCCACGTCTGCAGCAGGTGGCCTGGAGCGGTCCAGGAACCGTGTGAAATTCAGCGCCTGCTGGTTGCCAGCACAGGTGGCCAGAAACTGGGCAGCATCATAAGCTTCGTCCTGGACAAACTGGAAACTCTCCTCTGCCACAACCAGAACGGGGTGACCTTCTCTAGAGGCACAAAGTGCCACCTTCACTGTCTCGCAGCAGTCATGGCCTGCAAAACAAAATTCAGACAAAATGGTAAAAGATAAAAAAAAGAAAAATGGCATGGGCTGAGGAAACACAACTGAGCAATTCCTTTGACACACATACTCTGCATTCAATCAAGTAAGACCAAATTACTGAGTGTCACAACTCTAAAATAACACTGTCTTTGCAATTTATATGTATCACCAGAGATAAGGATTTCTCATAGATTTTAAAAGGAAAATATGTATAACTCTTCTCTGTCCCAGTATAACCCAAGAACTATAAGCCACACAGGCTATTTATATTCAGCAACAAGCAAGCTCAAGAGTTTTAAGTAATTTAAGTAAAAGATTTTGCTAACGTACCAAAAGCCAGGTTATATGGACAAACTTCTCTTATGCAGCTCTGCAGGACTCCAGCAACTCATCAGAAACTAGAATCTGAGTGCCACAAAACTACATACTCCAAATGCTGTCACAACACTTGGCTTGCACTGAAAGCACTGAAATTTCACCTAAAACAAAGGTTTACATGGCTACAAGAGCAGGACTTGCCTGGGCATGCCCTGCGTGTGCTCACTGCTGCACCTGCCTCCTGCATTTGGGTTCACATGACAAAACTAAAAACTAAGCTGCTTCTGCTAAATAAAAAAACCATGGAAATGGCCACTTTCCATATTTACAAAACAAGAGGGCTGCAAGTTTGGTAGCTTCATTATTTATTTAGGCAGGGGAAACAGGAGAAAGGAGGCCCTGGCATGGCAGCAATTTCATTGACTCAGAAACTTGAAGGGGGAGGAGGGGGGAAAACCAAACACCAAACCAAACACCTTTTTGGCATCTTAAAAGGAAAAATATATTATGTGTCCAACACAACCAGAACTTGCAGTTGTCAGACATGCCCCTTCAATAATAAGGTTTGTGTTTCAAGTTCACTGTGTGGCAGAGTTTCTTGTTCCAGCCTCAGACTGACATCATGGCTGTTTTTGCCAGAACAGCATGGACCCTGCACTAATTACTGGAAAAGCTTCTTTTTGCCCATGACCTCAGCATACTACCACATTCATGAAACCCTGCTTAATTAAATACAAAATGACGATTTATTTTTAAAGGCTTGAAAATTCAATTTAAGCCCCCATTTGTGGTCAGTGGGAAAGTTTCCTTCTTCTGTTGGGGCCTTTTGCTGTTGATTTCCCTGACAAAAGGGAAAATATGTCCCTAATCTTCATGGTCTTTCAGCCAATCTCACAAATCTGTTCTGAGGCTTTTGGCATCTGTACAGATTTTGTCTGCTGAAAGAGGCAATCCTGAAGTTAATTGAAAGGTCAAAATTGGTATCAGGACACTGCGGGTAACACCAAAATTGTCAGAGATGAGGCTGTGGCTTCCTAAGGAGAGCAAATGCAGCTGGAAAGGTATCAAAGGCAAGTGGAGAAGGGGAGGAAAACACACACGGATATTGCTGCAACTGCTCAATACAACCAGGATGCTCTGGAGCTGAAAGGTGAGAAAACTTCTTTCCTTCCAGCACCAGGTACATATTAGCAAGGGGATAATGTGAAAGCTGAAGGAGTAGATTCACTAGTTCTGTTGTTTTGAACAATAGGGGTAGGAAGAACTTCTGCTGCTCCTGAAAATAGTGCATGTGCATTCTAATACATTACTGTATTAGCACTCAGTTGCTCAGATGAATCCCATTCACAGACTGAACAAATGTTCAAGGGAGAAGTGGAGGGGAAGATACAACTTTGGGGGAATTTGCTTTTAAAGCCATTTAGAGCTGTACATACCTCCCCCTACACCTTCTTGCTTTGCTGATCTTCCTAAGGACATCAAATACAGAGCAGGTAAGACATTAATTTTTGTTTCCAGCCTCCACAAAAGCAGTGATCTATGCACACTATGCATGGGAGGACTGTGCCAGCCTACAGGAACTAACTCAAATCCTGCGAGCTGGGCTCTCCTTAAGCAGAGCATTGGGAAGTTGCTAGAATGCAGAGTTTAAAAAAAACAAACACAATAAAAGCTTCCTTAATAGCATGAGGACAGCTAAACCTTTGATTCAATTTTTAAAAAATATTTTCTGCCTATTCCCATAAGAATCCCATCTGCAAAATAACCTCGAATACGACTACTCTGCCAGCAGACTTTCAGGATTGAAGCAGCAGGCAAAAATGGCCCGTGAGCAGCTACAGAGAAACCATTTGGGACAGCCACTTCCTTTTCACAGTGCCAAAAAACTCTGCTGTGGGATGGCAAAGGCTCCTTCTTTGAGACAACAAGTACAGAAACCTCCATCAAGACGTGTGGTCTCCTTAAAGCAGCACATTGTGGATGTACACGAAGTTCCCTTGGATGAATCATGTGTTAAACACCAGCTGCAAAATGCAACACAAGGGAAGGTGATAAAAAGACCATGTGCTGACCATGGCCAACAAGGATTCTACTCAAACTTCCCCAGATATGGAATGCAGCCTAGAAGAGAAAGTGAGAGACCTGCCAATCCATTTTTATCTAAAAGGATCAAACAAGCATCGTGCTAAACCCTAGGGAATGTTCTTCAGAAGAGCAACTGCTTTCAGTTCTTTGATATTCTGCTTCCTCACATCTGAGATGTCAGACGTGGGGATAAGAACATGGGACAGGTTCTGACTTTTGGCAAGCAGCTCAAATCAAAGGGGAGCCAGTATGTAACAAGAGCAGACAATACTAGAAAGATTGCTCAAGAGGAATCTGCCCCCTGCTTTGAAATGGCTACAGGAACAATGGGAGCAAACGTGTCCCCAGTACAGGAACCTTCTGAAGGAACCATCAGTGGGGCAACACTTCTCACCACATCAAAGGTCCAATGGCCTGGACTAATATCTGAATTTCTACAGCCCTTGTCCCAGAGCATTACCAGAAGGGAGCTGAGCTTTCTGGCACTCTCAGGAGGTAAGTGGTTATCACTGCAAAACCAAATCTGTTTTCACAAGGTTAAGTAACTTGTCCACAATCACACAGAGCTCCAGGCAGTGCCAGAACAGCCAGTACTGCTGCTGTGCCTCATCTTTCTGCTCCCTCTGGCAGACAGCAGAGCTTTCTTCTAACATGGGTTAAGCACCAAGTTATGCACTTATCACCCATCAGGTTCCATTACCTATATCCATCCACTATGGCCTGCTCTAACTCCCTCATATACCTGCCTAGATGGGGAACAGAAAAACGTCTGACATTGAAAAGGGAGAAAGAAAAAACTGCGGGTGTGTCAGTGGTAGAAAAAAGTTAATTTTCTTTGCAGTAGCTAGTGTGGGGATTTGTGCTTTGGATTTGAGCTGGAAAGAGTTTTGATAATCCAAGCATATTGTCTCTCCTGCTGAGCATTGCTTACACAGACCCAAAGCCTCTTCTTCTTCTCACCCACCCCACCAGTGAGCAGGATTGGGGCACAAAGAGTTAGGAGGGGACATGACCAGGACAGCTGACCTCAAGTGACTTGAGGGATATCCCAGACCATGTGGAGTCATGGCTGGGGAAAGGAGGAGGAAATCTCCAATACATGTGATGGAGCCCTGCTGCCCTGAGGATGGCTGAACACCTGCATGCCCATGGAAAGTAGGGAGCTAATCCCTTGTTTTGTTTTGTCTGCACGTGGCTTTTGCTGTATCTATTAACCCAGCTTTATCTCAACTCTCAAGTTTTCTCACTTTTGCTCTTCCAATTCTCTTCTCCCACAGCACCAGAGAAAGCAATGTGGGGCTTAGTTGCTGACTGGGGTTAAACCAGGACAGTCAAGAGCAATGAGCCTATTTACAAAGGTGTGCATTTCCATAGGCTGAAAACACATGTAACTGAATAAATCACACAGACGAGAGCACCTCAGAGAAGGGATGAGAAATCTCCATGCTTTACAATGCCACCAGGCTGCCAGCACTGCCCAGCACCCCTTCTGATTGCCATCAGTCTTCTCCAGAAATCAGCCCTTTGGCCAGAAGAGCAAAAGAAATGATGAAATGCTCAGTATCATCATGCTGGTACTATCCAAAAGGATCCTTGCTCAAGTTTTAACTGTCCTCACAAACTTAACAGTGTTTCTCACTAGCTGACATCTCAGACTGCATGGCTATATTTCCCTTCTTCAACCATTTTTTTGGCCACAGTATCAAATGTGGTCATTTATATTCTGTCTTGACTGTGATAAAAGTCAAATAATGCATCCCTTAACTCCAGCAACATTGCATTTTACCCTATTTCTCCTCTTGCTCCTCAGTTACTTTAAATGTAGCTTGGAAACAACTCTTGGCTTGGAGCTGTTTTGAGAAATACCAACATATTGCAGGAAAAATACAGAAATTAAAAAACTATTTCAGTCTATGCAGGGATGGGTACAGTGACTAATTCTGCTGCTATAACACGAATTCCTCATCTACACATCAAACCATGCTTTAAAAATTATTTTAAATGAGACAAAAGCTCTTGAACTGAAGAAATCCTTACTGGGAATGAATGGGGACATTTCATGAAGCTTGCTCTGGGGAAAACAGAAGGAAAAATGAAGACATGGTGCTCTGGTCTTATCCCTAAAGAGATGAGATGTATCAGCATGATGGCACTGCTTCCTCTGCATGGTACCAATGTAGATCTGTGAGCACCAGAGCAGGGGGAGATTTCTCAGCTACAAGTCATTAGCAGATAAGTTAATGTACAGCTTAGAGCTGTCCACCTAACTCCTACCTGTGCCTGTGATCTGGGGTGCAGTCAAAAGGGCAGCAGCTGAACTCTTCAGACTTTTTCTTGTTTAACAAAGCCTACATGGAGACAAAACACCCCTAAACAGAGCTTTATTAAAATATGATTTCATTTCCTACTCCTCCAAAAGTGGAAATCCTGTCCAAACCTCCTATTTTCAGAATTCACACTGGAGCTATCAAACAATGGGCCCCCAGCCTGGACAGCTATTTAAAGCCCTGCTGGAAGCACATGTTTGGGTTTGCTTGGTAGGTGACTAAAGACTAATTGCATCCTCCAAGTCACCATGGTGGAGCTGGGTTGAAAGAAGTCTTACAGAGAGATTTAAGGACAGGAAAACCAGACTTTGTGAACCTCATGGAGGATCTGAGATTTGCATCCAAGATGCAGCCAAGAGATGTTGCCATCTGGTGGAAAAGGAAGCCAAGGGATCTCCTGTGACCATCCAAAAAGTGCTTCTTTTCTGCTTCAGAAATCCTGAGTTATGGTTCTGAAAATCAGAGCTTGTCTTTGAAGTGCATTTGTGAAATGCACACAGTTACTGTATTCACTCTTGCAACACAGGAAGCCTTATGAAATACACAGGCACAGCACCAGCAATGGACGGGAGCCTCTGCTTTTCCTTTCACACCTTTCACTGGAAAGGTGAAAGAGAGATTTTAGAGTGAGTAAAGTTTTTTTTAAAGGCCTTTACACACTGCAGATGCCTTAAAAACCCAGAAGTGTAAGACCCCACACATTACATCTTAAATAATTTCAACACAGATTCAATCACTTTTTCCTGTGACTGATGTCATCTAGTACTGGCATCACTTCCTTTTAATTATACTGCCTCAAGCAATTAAATACACCGAAGAGGATGAACTGCAAAAAGTCTTCTTGGCTATGCTGTTTTAGTCTATTTTAAGGGGTTTTTGTTTCATAATTAAGAGTATTTTCAAATCCACAAGTGGTATTGCCAAGTAGCCATTTGTTATGCAACTTGTTTACCCTTCTGGTCTACCAGTACAAAGATTGTAATTCATGAAATACAGCTTTTTCTATGAAGAGTTGTTTCTTAGGGAAAAACACAGTCTGTGGTAGAAGTGAATAAAGCATGACCATATGTAAAGGATTTCACAGTAGGAGAAGAGTCTGAAAGGAAGATATTTCCAAGATAACTGAAATTAATTTTTGTCTGTCCTTTTAACTAGCAAAAAGAAAGCAAGGAGGAAAAACAAACTAAAAAACACCAACTCTGAGAGCTATGGAATTAACAACAAGTTAAAGACTGAAGCTGCTTCTCTGCCTTAGCTTAATGATGGAGAGAAAGCTCAGAGTGAGTCAACAGGAATGTGTCAGCCCTGTGGAAACTGCTGGCAGGCAGCTACCAGCAGACAGACAGTCTCTCAGACCCTTTTTCTACTTCCAGCTTTGATTCTCCTCCCCTTTGAAACCCACACAAGAATCCTGCACCTTTTGAGTTCAATGAACATGAGAAAAGCAATTTTGGTATTACAGAGCTTGGAGAGATACGACACATTGCAACAGTACTGACCAAGACAATTACATTTCACAAAATTTATGTCTTGTTTAGGTGACCTGGCTCACAGACAGGGTGTTTCTTACCCTTCACTTATTTGATCAGGACCTGCTGCAGCTCTGGATTTCCGGACTGTTTCTCCCTGTTTGAAATTTCATTTCAAACTTCCCCTGTGTCTCCCACACTTTCCAGACCACCAGTCATTAAATATAAAGCAAAATACCCGTCCAATCATACAGCAATTATGGTGATGGCATGCAAACTTGTGCATCACACAAACACTGGAGCTCCCAGCACATCAGCTCCTGAAAGAAAATTTCCCCAGACCTCCCCAAGAATGTCCCGATGCTCAGAGGCCTCCACTGGCCACGGCAAGCTGTGGTTGGGACTTTTGACTTGTGTGGACAATGATTAAGTCATTCCTTCTTCTGTGGTTTGTTTGCCACATCATGATTTGAGGATTTTTATTACTGGGTTGGGTTTTTTCCCAGTTGGGAAGAAAAAGCTGCTCTAGCAGAGAGTCAAGAGATGAGGCTGCTGCCTTGCAATGAATGTTTCACTTCCCCACTTTACACAGATTTCCTTCACTACCACATGCAATCTGCTTGGCCTCAGTTACCCTCCCTACCCTGCAGGGATGGTGGGAAGAAAAAAATGCATTAAGATTAGGGCAGTCTCAGCTGCTGCAGGAATAAGGACTTGCTGAAAAGCTCAGTTAATGACCAACACCAGTAGGACAAGCATCTGTGATGTGACCTAAGAGGACATAACCATCCCCAACAGTACAAACTCAGCAGCAACAGTTTAACCACAGCAGCAGAGATGGTATCGTTTCTCTATTTCCTTCCCTGCTCAGACTTTTGGTGCTTCCTGAACACCCAAACTCCAGTGACCAAGCTTTTGCACTGAGATCCCCACTGGAGCAGTGCCAGTGCCTTTACACCTCCACCTGCCACCTTAATGCTGGGTCTGATTAAACAATGCTTGAAACTGTGCTGAGAACTACACAGTGCCTCTGGTACTGAGGAAAACTGCTTCCATTAGGGAGAATTTCAACCAGATTAATTACAAATAGAACCGTAACAGCGACAGTAGAGCCAAAAGTTAAATAAGATTTTGATAGCTTTTCACTGAGAAAAACAAAAGCTTCGTTGGATGATGTAACCTGGCGTGTCCTTAGGCTGGCAAAAGAGCTACTGAAAGCACACAGAACATCTCCTGGCTAATTCTTGAATCTCAGTAGCTAATTTTCACACTTTGAGTTATGACTGATCAGCTCAGATGAGAATCTGTTTCTTACAAGGGGAAATTACTTTCCTTAAATTAGCACTGCCAACAGCAAGGCAGGGCAGGATAAATAATCCATCCCATCCTTCAGAGCAAGTGCATAAATACAGGTATGTATTCTGTTGTTTGAAGAAGTGATGAATCTGTATTTACCCACATCTTCAGGTAAAATAAAGCTGCTCCTATAAATTTACAACGAGAAGTCCTTTATTTTATTATGTACAGAAATAAAAGCTCAATTTGAACAGTAGTATGGACTATATATATATTCAGTGTTTAAGGCTGATGATAAAATAAGCATAAGAAAGAGGCAGATTGTTCTAGTAATTATATAAGATGCAGCAGTCATTTAATTCTGCAGTGATAAGCTTTTATTTAGGTAAAGGCTTTCAGGATATTTAGAATTTTCACATACAATGAGAATTTATGAGGTTTTTTGACAGCTTCTATTTCCATTCCATTTTCTCTAATTTTTCACCTAAAACAACATTATGTTGTTAAGATTTCTTTTTAAATGTGATTTTCTTTGAAAGCTTTGCTAAAACATTCTGATTAATTTTGGCAGTAAATGCAACGAAATCATTTGTCTGTCTTTTACACCTCCATACATCAAAAAACCCACTGAAAAAGTCAAGAAACAAAAATTACAAATCTGGGCTTGCTTTTACTTCCACTTTAACAGAATTACAGTCACCCCTTTCACCTCAGCTGCTGATGGACTTCATCTGAAGTCTCCTGGGGACCAAATGAAATTCTGAGGATTTGGGGCAGGAATGAGGGAAGAGCCTTTGAGTCCAGAAGGGATGCAGAGGAGGTTTCAAGGAAGGCAGAGATGCTGAGTGAATCAGCCTTTCCTTCGTGCACCTGAGCTGTCCCCAGGAGCTGCTGTGCTCACAGGGATGTGCAACACTCCCTGCAAGGCAGGAACAAATGAAAGATGCAGGAGCTGGAAGTAAAGGGGGAGATTTTGGCTAAAAGCTGTTGGCAGGAGTTTCCTTGCAGAGCCTTTGCTAAGTGCCCAGGGCTGGGTGTTTGAACAAGGGCTGGTCTCACACACACTGTGTGCTGTTCATGGCTAATCCCTTCGAGGTCAAATAACGCTCTGAGTCACTGCAGCCATCGCCAAGGCAACTGTGGAATATACAGAGTAAACACATGATTACAGATTCACTGTGCGTCCAGGAAGAAGGAGAAGGAGGAGGAAGAGCTGCACTAAACTAAGTCATACATCCACTGAAATCGCAGCAGTCAGTGCTGAAGCAACACTGGACAAATGCATGGGTGTCTAGCAGAGGGTATGAAAAAAATTAGGCTTTTCCCATTTCTTGCTTTGTTTTTCCTCAAGAACCGTGAAGAGGTTGAAGCATTTTTTTTTTTTTTGGTAGTCTCACCATAATGAGGCATGAGCACAGATGAGGGTGTTATCCACATGGCTACTTTACACCTGAGATGTCACCTCTTCCTTGCACCACAGCCCTGGACAGTGCAGCAATGAGACAACCTTTCTGAAAGGTCCCTGAAAACTCTGTCTGAAACAAGCTGGATTTTGGGACAGCACCCATCCTGGTCTAGCTTCACACACCATAAGATCATGACTATACTGGGTAAAAAAAAAAAACAACAAAACAATCCATTACTGCTAAAGGAACAATTGGGAGAAATTCCCTCTTTTCCTTTCCCACTAACAGCACCACAGGGAGCTGCAGGGAGCCCTCCCCAGTCACTTGGTTATATCTGGGGCTGGCAGGACGGGCAGTGCCCAGAGCATCACTCTGGTACCACCTGGTCCAGCAGTGCTGCAAGGACAGCAGTGATGGGAAAGCATCGTTCCTGCCCGGAAATCCCATCCATGCTGGCTCCCACATGGGCTGGAGGGAACACTGAAGCTTTTCAGTTCCTTTCTTGGCGCAGCAGCCACGGCCCCGAGGGAGAGGTGAAGTCATTGCAAGCAGGGCTGGCAGAGCCCCACGCCCACCGCACAAAAGCAGGGAAGGAGTCACCCCCTCTTGCTCTTCTGGGAGAAAATAAGCACTAATCTAATTGATTGCACGGGGCTGCAGTCATCAGTAGCCATAAAAAGACTTCTCTTCCCAAGCCAACTGAACAACATGAACACAAAAAGAGGAGGAAATAAAAAAAAAAAAAAAAACGAGTGGCCAACTTTTAGCGACTCATTCCCAAGAGAAAAAGACTCCAAATTTTACTCCACGTGCATCTCTCACAAAACAATACTTAGGAGTTAGATGAAAAGACAAACTCAAGAAAAACACTTGATGGGCTGTGTTACACTGTGTGTAGTGAAAATGTCAGGCGTTTTTCTCACACTGGTAGCAATGTGCTGCATAGCAACAAGTCAGAATGAAAGGTTAATGGTGAGGACTGCAGCCTGGAACATGCTCATTCCCACGGTACTGAAGTCACCAAAGGGAAATGCCAATTTGTTTTGTTTTGCTGGATAAAGGATAAAAACAGTGGTGGGCTTTAATGGGGAAACCCACCTCATCTGAACCAGCCATGGAGAGATGGCACCGAGCAGCACATCACCTGTACTGCAAGAGCTCCAGAAATGCTGTGTGGGCTCTGAGCTGAACAGGATTTAGGGGAAAGGGTTGTATTTCACCAGGAAGACAGCAATGAACCTCATCAAGAAAAGAAGATGATGAGTGTAGCTAAAACTTATTGGGCTGTCCCACCTGTCGGCAACAGCATCGGTAACCTCACAAATGTATCTTCCACCACATCCTTCCTGCAATTAAAAGCTTTTTACTATGTGTATCTAGAAAACTGTGAGTTTTCTACAATAGCATCTCATATTTACATATTGAGTAACTGCAATCTCAAAGTCATATAATTCTAGCAAAATCAAGAAAGAGGTTTTTAAAAGGGAAAAGCAATCATCTAAACCACATGTTCTATTTCTTGTTAATGTGTAAAGAAGGAAAGACAACCAAGCAAACAGCATTACATTCCAGTCCACTTATAGCAACCAAATTTCACAGACGGATACACTGATATGCAGAGAAGGGCAATTTTACCAGGAGAAATTGTCTCCAGACTCCCAGGATTAATCTTTCTTGTGCTTGTGCAGTGTTGGACAGTTGATCCAGTGAAGACCAAATAAAAAACTACATCATCTTCGACTTTATCTTCCTCAGTCAGCTGCACTGTAATAACAGAGTCACCCTAGGAAAAAGGACAAGAAACGAGGTTAGGTTTACATGACCAAGAACTACATCATCTAAAATAAAATTACTCTTCCTAAAAGGTTCACACTCTCCATTCACACGCTCCTTTCATAGGACTCAGTGCCCATCTTAACTTTCAGACATGCAAGTCAACCTCAGTATCCAAGCCAGCCAACATCTAGGACACATGTTGAATGCAGCTCTAGGAAGAGACATGTAGAAATCTCCAGGGTATTTTCAAAATAACTTCTTAATATGGTGAAATCACACCAAGTCTGACAAAGATGTACACACCTCACACGGGATTTTTTTTGTATACACACCACACATATATAGACATATATATCAGAATATATACATATATAATACATATCAGAATATAGATATACATTACAGAAACAAAACAGTGGCTAAAATTGCCTCTGCCCTCAGAAACTTGAAAAAATGCCCTAATTCTTGCTTGAGTGCTCACATTTCCCCTGCCCAAGCTAGCACTGAAACCATAGATCTAACCTAATCCACAATCCATAAACACACAAAGATACCAAAATTTTATATCCACTGAGATATTTTTCCACCTTCCTTACAAAGACTGTGGTGCTAGCTCTTCTCACTCATCCGGAGCTCTTGCCTTGGTGAAAAGCCCTGTGTGTCAGCAAAAACAGCAGCTCTTCAAGCCTTGAGGAAAAAAAACCTCTCATGATGTGTTGGTTAAACTCTTACTCTTAGTATTATGGAGGGTTTACTTCAGTACCTCAGTGTATTTCATAATTTAGCTCATCTCTGCTCTCAGGGAAAATCATATTTATAAAAGGCACACACGGTTATCACAGTTAACCCAGCAAAAGGTACAGTAAATACACCTGAAATTCCTACATCTGCATGGGAAAGAACAGGGGCAATATGAACCAATTTCAGAATTCCCTGGGGAAGGGAAAACAAGGAAAAAGGATGGCTTACAGTCACTGAAGAACTAAGTGAAGTAATTTAATTTGAAGAAAAAATGGACTCATTTAGGTTGGAAAAGATCTCCAAGATCATTAGGTCTAACTGCTAACGCAGCACTGTCAAGCCATCACTAAACCATGTCCCCAAGTGCCACATCTACACATCTTTTAAATGCCTCTGGGGTCTCCCCATACTTTGTTTATTAGCCTGAAAAAATTATATAAACTACAAGACACTGATGACAACAGTCTGTGATGTGACCTTCTGTCCCTTTTCTGTTGAGATCAGAACCAGGTGGATGGCCCAGTTCTACAGTGCAGCTGTGGCTGCCAGCTCCCTGCCACCACCCCGCTGAGCATACGGTTACAGCTGCAAATCTGGAAAAGATTTTATTATTATTATTGTTATTGTTATTGCAGATTATGTAATTCTGATTTGCATATTCAAGAGAACACACATGTCATTTCCTTTAAAACCTCCCCCTTAAGATCACTGAGCTCATCCCTTCTCTTTGTCAAACACAACTATTGTAGAAAATTCCCAGATTTCCAGGCTCTCCCGTACATCCGCCCCACGTTAGCATCGCTTCCCACGCTCTGCCTCACGCCTCCCTCCTCTCTCCCTCAGCTCCTTTTACGTTTCCTCCTCCAAGTTTATGTCCAGTTCTCCCCTGATCCAGCCCATCTGGCACCTCTTGCCAGGGGCAGGACTGTACCTTGTTTTATGCAAACAAGATTTTTCAGGGCAAGTACACGACCAGCCCTTAAAATCAGGTATGTGGGTCAGTGCTGTAGCACAGGAGAGAAAACCATAAATAAAAAAACACCACCTAATGGAAGAGTGAGTGTATTTTGCATTTTCAAAGGTTGTAGTTACAAATGTAAATTTTAGGAAGGTCTCACATGATAATATCAGACCAGACTTCCAGCTGGGGAGGAAGGAACCATGTAGCAGAAGTCTGTCTTGTATAGAGTCAGTGTTAAAATAAAAACAGGTGCAAAAAGAAATAAATCAAGCTTTAAATTCAAGCATGACCAGTTCACATGCTGAGTTGAAAACTAAATATTCCATTTCAAGCAAGTGGATCCAGATTTGAGCTGATGTTCAAAAAAACATAAGCTTGAGTTTTAACCTACAAACCCCTTGTGCTTTTGTTTTTTGTATCTTTGTTCAAACCATTTCTCCCTTAAGGCATGAACACACAAAGTACTTAAACAGATTTAAAATGCAGGTAACACTTCAGAACACTCACCAACAGCACTGAGTGTTTAACATGGTACCTGTCAAAAGACATTTTTTGTTTATTTAACTTAGAAAACAAGTACAACTAGTTTAATTGTTGTGAAATCAAAGCAAATTGACACAGAGTTTTTGTGAGAAGACACCTGTCTATCCATGCAAGCTACTCACATTTCTAGGAAAAGCAATTTAATTTGCATCAATATTGCAAATGACAATTTGTATATTTAGTTATTTACAGAAAACCTAGTAAAAACATGTAAGAAACCTCAACACCAGAGGTTCCACATAACCTGAAATCTAAATTGGAACTTAAACATATAGCTGAACTTATTTAGATACCTGACCTAATTTTGAAGGTGGAAGGTGGTCAGACCAGTGACCTCCAGCAGATCTTTCCAAGCATCTTGTTCCACTCCTCAGATTTTAATTCATTTTTTAAATTGTCTTCAAGTATCTTTGGTAAGATTGATAATGTGCCACTTAATTGTCGTGTGCTTCAGTTTACTTGCAGGTGCCACCTGAGCTAACTCAGTCACTGTACTGATCCCAGAAGCAAAAGACCCTCCTTCTTCAGCACACCTCTCTACCTCCCAGTTACTGACAATTTCATTGTTCACTGCCAATTTTAATTTGATTTTTAAGCTATTCAAACAATGTATTTATTTGGAAAGGAAATAAAGCACAGGATAAACCCCTCTCTTTCCAAGATTTTTGGAGTTAAAGAAAATCAGTTACAAATGCAGCCAAATTCCTCCAACCCACATAGAAGACTTTCCAACAACCCTCTTGCATTCAGCCTCCAAAAACATTTTAATTGAAGTATGTTTACCTTTATTCATTTAATATTGTCCAAAAAATGTCATCTGTTCAGTATCACTGCCACACAAGGTGGTTATTATAACCCTGCTTTCATCCCAAATGTCTAGAAATGGGAGGCTGCCCTGCCAATATCCCTTTGGTGAAAGTACAGACAGATCAAAGCCATGCTCTGGAATGCTCCAACAAATAAGAATAATTTAATTTCAAAACTAGTTTGGATCGCCTAATATTTACTTGGCTTAAAGCCCATTGGAAATGAAAACATTCCATCTTGGTCCATTCATGAAAGAGGCCACCCTGTCCCTTGTTTGGATCTGAAAAACCCCTGGTCTCAGATGTAACGGGATGTAAAGAAGGTGGAAGGGGCTTTAAACTAGAAAACAACACAGAAAGGGATTTAGAGTGCCTATCTCTGAAGTTTTGGCTTAGTTAAGGAACCAGAAATACAATTATCTCTAAAAAGGCCCAAATGCTGTCATTAGAAATAAACCCCAAAACTATCTGGACAAGACACCTGTTTGTCAGCATGATTTGCTGGCATGAGCACAACTCCACCTTTTTAGGTAGTAGTTTTTCCAGCACTGCAGTTAAATGTGTGTGGATTCTGTATAGGCAAAGCACAAACAACTCCAGGTAAGTCTGTTAAAATGGACTATTTACCTTCCAAGGCTTTTTGCTAAATAGATGACCTCAGCAATATTTGGAAATGGCAATGAAATGAACAAAATCTTTAAGCTCAAAAGAATTTACATCACTCAAAAATACTATCCACCTTCCAAAAAGAAACAATGGTTGTAAGCATATAAAGACATCTTTCTTTTCCACTTCAGCCTCTAGAAATCTGGCTGGCTGGGGGAATTGGTCATCATTTGGGACCACAAGAACAGCCCTGGCAAACACAGAATTCTAGGCTTCAAGATGAAAGCCATGAGTTTAGTTGGCACAAGGGAAGGTTCCCCGAGGGATATCAGCTCTACCAGAAATGGGTCCACTTGTCAACAATGGATTGAAAAAGGGAAAAAGTATTCTTAACATGCTGGCTAACAAATTTTAATATTTCTGAAAACAAACAAGGAAAAAGAAAAAAAAAGCAAGTTGTATTTTTGTAGCTGAAGCATTTGATTTCTAAGCAAAGAAGCCATAGTTCATACTGGGAATTTTAAAGAACATTACTTAAGCCACTAACCAGTCCCTCTGACCTCCAGACACAGAATCGAAAAATATTTATGAAAATTAAGTGTGCATTAGATGGCAATACTACAGCACTCAAGTGTTACTTCAGCACTCTGCTTTGAATGCGAAAACACCAACAACCAGTAATCATTAATTCGTTCTACCCAGAAAAGCAAAAGATTCATATGCAGGAAAGAAAATTTTTCTTCCAAGGTATTTCCTTCTAAAAATTGTCGTGGATTTTGGGTTATGATGCTTTATTAAAGAGGCTGGATTAGATGAGTAAATGTAACCTGCCATTGCAACAAGTTTTGTTTTGTTTCTGCTACTCAAAACATGAATCAGGCCCTTGTTGAGTCATTGCTTTATTGCATTTTTGCTTCTTCTCCTTTGGGAAGCCCTAAACAGCTCCCAGGAGAGCTTCACTGTACCCAGCACAACACGCAATCACAGCTGTGGTTTCTTCCTCCTCCTCCTTCAGTTCAGGCTCATTGGTACCTTTATTTATTCATTTTTAGATGGAGTTGGACTTGCTGTCACCCCAGCTACTGCTTGACACGGAGTACCCAGGACTGGGCTGTAATTCCAGCACAAGGCAAGTTCTTTCACACCCCTGTGCTTTGAGTTTCCCCATCAATGAAATGGGGATCGTGGTCCAAACACACTCAGTAATTTTCATCCAAATGGCTTTTAAAGGAACAGCTGGCTTTTCAATCACATGACGTTTTCTTTGGAAAGTGTGCAGCACTGACAATAATTAAGCTAGACAAAATCAAAGGGAAAGTTGAGACAATTCCACCTCAAACTGAGAACTGCAGAGGAGTCTGAAAGCAGCTGGAGCATGGAAAAGGCAACTGCAAAGCACCCTTATAAAAGGTAACAGAAATCCTTAAATAAGGAAAAAAGTACAACACAATTGTTTAGGCACTTGGTGATCCATTACCATCTACCTCTGTCAGTACACAACAAGATCAGCAGCTAAACTTTTGCTCCCAGACAGTTCCCATATCTCAGCTGAGCACCCTGGAAGATCCCTCCCATCTAAGGTTACTTTGGGTTGGTGCAAACTTGTGCTTAAACTCACGGAGAATGACATCTGGAAAAACCACATGGACATCCCCATGCAGAACAAAACCATGCACAGCCATACAGGCTCCTGACTGCAAAAGGAAATGGGGGTTTGGGCAACTATTTTTAGAGTAAACATGACAGTGCTCTCATCTCCTGGAATAACCCTTTTGATTGAGAAAGGCTTAGATCCCAGTTTTTCCAGGTCTGAGTAAGTGTCCCAGCCAGTCAGCTGTGACACATAACTATCACTGCTGGCTCTGAAAACCACAGGATGCTCTTCTCCATGGCAAGAAAATAACCTACAGCCAGCAAACTCTTCCAGGCTGCTATCCCCAGGTTAACAGATGAACAGCTCACAGCTGAGGGGCAGAATCTGGGGAAGGGTCTCACCTCCAAAACACCCAGCTGAGTTCCCTTCCCTCTCTGTCCTGGCATGGGGAGAGTTTGTCAGTGGATCTGAACGCCTCAGCCTGGAACATTCATCCCCTTTTCCAGATGTGACCATTTAGCCTGCAAGCCCCCAGCACATGGATAGAAAAGGAAGGGAGCATGGGAGGAGGTCAGAGGTATCTGTCACAGCGAGATAACAGCAATCATTACAGACATCCTCAATTTCACCACTTTGGATTGACTCAGAGGAGCACTTAGTGGGGAAAGAAAAAAAAAAAAAATCACATCAAACACAGTTCATTCTGCAGAACTGCAGGCCCCAGGAACAAAGGTAGGGCATGAAATCTGCCTGAACATGAGCAACTCTAGAAATCCCTCCTTGCCTGGAGATATCCCCCATGATAAAGGCAGTGACCTGGGTCAGGAGCAGGGAGAAAGATGGATGTCGTTGGGGTGGAGTGTTGCAACCTCCTGCAGATAAAACCTTCAGGGAAAGACTCCAGAAATAAACACAATGGCAAGCTGCCAAGTTTTGGGGCAGATTGTGTCCTTTTTTGTAGTCAATGACTTCAAATTCCTTGATCTTAAAGCATGAAGCAGAGAAGTTTTCCTAATTAAAAAAAAAAAAAACACACAAAAGAAGACAACAAGAATAACTCCTGTGGTTTAAATAAAATAAATAAATTTTTTAAAAAATCGATCTCCAGACCTAACCTTATTTCCTTTTTGAATTAACAGCAGTGCTATTATTTCTATTACTGAAAGGTTTCAGGTTAACAGCACAGATACTGAGCACCTTTGTGATGAGAAAGCCAGATTTTGCAAAGCACTCTCTCATTCTTTGGAAAATACAATCACAGACCATTCTGTCTTGCCTGCAGGCCACCAAAAGAGCAGAATGATGGCACACATTTTTCTGCCAGCCCACAGAGCAAATCAAGGTGATACCTTCCATATTTCATTAACACTGCACTGAGCCAGGTGATCTCTTCCAATACTAGCCACAAAGCCATGACTTGAAACACTGACATAGAGACAAACTAACTTTCTTCTCTCTACCACTTTCTTTCCTCAAAGGTGAAAAAGATTCTGGTCCAAAAATAAGATTAGCTTAGCACATTGATGGATAAAATGTTGATGCAAGTGCAGAGTCAAAAGACCATTTATTCAAGACCGGGCAAAAAAAAAATTGTGGGAAAACAAGGACACTTATGACAAACAGACCTGAGCTGCTGCCTCCAGGTCCAAGCTGGACCCTGATGGATCCATCCTGAGTGTGACCTGTGCTAAAGAACACAGCATGGACACTCTCAACTTGCCTGTCTGCAGAGCCACCATTGTTGGGGCTGATTTATTAACACCATCTCACAGCTACAAGCACAGCCCAAGCCAGTCCAGGTGTCTAAACCTGCAGCAGGATTTGTGTGCAAAGAGTTAAAAGGTTTGAGGAGAGCAAGGGGTGGATTTCCTACTCTGAACCAGTGTGAGCAGCACAAACTCCTGTGGAAATGGGTATCCAAGAAATCCATTATTAGTGTCCCACATCCTTTGACAGAGCATGTCTCAGTCAGCCTCCAAATCAATCATCTCCAAGATGAGCCTTTATTGAGTGTCAGGGTGCTATTATAACTATTACACACGTATTAATCCATGCAGCTCAAAGGAGATCTCCACAGACTGCCAGCAGAAATCCATCAAAGTAACAGGATCTCGTTACTGCTGAAAGGGACACATGATTTATCCTCCTGCAGAGATCTTCCTGACATGCCACTCTGCTACCCAGAGCCAGGCAGGTTATTAGATTGGGCTGTTAATAGCTAATTTAGCTGTACCACTGCCTTAGCACGGGGCTCACCATCAGCTTGGTGCCAGCCTGTGCTGTACACAGACAGCCCTCACAAAAACAAAACTGCCAAGGTAATTTCTAATAAGTTTCAGCATACATGAAAACGTGGTAAAATTAACAGTAAAATTAGCAGCAAAATCAAACTTAAGGAGATAAACAGAAATATCACTAAATATCAACACTCAGGGAAAAAACTGCGATAAGAACTTTATTGTTTTGGTTAATTTGGCAGTATAGTAAAGAAAATATCGATTTAATTTTTATTTATTCATTTATTCATAGTGTTAGCCAGGCTATCCACTTCAAGAATTGTACACTTTCTGGCCTGAATAAGCAAGTAGTGACAGCAACCCCAAGTCCCTTCCACCACAAGCCCTGCACAGCTCTGGTACAGAGGAGGAGGAGGAGGTGTGGAGGTACACAAAAGCAATAACACATTGGGGTTAACCTTTAAATTATGCAAGTCTCCATGTAATGTCACAATGAACATGAAGACAAGACCAATAAAAGGGGGGAAATTTCTTTTGTTGCAGAATGTCCCCTCCAGTACCATCCAGTTTCTGCAAGTATTGGTCTTACTTTTAGGCTTTTTTTCTGAAATTCTGGAAACTACTTCAATCAGTTCCTAGAAAAATACACCCAAATTGATGTGAATGTCTTGCTCTGGCCTCATCCTAAAGACTCTTCTGTTCTTCATTACACTTAGGAGAACCAAACCAGGTAATTTTATAACCAGCTGCTTGAGTGATTGATAGTATTTCCGACTAATTGCCCATCTAGCAATAACAACAAAATTGCAGTGCTTAGGAGCAATAGCAGGCAGTCTGAATGCATGCAGTGACTAAGAGAAATCCAGCTACTCTCTTGGCACCAGAAAGATGGAGAGAGTCACAATTCCTGGAAGATAAAGTACATATGATGACATATTATTAGAAGCAATCTTCTACCACTGGAGTATTTTCACAAATAGCCTTGAGGTGTCTTAAAGAAAAGCAGAAAAAAAAAAATCATATTTGAACACTATGATCCAAAAGCAGAAGAGAGCTGAAGGATGGCTTTTTCCTGGTACTTCAGCCTCCTCTACAGTACAGCAAAACCTTCAGAGAGACAGAGCTCAGCGTGTTCCAGAGCACTCATTTCCCTGCCAGCTGCAAAACATCCTCACCAGTCTCTAAATTTTTCACAGCTACAGTTCTTAGAGCTACTGCAATGACTGAGGCACTTCTTAAAGTGACTTTTTTTGCCATTACAGAACAGAAACCATTGTAATCATTACCTTTCTGAAGAAGTAACCCCCCAACCACAACTGCAGACAGATGAAACTCCTGTAATGTTTAAAAGAAACACTTTGAAACTTTAAAACAAAACCAGGCAGCCCTGAGTGTACTGAGACAGAACTGCCACTTGATGGCACTGCACAGCATCGAGCTACAGGGATATATAATTCTTTTATTTTCCACTTCAGCACAATATGGAAATGATTTACTGAGCCAGGCAGAGGACGAGCCCATCCAACACAGCCTCTGGAAGCAATGGGAAGCACTGCAGGCAGAGTGCAGGGGATTTGGGAGGCTATGTGAAATTTTGGCTTCATGAAATCAACATCTTCATGAGCACTGCTCTCACATCAGCTTTGCTGTCAGAGCTGTCTCTGACCGAACAAAATGACTGTCAGCACTCTGTTAGAGGAAATACAGCAGGGGCATGTATCCTGAGGAATGACATGGGAAATGTGTTTATTCATTCTAAAGGTAACAAAAAAAAAATCCCACAGTGGAAGAATAGTTGAAGACTATTTTCATTCTCTTCAACCCAAATGCAGATTTCCATTGCTTATTCCTCCTGACAGGAGAGGAGGCAGCACTGTCAGTGATGCTGGGGATGGGACACCATCTCTTGTGTCTGTCCAGGCACTCCCAGCCCATCAGCTACCACAGGAAATAATGAATGCCAAACGCAGAGCCTAAGACATGTACATTATTTCACCCAATTTTAATATAGCTCTTAGCGTGATAATATAAGGATTCCTCCTGCAGTTTCAGAAAACAGGAGGAAGCAATCTAACAGCTCCCCAAAAGCAGATCATTGTCTCTGCTTTCCCACCCCTACCAGCTGTACCAGCTCTGGCATCTTCTGCAGGTCATATTAAAGTTCACACATAATGCTGCAAAGTAGTGGCGAGTTAAGGGCAGAATTTCAGAGAAGTGCTCCAGACTTCAAGCCAGACTGTTTATTGTTTACCAGCACTTTCACACCCACAAAACAGGATCCCAGAAGCAAAGCTCAGATGGATAATGAGGGGAGGAGGGCTTTGAACCCATATCCAGCACTTTTAGTTTCAGACAATATGGAAGATGTGTTGAGAAAAGGCCTCTGAGCTTCAATTTAAGCAACACCTTCTCCTGGAGGAAGATGCTGCTGATGGTCTGGCAGCCTCACCCGACTTCTCCAGGCAAAGCTGCCTTCAGTCAATGCACAGAAGTGACCACATCACCAAGAGCCCTATGCTAACATCACACAGACCTCCTGAGCTAGGCAATATCTCTCTTAAGAGGAGCAAGCCAAGCAATCAGCCTCGTAATAACCAGACTGAGCAAAGGCCTGCAAAGAGGCAGGACAGAACCCAGAAGCAGCAGGGAGCTCGCCAGGGGATGGTGCTGAGCTCAGGTGGCAGCTGCCAGACACTCATTTCCACAGAAGGGATGGCTTCTTGCAGGATGCAGACTGGAGCTTGGCAAGTGGAGGATGAAAAGAATCTAAATCAAAGATCTGAGTGACAAAAGCTTAAAAGATGAGGTCAAGCACAGTTTAGTGAGGAAAGTATTTTGCCTGGAGAATTAAAGCAGAGCCAGACAAGCTGCAATATACTCCTCTCAAAAAAAATCAGTTTATTCAGGCGCCCCAGCTGACTTTCCTAAAACCAACCAAGCAGCAGGTTCTTCCACCAGCAATGCAAGCGTTTTATTTGTAAAAGGTGCTCAGAGGCTTCCATTTATTCATTTATTCAAGACATTTTGAAGGTGGGGCAGAAAGCTAGTTTGTCATTAAGAAGAAATCGAGTACCCAACAAATAAAAGACAAGAGATTTATCAGATCCTCTCACCGCAGAGCTGAACTAAACATCAAGGCTGGCTGTCCTCTTGCCTGAGGACCTTGAGAGAAACAAAGACGGGGCTTCTGTACAGTGACTTTGGTGAGAAATTCCCACATCAAAAGCATGTGCGGTATGTTCTCCTTTTTCTGCTGGACTGACCTCAGATATTCAGGCATCTCAGTGGCCTTTGTCACCATAGATGCCACTAAGCAAACAAATTCTGCTTTAGTAGAAAAGTAACTTAACTACAGCTGCCAATCTCATGACAGCATCTTACTGTAGAACTATAAAGGTGTTACATTTTGTCCTTTTGTCCCCCCCGGTAGAGATTTCTGAAGAACATTAATCATGTAGCACACAACAGTGCACAAACCTGAGATGGTTTCAGCCGTGGTGAGAAGCCAGATGTGAGGCACACACAGGTACAACACCTGACTGCACTCGGGGACACGGGGAGCCACAGCACTTGGGACAGACACAAGCCTCAAAACTCTGTATTGTGAACTTTTTTCTTCAATTCTTTAATATTAACTCAGAAGGTGCTGGGGGAGATTAAAACACGAACATCAGAGGGCATTGCAATTGTTTTTCTCAGGAATATGTAGTGTGCACTTCAGTAGGGCATCATTCTATATGAATATGTAAGCGGGGGGAAAATACTACAAGCATTATTCTTCAATTTTAGATTAAAGCAGGACAAACTGGGAAATTTACAGGAGTAGTTCATTCATTAACAGAAGAAGACCTACTGTACCCAAACCCCGGGTTATATTAAGAGAGGGTCAATGCATTCTTTCTGAGGCTTTTGAAGTTAATACTTCATTAAGCTAGATGACATTTTGTCTTGGAAGTGGGAGCTCTCATCTCTATCAAAAAGTCTCCTTGAGAAACTCTGCAGGTTACACAGCTCCTAAGTGGCGGTTTAGACAAGAGACTCCATCCACAGACTTGATTAAAGACCAAAGTCAATGGCAGCATTTTTATCAATTAAGTGTTTGCCCTCTCATGCAATCACCAGTTATGACACATTTGGGTTTGTCACTCCAAATAACGTGGGCACACCTTAGACAAACCATGCAGAGGAGGAGTGCTGTGATTTAAAACAAGTTTGTTCCTTTTAATCTAAAAGGAAAAAGGAAAAAAGTTTGCAGCAATACATCATGCTTCTCTAGCTGCTAATCTTTTCCATTTCACACCCACTGATCATTATCACCGTGAAAAAACATTCCCGTCTTGAAGGCAGATCTAAGGTTGTAACCTTGGTTGCAATCAAGAGTAGATGAGCTTAATGTTTCCCAACACATTCTCTGCATGTCACCCCAGTGCTTTTCCAAAACATTCATACCCAAATACTGCTCTCAGGTCATTTTTCTGAAAGAAACCCAAACCAACATTGATTTCAGAGATGTAGGCGATGCGACTGGGTTACAAAAACGATCAATAATTCTATGGAGACCCCACAGCAGAGGTTGAAATCAGAAGCCATGCACATCACTTCTGAAGGGAGATTTTCAGGATACTCTATACGGCTGAAGACACAACCTCGATCATTCTTTCACGTGTACACCACATTGACTAAAGTTTGGGGAGAAATATGGACATGGCTTGTGAGTCTTGATCCTTCCATAATTAAATCTCCAGATGAATAATCTGCTGGACTCCCAATTAATGATAACGTCTATAAAAAGAGACACTTCACGTTTGCAAAGCACTCTCCCATGGATGTTGGCAACAGTGGAGCTTCATCTAAGTGACTAATGTAAACACTTTTATCTGTAAACAAACAATGAATGAATCGCAACAATAAAAAGGTCACCTAATAATAAACTTCCATTGTTAAGAGCATTGTTAATCCTTTTTATCATACTCCTAGATGATCTGGATATTCCAATACAACAGTGACAAGAGCTAGGAAGTACCTTACAATGCTGAAGTTGAATTTTTGGCTTTTGATGGTAGGGAGATACAACTTTTATAAAAAGATGACTATCACTGAGGTCACTGCAAGCACTTACAAACAAACACAACTGAAGTTCATGACTTTTCACCTCCCATCCTCCTGTTCCACCCCAGCCCTGCTAGCAAACAGAAGAGCTTGGTCCTTCAGCTTTGAGACTTTGAGCACAAAGTCCCAGGCAGACCACAAATAAGGTCTAAAACACTGTCCTTCATTCACTACACTGTGCCTGATAAGAATTCCCATATCAACAAGATGGCACTGAAATACAAGAAGGATGTGAGTAAAGTTAGTTTTGGATTTAATCCAGTGTCTGTGCATCAATAAAGATGTTCCCAACTGCAGTCAGAGGCAGATAACCAAAGGACTGCCCAGACACATGCACTTTTCTTGTGCAGCTGAAGAAATCAATGCATCTTAAGGAAGAGGGTTTGAAATTTTTATGTCAAATTCACCCCACGATATTCAGCCACAGGCTCTGCTGAGTCCCATCACCCTTTCTAAATGCAATTCCATGCTGGCAGTGGTGGAGGTGGGGGAGCTGCCTGTCCTCCAGCACCGCTCTATCGCACGCGAGCTAAATTGGGGAACACTTCCCTGCCCTATCTCTGCTGGCACAGCTCCTCAGCCCCATGACTGCTGCTGGGACCAGCTCCAGGGCCAGGGGAGCTCCTTACACAGCTCCTTAGTGGAGGTAACAACAGCCCTGGGTGACACATACAGTGCTCCCGGGGGACAGGAGCCAGCTGTTTGCAGAGCAGCTGTCCCAGCCCAAACCTGCAGCAACGCTGAGCTCCAGATCCTGGCAACCTCATAAACAAGAAAACCATCAGGCAAGGCTTAAATGACACACTGAATCACAAAAACACAACACTCATTATTACAGGATGTGTTTTCCACCTTATTTCCTAATCTTCACACTTACTAGGGCCGGCAGTCT
This sequence comes from Sturnus vulgaris, assembly GCF_052056855.1. Taxonomy (NCBI): domain Eukaryota; kingdom Metazoa; phylum Chordata; class Aves; order Passeriformes; family Sturnidae; genus Sturnus; species Sturnus vulgaris. The sequence continues at coordinate 14,310,856 of NC_142255.1, forward strand.
CATCATTACAGGCCATGACCTCTCAGCAGTTACAAGCTCTGCAGAGGCAGGACAGATGATTTTTACAGAAGAGGTAAATAGAAGTTCAAGCAGCCAAAAGAAAGCACCAAGAAGGATACAGCAGGTGGTCTTCCTTCCTTTTATGCTCACTGATTTGAGTAATACAACAATCTCTATCCCTCTATTGGTGTGCAAGTAGAAATAACATCTTCTTCATCACCCAAAAAATGCTGGCCTCAAGTACACTGGATAGCTCAGGTTCCCAAATCCCTTTTCTTAATTATGAATTATGAAATCTGGGCAACCTGGTAATTATCAGATAGGATAAAACATGCTTTAGCTCTCTAACCGGCTTCCAGGAACTGAACTGGAGACATCATTTTTTATTTTCTCCTCCTAAAAGGAGCTCAATAATGCTGCTGATTAAAACATCTAATGGATCTTTCAGGATGAAACTCATGGCAGATTTAGTAAAATAATAAACAAAATTGCATAAACCTTAATTTAAGATATTAGCTTAAAAGAAGAGGAGTGTAAAGGATGAAAAGGTGTCAAAAACAAAAGGGTCAAGTGTGGGCGAAGCATATTTTCCTGAAAGAAGACAAAGATAGGGAAATCCTCTGACATGTCAGTATTGCCTGTTATTTACAGTCATTTACATAGACAAAATTCCTTATGGAGGAATTAACAGGATACTGTTCTCTGTAATTTGAAAACAAGATCTAGGAGTCTGTATGTGAAAAATGGAGTTGCCATCACTCTGAAAAAGGAATGTGATGAGGTTTGTTATTCGCCTCCCAATGGCCACAAGACTGCTGTGTCTGCCTTTAGAAAAACAGAAATACCAGGAAGATTCCCTTTTCTTTGTGCTCTGCTAGCACCTAACAACTCTCAGATGAGTTGTCAATTAGTAACACATGGAAAACAAAACTGATCTTAAAATGTAAAAAGCATTTATACTGAGAACAAACAAAGAAGAAATCTTGACCTTTCAAATTTCCTTAAGGTACCAACAAATCTGTTTGTTTTGAAAGGGAGCTGATTTGTGTATATACCTGGGCAGGGGAGGAGGAGAGAAAAGGGAGTCACTGATGTATTAATAATGGAACTTATTTACATTGCAAAGAAACACTATACCAAGTGCCATATAATCATTATTTTACACCAGGCTACACTTGACCTCAGCCCAGTTCTCTATCACGTGGGGATGAGGACTTCTAAGTGTACCACTTCAGCATTACATATTCAATAAAATCCCACACAAAACAGTGGGAAAATAAACTAATTCAGTAGATAAGCCTGAGAAAACAAAGACTCCAGATTAACTAAGTCATACATTGTTCAAATGACATGAGAATAATTTTGTTCTGATTACACCATTCATGTGTTTCTACTGTAGTTATTTCATTGTATATTTGCACATAATTTCCATTCTCTCTTAATGTGTCCTAAGTTTAAATGAAGTTTCTTCAAAGTCAAGGTACATTCAGCAGACTTGAGATTTAACAAAATTTAGGCAACATTTAGTTTAAAAATTCAGGATATGGTGTACTCCTGGAAAGCCACACTCAGAAAATCAGGTCACACTATGTAGTATTTTAATCTTGCTTCAAGCACAGACTTAAGACAGTGGGTGGAGGATAAATTCCAATGCAAACTCCTAGTTGGTTGGCAAAGGAAGGCAAAATTTAAAGCCTCCATGGCATTAAAAGTCAATATGATCCATTAATCACAACATGCAACACTGTCCAAAACACAGGTCTATCACCAGTCCTGATTGTTTCTCCTTCCTTCCCCTTAAAAGCCACATTTGTGAGCAATTTTCCCTTCAAATTTTCCATCCTCACATCCAGCTCTGCCCTAGCTGGCAATGTCTTGGGCAGGAGCACAAGCTCCAGTGGCTCAGCCTGCTCCCAGCATGGCAAGGCAATGTGGAAAGCAAACAGTCCCAGACCTGGCTGGCAGCTTTGGCACAGATTTAACACACACACACCCCCATACACATCCAGGTCTGATTTGACAGTCCCCATGCTCTCCAACAAAGCTGCTATTCAAGAGCCAGGGGAAGCTCGTTCCTTATTAATGGAGCCATGGAGGTTACGGAGGCTGGCGCAAAGCAAACCCTGCAGCAGCCCAGCCCTTCGCTGCCTCCCCGTCCTCCCTGCCACGTCTAAAACTCCAAACACAAACATGGCAGCACGGTGGGCAAGCCCTGCACTCTGGGATGCCCTGCTTTCCACACAAGCAATTTCCTGAACACACCAAGCCACACGAGCACGGCCACGCACTCCAGCGCACTCTGGGGAGGAGAAACAGGAGTGGGGATACCTGCACAGAAACAGCACTGCATGCCTCAAAAACTGCTCCAAACAGGCTGCTGGAAACCAGAGGAGCTCTGGGACTTACCTGAGCATTTACAATGAATTAATACTAATAAACTCTTTAGGGAGAAAAGAGAAAAGAAGCAGCATCTCCAAAGAGCTGATGGGAAGTGTTTTGTGTGAATAGTAGGAGAGGGGAAAAAGTGTTTTAATTGGTACTCACATACAACGGAGCTTGCTGTGGATTAAGTTTCATGACCTCAGAACACTGAAACAAAAAAGAAAAAGCAAGTTTAAGCTATTTTTCATGAAATTGTAAGTAGCTTTAGGACTCACACATTCCTTTTTCCAATAAGCACTTTTTCTCTTCCCCTTCATGTCCATCTCAGTTCATCTTTCCTCTTAACAATCCTCACTTCATATCTGCTTTTTATGACAATTATCAATCCTTAATTCAAATCATTCCACCAATTCTCCCACTCTCCCATGAAAAATAATTTATGAATATTTGTAGTTCTCTCTGCAGCTCAAGAAATCCAACTACTACCTTGCCCAAGGAAATTTGGTACCATTTTTATGCCTTTCACTGGATTATTTGTTAAAAAGACATTTCAAATCCACATAGAAAACAAACTACCAAAAATGCTCTGAAGAAAAAACCCCCAGAATATATGATGCTCATGATTCTGCATTAGCATTTTTCATAATCAAAACCTACCATTACTCATCCTGCAGAAACTATTTTAGTCAAGAATCTTTCCTCTTTCCGGTTTGTCCCTGGAATTTCTCTATAACCTGGTGAAAGTTTTTTTATACTGAGCTTTGAGTCAGTTGAACCAGAATTTCTCTTGCATTAGTTCCTCCACTCCAGCAGAAAATATTCACTCTAAACAAAAGCTCTAAGTTTTCACTTAATATGTGTATTAAGAGATCCAGGATCCTAAGATGAAGGAATGCAAAACAATTAAAAATGGAATTTCTGCTGTTACTCATGTCTGCAGAACTGGTAATTCTCTGCAAATACTTCAAGCCCTTTTTAAAATAGATGAAATACCACTCTGCTTTTCACACAAAAAATGCAGGATCTTGTTCATATTTTGCTCCTTTCCAAATCCCACAGTTTGCCTTTAGTGAGACAGAAATTAAACCACAGCCTAAGTTCTCTTAGCTGATTCCAGCTAGCCTTGCTCCCTCACACGCTCTATTTTACAAAATATTTTTGTGCCAGTTGCTTTAAAAATACCAGAGCGACCTGCCAAGCTTGTGCATCAAAACAGCCCCTCTGCAAAAGATCCTCTGAGGCAGCCAGTGGATGGACAAGGATTTTGCAAGAGTTTTAAATCCAGTCCAATTCATACCTACTTTTAACCTTGAGATTCCCCCTCGTACAGCAAGAACCCCAAAATGGTTATGCCTGATAGCGTTCACTGTATTTTCAGCTCTTACAAGAAACTTTCTCAGGAAAAGAGGGGATTAGTAGCACTGCCTGCCATTTGGGCAGGTGAGCTCCAAGAACAGCTCTGCAAACAATCTTCACTTGTGCCCTACAACATGGCCCTGGCAGTTCCAGTCCTACTGAGGGCTCAAAAAGAAAAAAAAAAAACAAAACCAAAAAATGTACAAACCCTGCCAATCTCCCTCATGATTTACCTGAGCCTCTCTCTCCTGCCCTGAACCTGGATGTCCTAAACAGGAGCATAAAAACATTACCTAGACAAGAACATTTATTGTATCTTACAGAAATTAAACCATGCTTGAAAAAAAACCAAGCTTTCAAGCTCACTTCACATATGGATTTCCAGAATTTCTCATTGCTATAGACTAATTCCCTGTGAATTCAAACTCATGGCAGTTTTGGTTGGGTATTTTTTTGGCAAGAGAATTGCACAGTAGCAGCAGTGAAATAAGGTGACACTGCTGAACACTGGGTCTTGTCAAAAGAATCATGGGAACACTTCCTGCAGGAAAATTTTCCCCCTCTTATCTTACTAGTTGGTCCTTACATCAGTAACTTAAAGTGATTCCTTGGTTCATAATGCACATGTCATTCCAATTTTTCTACGGATGCAAACTTAGTTTGCAAGGAGCCAGGCAGGTTTGGAAGATATTTTATTTTATCTTGTTAGGAAGTTCTTTGGCAAAAACGTAGGAGAAAAACTGAGTGACTGATAAGCCTGAATGACTACTCTGCATCAGCAAAGGACTAAATTTAGGTGTCTAGACAAGTGAATTTCTCCAACCAATAGACAGGCATGGAGCAGCCTCTGTAAAACTTGAAAAACAAAAGGCAGATCATACTGGTCATAACCAAGCCAAGATACATAGGGATCCTAATACAGTCAGTAAGTTGGACTACTTCAAGTGTAAAAATGAGGAAGAAAAAAGAAAACAAACAAGGGAAAGGAAGTTAAACAGCTAAACTTTGTTTTCTCCTACTATTAGAAGAACACATCCTTCAAGCCAATGCCTGCTCTGAGCCCCAGAAAGCCATTTCTGTCTTTCTGGGCAGGAAGAACTTGCTGCACCAGATACAGAAGGATGCAGTGAGAATAACTGGCCCTACTGTGAGATCAGGATCTGGACTGCACATGAACTGCCTTGAGAGCCAAACTAACAAGAACAGGTAAATAGAAATCCCACCTCCCTTGCCCAGCTCTCACCCAGCACCCTCATGGCAGCTGCCTGTACTTAAAACATTAATTGAATTTCTCACAAACAGCTAAATCTTTTGAATTTTGAATGTGGCTGGGAGGTTTTATCACAAGCTCCATATACCTCCAGGCAATTACATTGCAAGGTTTCTAAAATTGTATTTGGTTTTCCACCTTAGGATAACACAGTGAAATCCCTTGCAAGTGCAAATTGGAAAGTAGGACATGAAATGAAAATCCAGGTTCAAGCTTTCCAAAGCAAGAGTGGTCTTAGACGTTATAAAAATCTGCAGATGTCAGTAAAATAGAAAGTTACTGGAGCCTTCTCAAAATGGGACAGATACCCTTCTGCTGTGTTAAGCACTGAAGAATTAATACACTGTGTTTTATTAATGTCTCTTCTAGAGAACTTTAGTGTGATTTCACACAAAATTTCATGGATGAGGACAAATGACTGCTCTTCATTTCCCCGGGTATGGTAATATATGTCAGGAAAAGAAAAAAATCATCTATTTGCTTTACTGTGGTTCCCAAAACCTCACCCAGAATTAGGGCCCCATTGGTTATATGCTGTAAAAATGTCAATGCAAACGAAGTTTCTGCCCTGAAGAGTTTACAATTAAGCACAGGCAGCAGGAAGGGATACAAACCCCTCGTGCCAGAGCAATAAACCCTCTTCATCCACTGCTCCCAGCTACCATTTAATTTGGCCATAATTAGGTGGCTTATTTCTTCTAGGCATTGCAGGCAAAGGGTGTATGGTGAGGACAGATCTGACAGGGAGATCAATGTTCCTCCAGGCCAGCCCATCCCATGTACAATCTGAAGGGCTGAAGGACTTTGAACAGCATGTAGACAGGAATCCCAAAATGTCTTTTCCATTTTCCCATGACACCCTGCTCAGGATTGCTCTGTCTGGCAGTGGGCTTACATCAAATGCTGGTTTCACTGCCCAGCTTCTGTGAGCTCCCCAGCATCCACTCCTGCCTGCCTGGCTCCATATGAGGCATATATAAGGAAGAAAACACAGAGCCACTCTCAAGAGTTGTCCATTAATGAATTTATATTTATTTTTTTAATCGGAAAGAAGAGATACAGGATGGGCAGAAACAAAAACAACCACTCTTGCCTCCAACAACTGAGAAGAACTGCAACAACCAGGAGGACAAGGGGTATTTAATCCATGTGGTACAGCTAGGAAAGCCTACCTACCCCTTTCCCTCTCCCTCATGCACTAAATAAACTTCAATTTGTAAGCGTTTGAGTTTTTTCAAGCTTTTCAAGTTCAGTTTTTAGGTATTTTAAGTAAACTTCAGTTAAGACATATACTTCAAGTTTAAGCTTTGCTGAACTTATCTGAATCTCAGCACTTGACCTTTTCATTTACCACTTTAACATTTGATTTTTAGAAACATTGATCCTTATTTGCAAAGCTTTACCCATGCACTCTCAGCTGTACTAAAGGAAAAAACCAAAACCCAAAGAAAACCTAACCCAATTTTACCCATAAAGAGCTTGTGGTTGCAGGCAAGAAAGAACAGCCAAAAAACACATGAAGAATCTGATGGTTACAGATGGCATGGAAAGCATTCCAGTAGATAAACAGAAATGCAGAGAAAGCAGGATGGCTTTCCAGCTGTAAGTATCACAGCGTGGCTGGGATGAAAGCCAAAGGAGGATTGACTTTTTTTTTTGATGCAACAGAACTTACTTTTTACAGAATTATCCTGTAACATTGGTTTGAAGAGACGAAACTTTGATTTCAAGGCTCTAGAGTAACACTTCACCAGGTAGTCCTACATATAAACTGTATATATACATACATATATAGTCCTATATATGAACTACATATATCCTATAGAAATTGGGAAAGCTCTATTGATGCTAGTTATCTGCAAGACAGCAAGACAAATACAATTTCTTTTATATATTTCTTTTAACAGGGGCACCAACAACTCACAGAGAGGCAATCTGCCTTATGGCAACCCTTTAGGCAAATAACCTAGAAGTTGTATAAGAGTTTAAAGAAATCCCAGGATACCCTGGGAGCACAGATTTACCTCCCTTGCTGAGCTACATCACTTCCATCTATACAGCTGCACTACAAAAATAAAACCAAGATTCCAAAACCACATCACTTCTCATTCAACAAAGCACAGTGTCCTCAAGGGCACTCCTCCACACTCTGGTTGCACAAAATGTTAATTTATGAAGTACTTGGAAATATCAAGAGGATTGGGTTTCAGGCCTACAGAGCTGCTGTTCTAAACGTCACAAGATAAATAAAGATGGGGAAGTGGTAAGTGAGGGGAGCAGAGAGGAGACCAACTGCCCATATACAGAGGGATCCCTGCTGGAGCCATGATTTCATGCAAAGAGAGCTAAAATAGCAATGTCTTTCACAAGTTTATTGTTCTTCCCTAGTGTCAGGGGAATTACTAAACTGGAATATTCCTCTTTTCTTCTGAGTGGTATATGACCTTTATTGTGTTGTTTTACCCATCATCAGTCTCCTCATTTTTTTGTTATAACACAATAATTTGAAAAAAAGGCTCTTCTTGGTTTAGTTTGGGTTGGTTGCTTTTTTTTTTTCTTTTTCACCTGTGGCAAAAACTCTGGAAATGGAAAGAAACAATGACTTGATGTTGGTTTTATTACTTATATTTTCTTGTGGGGTCATTTTCCGAGGTATATTCCTGCAAAGTTGAGACCTGCATTAAGTTACTCTCACCTTGTGATATTAGGCAAGACATGGGTTTGTTCACACACTCTTTTCCATGAGTTTCATTCAAGTTCTGAATGAACACCAGAACTCACCATTCATAAAATAAATGAGCTTTCTAATCAGTGTAATCAGTGTACTACTGCCCTGTCCTTAGAACCCATGTGAAAGGAGACTGAAAAAAAACCAGGACAAAACCTACACGCAGCTTTGACAGGAAAAATAAACCCATAGCCTAGTTCTTCAAGAATGTTCATGGAGAAATTTGTATAAATAGAGTAGCTGCAATTGCAGTGACTAAAATAAACCCTAGCAAGCACCATAATAGCAAATACAGAATAACTGTCTCTGTAGCTCTAATGCATGATTTTGTATATCTGGTCAGAAACAGGAGGCTGGAGGCATTAGGAGAAGTAACCCATCACAAATTTATTTAGCAGACACACAGGGAAGTGATACCACCAGCAAAAGTCACTGACCCTGGAAAGGAGAGGAGGTGAGGAAACAAGAAACCACATCTCAAACACGCAGCAGCAACCAAGTTAGCAGCTCACTGCTGCACTGTGTTTAGTATCACAGCTGAGCCTAGAACCACAAAAGCTCCAGATATTTGTGTATAATCATCTGAGATTATGTAACTCACTGAATATGATGTTTTCTCACTAAATGGATTGCTTAGGAATAAAAATACATCCATCATGCAGCATTTCCACAGGTGATACTGCTTGCCAGCTGTGTCCTGTCTGCAAACAAAAACATATGCTGCCATTCAACTACAGACAAAACAGAAGTTTCTTGGGTACTAGGGAGGGATGAAAAGGAGGTTTAAAGATCTTTTGTGTTGTTCTGGATCTACCATCACTCTCCTCCAAAAGCACAGAGGTAACCCAGCAAGCCACCCTCAGGAACACCAGACACACACACACACATTGCTTTCACAGAAAGAAAAGAAACTTAACAACCTTCTCCCTCCAGAAAAAAAAAAAATAAAGAACATATTTAATTGCAAAATCTGCCTAAAATCTGTTGAATTTTTTCTTTATAGTGTTGGAAGCCACAGTACTGCACGTGCATGAGCCCACCAAGCAGCAGCAGGGGAGTTGGAGAGCTGAGCCTCTTGCAGAGGGGCTGGAGCCTCACTGCCACACAAGCTAACAGAGCGTCACTGATTTAATTGACTGATGATTTAATAAAATGCCCTGGATATAGATTAACTCGCTTTGCTTAATGTAGCTCAGCTTCCTGGCAGCAGGAACTGGCACAGCACTGTTCCTGGGCTGGGAGCTGGGCTGCCCAGGGGCTGCACACACCCCCTGCTCACACCACTTGCCCACCCAAACCTTTCCCATGACCCTTCCCAAAATAATGAAGTGCAACACAAAGCTAAGACACAGGCAAGCAGATACACACACACATTAAAAAATAAGCTTAAGCCTTATCCATGCTATAGTAAGTCCCTAACTCAGCTTTGCCAGCCTTGTCTTACTCCAGAGACTAATACCTAGCCAAATATCCTTAGTCTCAACATTAAATTTCTTCTTTTGGACCATTTAAATCTCATAATTGTAAAAACAATCATCACCTGGATTACTTAATTCCTGCCCAAGGCCTGAGATGATATGAATCAGCATTGGGTTAACAAAAGCAGAACTTTCCCCATGTAGGGGAAGGCAGAGATCCCTCTCAAATGTGTTTCCCTGCTCCATCCCTTCACCTATTAGTAGGTACAAAAAAAACCCCTACAATACTCAAATCACAGCATTTATCTCATTACAGTTCATATGCCCAATTTCAAATAAAGAAAGATACTGTAAAAGTTGGAAAAACAGAGAGTAAAAAAGGATTATTAGCCAGCTCTAATTATACAAACTGATCTCATCCTCTTGTCATAAGCTTCTTTCCTGTTTCCGGAATCTATTTGTGCTACAGAAAGACCAGCCTTTTGTAAATGTCCATGGGTCATCAACACAGGGTGATTAATTTCCCATTTTACAGTACACACATACTGTCAAGCAATTCACTTGTAATCCGATATAACCCTGCCCTCACTTGTAAATTTTTTTCCTCTAACATATTACTAAAGGCAAACTGTACTTAAGATACCGATTTGTAAAATCCAAACAACATTTCGCAAGGAGGCATCATGCTTCTCTAATAAAATAAAAATCACAGACCGCATCTTCAGTTCAAGTAGCTACATCCTAATAAAGTTAAGACCTAACAGTCGACTTGAATTAAAGAGCAGCATGTACGCAAAAGCACACATATGTTTATACTCAAATTAAGTCCTCCAACAGGTTCTGGGGCAGCTGTTTCACGTATGCATGAGACTTTTATCTCAGGCTCAAATATTAACTTCCAGAAATCCTTAGCAGACATTCTAGCTGCCTCCTCAAATGAGCAAAATCCTGTTTATACCTTGCTATGCATTTTGTTGTTTGAATAAATGTTTTGGCAGTAAACTGTGGGGAAGCCCTCAATGACAACCAGCTCGGGTTTGTAAGGGTGATTCTTGATTTTGGGGGTTTAACCAGGAACTTCATGAAAATCCCCAGGTATCAAACTGGGCAGCTGAAACATCATGCAAGTTACTGGTTATCTTTGAAAACAGAGATGCATTATATGGGACAAGGTGAAGAATGGAGGGAGGCAAGAACAGGCTTTGGGGAGTATTTCATCCCAGTGTATAAAAGGATAAACACAGTGGAGAGCTGTCAACAGAAAGGAGATGCCTACAGCCTTACATATGCAGTGGGAGAGAGCAAAAAATCTGTTGATTCCTACACTTCTTGACTACAGCACATGTCCTAAAACCTTCTCCATTTCACTATTCTCTGACTCTCAAGGCTGTGCTGTTTCAGGAACTATGCTGAGCAATGATGGTTTCAGTAAAAGAAACAACATCCCAAGCCCTAGAGCTGAGCAGTAAGGCCCCTGCTTCCCTCTGTGCTTCCCAAACCACAGCACTTGTACATTCCCAAAAACACAGGCTTGCAGTAGAAAACGATCCATGATGCCCAAAACACCACACACACATTAATGCTGACAAATATTAAACATTTCCTAGCATTTACAAAACAGGTAAACCCAATGCATATTTTAATAAAGGCATGCACCAACCTTAACTCTCCACAGCAGAGAGCTCTAGCCAGAGGTCAAGTTGGAAAAAGATGCATCAAGACCAAGATGCAAGACATGTTTCCACTTGCATTTCGGTCTAAGCAGCTTCAGTGCCCAACATTTTAATGTGCTTTTCTTCTCTGAAGAATATATCAGACTCAATTTTCCCTTTAGGCTCCGTTTTGCAAATGCTGCCATTGTGGCCCCAGGCACCACAGACTTACTCAGGAAGAGCCTGGCTGACACTTTACTCCAGAAGAAGAAAATTTCATCAGAAACTTCAGGTTTCCTACACGAGTACCTGTGCTAACCTCACTCCCTGTGGCACAGCATGACCACATCTGACACTGCAGAATTACAAATTGCTTCTTCATAATTGCTCCTCTTCTTTCAACTCACAAAACTATGGGAAACTTCTCTAAACATATACTTTAGGCAGTAAGAGAACATGCTCATTTTGCTGAAACATCCTTTCTGAGGCACAACAGGCTCAAAAAATGCACATCATTCACTTAGCAACTGCAATGATGGAGTCACTTGTGTGGCATTCCCTGCAAGGAGAGTGAGAGCTCTGTTCCCAGGACACTCTATTGCACTGGGAATATCCCACAGGAAGTAAAACCCCAAGCAACAGAAAATATTATGTCACTAGCCCAGAAAAGAGAGAACATTCATTCAAGCCCCATTTTTAAATAAATTAAAGCATCAAATAATGAAAATCCAAGTAAGCACATTTTGCACCCAGTTCCACTACCCCACCTTCTGCACCTGAGCAGGCTCATATGCAAAACCCCACATTTTGCAGACGCCTAAAACTGTTTCTTTCCACTACCTTTACAAAGTGACCTTTCAGGCTGGTCCCCCAGGAAATGAATGGGTTAAGTGCCCAGAGGTCCCAGCCTCCCCAGTAAATCATTTATTACCCCAGCTCAGGGACAAGGAGCTCTGCAGAAGCGAGAGCCCACGCTGTGCAGCTGTTCCCAGCCAGGCAACTCTCCACAATTATGTTATAACACAGGATTAAGCTCGGGGAGTGGAAATCCGTCTCTTCATTGCTGATGGCTTTTTTTTTCTTTTTTTCAAGTTACACAGCTATTTTAAATGTTACAGAGCTCATTAACATGAAGTTCATTAAGCAGTAACCACTTTATGAATGAAATGAAAAGACTGTCATTATAAGAACAATTATGGAAATCCTAGACCAGCAGGTAGAAAAAGGAAAGGGTATGAGAATGCTGCTCCTGATCTCCAAATTAGTCCTTCTTTTTTTCCCAGATCCTTCAGAGGAGGCACACCCAGAAATCAGACATGAGGCAGAGGCTGGTTCCCAGGCAGGACTACAGGTGAGCAGCTCTTGCTGCCTGTTCTGGCCTCCCCAGAGATTTCATGGCTATGCCTGAGTGCAAAAAGTCATTCCCCCTTGGTCACCCCCAGAAAGGGTCTGGAATCTTCCTCAGCAGTGAGCACTGCTTGCTGCAACTCACCACGCTCCCCAAATTAGCAGAAAGTTAAGAAATACTATGACAAATCAAGCCACAAATTGCTTCTCTGCAGCTGGTGTCGTGCCTTTCTCCTTTAAACTGATGGGACTTGGAGACCAGCTCTCAGCAAGCCACTTATTCATTCCTGATAAAGCAGGTTCCATTCATAATCATGCCAAGGACTTCAATTTTTTCTCAAGGTCTGAAAATAGGTACAATTCCACTGCTCAACCCCACTGAAAAAATGAAAACCCAAATAATTACAACACATACTTGTCTCTCTACAAGTAACAGTTTATGATTAATCCACCCAGCTGTTGCCACAGCTCAGTAACACCAAACGATTTGGACTCAGTCTCGTTAAAGCGCTGGTCTTGTAGGCAAGACCATGGAAAATACGAGGCACTGCAGAAGGTAAACAGGTTAGGGACAGTGTGAGGAGAAGAGAGGCAGCTTGCCATGGTTTTCCTCCCTCCCTCCCTTGACAGAGCTCACACATGGCAAGCACCCATTTCCAGGCAAGACTCTGGCAGTTTCTTTGCTCCAGGCTAACAGTTTATACACATTCAAGCCTTTTTGGAGAGAAAGGGTGTAACTCCATGAGTCAAAACAGCTCCTGTCAGTATTGCAATAACCATATGCTGGCTTTCAGGTCAGACCCACCCCATGATCTGGTTCACCACACCAAGAAGTTGGTGTTAGCTGAACAACAAACCCAGAAGCCTCAACAACAGGAGTGCTCCGGGGCACTCAGACCGACCAGGAGGCATCCCAGCTCTGATCCCAGCTCCCATGGAAATCCTGGAGCTGTAACCATATGCCTGCCCCAGGCACATGAAAGCTCTGTCTGAAAATATTAGGGGGAAACAGCTGATGTTTTAAGTGTTAAGTGCTATTTTATACCGTGGCATCTGCTTGATACAGGAGGCAACACCACATACCCCTTTTCTACTTCCACCATAAAGATTGTATTTTATGGCAAAATAACTTGTTGAATTTGTTTATATCATTGTAATTGCTTTGATATCAGCATCCCCTCCTCCTGACAAGGCTAAGTTTGACAAATGGCTTGACAATGGGCAAACTCATTCTCCCAAACCCATCTCAATCCTGGTGTGTGCCTGAAAGAGCTGCCAAAAAACATTTAACCTTACTTTAACTGCATGAAGCAGTACAGGTGGCTCCAAGATGTTCCTCAGCTCGTTCCCACACCAAGCAGGGAGAAGTAGGGCAGGTCACAACACTCAGCTCCTGGAAGGGGAAAGAAGAAGAAGAAAGAGTCACCAGGTGCAAGGGTCAGCATGGCTGAGAGCGGTCCCAACACCCAAACTGGCACTGCAACACCTTCACCAAGGGGGATGGAGACCATCCTCTCCCTTGCTGACCATGTGGGAGGCATGTGTTCCTTCCTGCAGCAGTCCCATGTGGCTCCACAGGCACACACAGGACAATGGCCACATTATGGATAGGGCTATTTATAGACACATGTGGGCATCTGGCACCACCTAAGAATAACTGCACTGCTGAGCTGTATTTGCTGCTGTCCTGCTATTTGGTTTATCCCCAAAGCTGCTGATCTGCTGTCCATCACCGTATCCCAAACAACTAAGCTGACCTTAAGTCCTTTGTACCCATCAACACAGCCTCTCTCTGACAGACTTCATCAAATTCTTTGTGGACTCTCTTATACCAAGGTGTTTTAACAAGAACAAAGGTAGATGATGGCAGATGGTGACTGGTAGATGAAGCCCCAATCTACCAGGACATCTCTGCCAAACCCTTCTGGGTTGCCTGTACTTTTCCTTAGTCTGGTTTCCTGCTCTGGGGCAAAATCTACTCAGTAGATTCATCCAGAGGGATGGTCTCCAAAGCATACCTAGAAAGAGCATTAAAGTGAATCAAATGTCAAAAGGTGAAAAAGCCAAGGTTGGGCTATAGTTTATTAAATGCTGTGTGGGAGATTTTTATTAGCTAAATCAAAGTTATCAGGGTAATCTCAGACCATCATTTGGTTACCACACCAGGAAAGGTTGTGGCTACACACACACACCACTGAACCAAGCACAACACAACAACTGCCTCCTCCTGTTCTACCAGAGAGAGACTCTGCCCCTGCCCTCTCCCTGTTGGGAAAACATCCATAATCTGGGAATCTCACAGCCTGAGCCAACCTGCCAACCTCAACGTGCAATCACAAGCACAGAAGTAACAATGGCAAAACTAGTTACCAGCTGGGAAATCAATTGTACTGTGTGAATTAGCTGGGGAACGAACAGGACTGGGAGGCGAGGAACTGCACAACAAATCTCACTTCTTCATCTGCACGAGAACTGCATCACCTGAGTACCTCAATGTTGGTTTTACATAATGTTTTTTTCTTAAGATTAGCACCTAAAAGTCTCTTTTATCCATTCTGATGAGAAATAGGGAGAGTATTTTGCAAGGCACTACAGGGTATTATCTTTTACTACAAATATGTTTGTTTAGATATAGACCAAAGAGGAAAAACAGAAAAAAATTCATCCTCTTAAAGGATTGTGCATTAATTCCTTCATTGCCATGTCACACATTTCTGAATTACATTCTTATGCCAAACTACTGGAGCTGAAAGTGGAATTACCTGAACTCTTAAATTCCAGTTAAGAGCGTACAAACACTCTTTGGATTCATTAACCAGTAAAAACCACCCTCGCAGTCACAAACAAGCAGACTGGAACTTTCCTCTGGCATTTTTGTAGTGTTATTTTCAGGACCTCAATTTCCAAGACGGTTACTGTTTGATAAAGCAATGATTAACTATTTGCCATCCTGTGTTGATCTCCAAGGAACAGCTCCTTCCAAGGCACATACAACAACAACAGCACAGTGGTTTCACTCGTTTATGAGACACTGATAACTTGGCTTTTAATACTGGATTTGTGTATTTTGGCAGAGAAAGCAGGGTTTGCTGCTATCCCTTAGCACCAACAAGGACTGTTGGTATGGCTAACATTGCCAGGGTAGATAGGGAGCATGCTGTGAAACACTGCAGGTTTTTCCTCATCTCCACTAAGGAATGAGGGTGTGTGTATGGAAAGCTCACTTGGATGCTCAGGACCTGGAAATTATTAGCAACTGGAGAAAGTAAACTGGCTTAGCACTGAAAAACTAACATAAAATTCCTCCACACAGTTTTTTGTCTGGTTTTATTCTGTGGGAGTTTTTAGACAGCTGCAAGAAGAAACAAGTAACATTAGAAAGTCGTATATATTTTAATTGTGTATATAATCATTGCACAATCAGTAAGGTTGTCCACATCAAAGTATCAATTCCCCAAAAGAATTGATTTCCGCTTCCCATGAAATCGTTATGGGACAACTCCTGCATGCCTAAGCACACCCATTTCAGAAGGATTTCCCCATGGGGATTTCTTCTCCTCCCCCTCCTTTACTGGGAAATCATTACCAAGTGTTGATGAACACTGACATACCTCCTGTTTTCTGAATCTTAAAAAGATGGGTTTAAAAATTATGTTTCATGGGTAACAAATGAGTAACTGCTTTACAAATGGAAAACTATTCAGTATTATCACAAGAAAATTATGATACACAGTAGCTTTATAAAAAGCAATTTGGTTTCTACACGGTTCTGCCAATATTCCAAACAACCTGTAACTCTGGGTAATTTCTGCCTAAAAAGGCCTACAGTCATGATATCCCACAGTGCTCAGTAAAGTAAATGAGAATTTAAAAAGAGTCCTTTGGACACCCGCCTTTACACAACCTATTTTGTTTGAGTTTAATAAAAACAGGGGGAAAACCCCATCTCTTCTGTTAGTAACACAATTACTTGACAGCAGACTGTTTATGGTCTTGCTCCCTCCACATTGAGACAGCTAAAGCAGAAATTACCCTGGTCACTGATGAATTACTGAAACTCTTTATGAAGACAGAGGAAAAGAAAATTTAAGGACACTGCTACAGCTATTTGCAGTTTTAAGATGACAACATTATCTGGCCCTGTGGATTATATATGCAATTCCTGTAATAGATCAGTTGTTTTACCAAAAAAACTCAATAGCTTAGAGGTGATCTGCATCCAATATATGCTCAAGAGGCAGAGGAGCAAAGCATCAAAAGGCACTCTTGCTACACTTCTAAATTAAATGAACGGCAGTAAATAAAACAGACAAAAAAGAAATTATTTGGATTTGATAATCTATTTGAGAAAAATCATTTGGGACTGCTAAACATGCTTGGTAGAGTCCCAACATGTGGACCTCAGGGCTTCCAGTTTTTTGCTGATTCCTACCCAGCAAACTCCCACCCTTCCCCAACATTCCCCAATGTCCAGCACAGAGGAAACCACTCCTCACATTTGTTCTTCTTTCCCTGAACCCAAACCTGTTTTATTTTTCTGAGAACTGTTCCATGTTTAGTTGCTCTGGCATCTGAGCACTTTGACATGTCAAACGAGTTATCTCACCATCTGGTTGTAATTGCCATTGTGAAGCTTTCAACAAATTCAAAAAGCAGCACCAAGATGAGGGCACTAATGGTCTAGGAGATGGATGGCTGATTATTTGGGATTATTTGATACAGCTGGAACCTTTTCTAGACAAGACACCCAAGCACAGCCAGATCCCAGCACCCAAACAAACCTGTGGGGTTCTTCTGAGTTTTGGCTGTTGCCTGCTGTGAAAGCTTCTCACAATTGCATATCGAATGCTGTCAAGGAAAACACTGCCTCTCCTCCTCATCTCCCAAACTGCCGGGTGTACAGCTGCGTGCTGCTGCAATCTTTTGCTCTGAATGCACAGCCTATACTTGCATACCATGATATTCTTGTTACAGGACATCCTTTTCCTTCCTGATGCTTTGACTACATCTCCCAGGAGAGACTAGTTCACAAGATCTTTCCAGAAGTTTGGCTGGTGGTCAGAACTGTATTTCCTAATTCCTTAGGGAAGGGAATCTGGACACACTCCTTGGACAACCAGAGGATCACACCCAGCCAGCATGGGTTTAGGAAGGGCAGGTCCCACTTGATAAACCTGATCTCCTCCTATGACAAAGTGACTGGTTTGGTAGATGAAGGAAAGGGTGCAGATGTTTTCTGCCTGGACTTTAGGAAAGCCTCTGACACCTTGTTTTACAGCACTCTCCTGGAGAAATTGGCTGCTCAGGGCTTGGATGGGTGTAGGATTCTGCTGCTCACTGGGCTAAAAACTGCCTGGATTGCTGGGCCCAGTGCTGGTGAATGGAGGAAAATCCAGCTGGCAGCCAGGCACAGCTGGTGTTCCCCAGAGCTCAGTTCTGGGGCCACTCCTGTTTAACACCTTTAACTGGATGAGGGGATCAAGGGCACTCTCAGTTTGCAGATGACACCAAGCTGGGCAGGAAGGCTCTGCAGAGGGATCTGGAAAGGCTGGATTGATGGGCCAGGTGGGGATCAGCCTCTCCTCCAATGTAACAACTGACAGGACAAGAGGAAACTGCTTCAAGTTGTGCCAGGGAAGGCTTAGATTGCACATGAGGAAAAATTTCTTCACCGAAGGTTGGTCGAGCACTGGAACATGTGCCCAAGGAATTGGTGGAGTCACCATCCCTGGAGGCATTTAAAAGATGTGTAGAAGTGGCACTTAGGGACATGGTTCAGTGATGGTCTTGGCAGAACTGGGTAATGGTTGGACTTGGTGACCTTAATGGTCTTTTCCAAGCTATACAATTCTATAATTTTATATAAATGGAAGAAAAATATTATTTGCCTAGAATCTGCATTGCTTTGGACAAGGTCAACACAGCATGATCCTCTATCCATTGAATCAAGCTACATATGTACAATAAAGAGTGAAGGGCAGGTTGCAGCTCATCACATTTTAACACACACAGCATTCCACTGAAAGTACATGATGGGTTTTGTTTAGAGACCAGCATCTGACTTGTCATACTGGATGAAGAAAAGCCAAGAATTTTAAAACAATAGAAAGTAAAACATATCCATACTTCACATGTCTGTACACACTGAATAGCAAACAATAATATTAAGATGTTAAGTGCAGTCCTATCAATCCTGATTACCAAGAGATGGGAGACAAATATTCTTTCATATACACTAAGTTACCTTTTGAAACACAAACTCCTTTGAAAGTGTCGCCCTGAACTTGTAAACAGAAATAGTCCCATGTTGGAATAAAAGGAAAGCAAGGAAGCAACAAACCAAGAGCACTTCTCTGCTCACTCTAGCCTGGACAGACACAAATTTTCTCTCTAGAACTTGGAGATCTGCACAAAACTGAAAGAAGTTTGAAGCTTGTTTTTTAATTCCACCAGAAATCACAACAAAGCAGCAAAACAAAGAGACCAGGGATGCTTTATGGTTCTCTCCCTTGCCTCTGGACCTGGGCTCATAGACACCTCCTGGGCAATAACACACAGCAACCTGTTTCCCCAGGAGAAGATGTTATGTTATATTCTTGTCTCCCACTGCAGCTCCTGCCAAGCCCAAGGTCCCAAGGTGCTGAGCCCCATGGATGCAGCTAGAATCCCTCTGCCACAATATTAAACAGAGAAATGCTGGGAGGAGACACAAAGGGACAGAAAATGACACAACTTGCCCAAGGCTTTAGAGATGGCTGCCAGCACAGTCTGTAATCTGGATGGTATCACCTCTCCACCCAAGCAGCAGCGAGGTTCCCCCTTTCTTCAAAAGCTGTCTCCATCCCCGCCTGCTGCTGCCTGGCTCTGCCAAGCACCCGCCACCCTACCGTGACATTAAGTCACTTCACTGCTCGAATCAACATGTCACTGGAGCTGCCCAGCACTTAATTATATGAATTAGGAGATCTGTATAGGAGTCCTAAACCAGTAATGAAAGAGAAGGTTTAATGATGCAACAAAAACCTGCAACGCAGCACCCAGATTAGGGGTGGGTTACACAAGAGCTCGAACAATTCAGCGTTTAGGCTGCAGACTTGCATAGTGCACATCACATTTTCCCAGAGCCATCATCTGACTCCAAGCACATGAGATCCACTCAAACACACCCTTCCTGCCTCCCTTGCACCAGAAGCTCAAGGACGAAGGTGAGGCTCAGCTTTTGAGCAACAGTCACCCACATCCAGAAGAGATGCCCAAAGCAAAGTCAGTCCTTTTCCCAAACTCACATTCAAACTCAAAAAGATTTATCTGAAGCCTGCCCTAGCAACCACTTGTATCTCACAAGTAGTGCTTGCTCCTCCCAGCATTAACACTCCATTGCACAGAGATGACATAACTCCACTTAAACTTGCTCAGTTGACAGCTGGAGTGACTTTTGCATTGTGCCATGTGAGTTAACTCCCAGCTGCAGCCTTGTTTAAGAAAGTATTACGAGCACAGCTTTAACAGAGATATGGCTCATGAACTGACAGCAAATAAGGTAATTTAGGTATTGGATGAGCACTCAGCATGAACTGTTCATATGGAAGAGAATGCTCCCTCCCCAAGATTTCTGAATGGAGTTCATTACTAAGTAAGCTCAAATACTTCCAGATAGTATTGATTTCTATACATAGCACTTACATAGCTTAAGGAAGAAATAATTTGGTTTGAAATATTCTTTTAGAATCTATTGACCTTTCACGTCAATAAACACAATACCAAATTGCAGCCTAGCAGGCTTATTTTACCTTTCTTTTTTTGTAAAGTGCTCAGATGAAAAGCACAATACCAGCATCAGGGCGGAGAAGTATCATTTAGATTTCAAAAAGCAGTTAAGTGCCATGGCCAATCCATACGTTCATTATCAAAGGGCTCATAAGAAAATTGACAGGACCAATACTGCAATGGGGAAGGAAGAGTGATAGCATCAGCTGGGAAGCTGCTTGTTCAAACAAAAGCCTTGAGATGCTGTGCCTTATCCAGAAACCCTTTAAAATGTCATTAGTATGTCACTGTTCTTAATAAAAAAATGCCATACTCGTTTGCCTCTGTCACCTGTAAAACACACTATTAATTCTATTAAAATCCCCAATGGCAACTGTTCAGATGCATGTGTTACCATTCCTGCTCACTTTTACCAAGGCAGAGGGTAGCACAGGGTGCTGTTACATGCCATTTGCAGCTGCAACAGATCTGCATTTACTACATCAAGGCAGATGGCTGGAAACAACCAGCATGCAACCACAGAGCATCTTTTACCCTGCAAACCCTTCAGCAGGTTGCCAGATTTGCTTTCATATAGCACAACTTCACTTTTCTGTCCCTCTAAACAAAAAGACTGCTTTCATTCAGCTGCCCTTTTTTTCCTCCTTTACAAATGCAGACACCTGCAACAAACTCCTCTTTAAAGAGGCAGATCATAGCAAGGCAGTGTATTATGAGTAGAAAAGCAAGGGATATTATCAAATAGCATGAGCACACAGCACAGATTTTTTTCCCAGTACCCAAAGAGCCCAGGGCACGTAACTCCAAGTGCATGCCAGGGTAGGAAGCAAGCTTTTGCCACTAGCAAAAAGATTCCTGAAACAAGTCAGCAAATGCTCACATAACCTCTGTCTCAAAGTCTGACGTCAAATACAAGCTGAGATTAACTGAGCCTGTTACTGGCTCTCCATTCACGCAGCAAAGTGAAATCCTGGAGGTGTCTGCATCCTCCCGTGTGTTTCACACACGGGCTGGAGGTGGCCACAGCAAGACCTAGTCATTATTTTCTCTGCAAAGCACACTCCTCCCCGTTAATCAAGAGTTACAACCAGTCACCCAAGTAGCACTGTGATGACTTCAGTGCCAGCTGCTAGGCATCCTCAGAAAAACAAAAACAAATTACTTGAGGGCTACCATCACCTACTACAGGTACAGCAGGCTATTGGGCAACTTTGCTGACGTACCTGCAAGTACATCAGGGACTTACTCCCCAACCATCCCCTGAAGCAAAGGATCTTTAGTTACAGCAATGACAACAGTTTTCACCCAACAGAACACCCTCCCCCTCCTCACCTACCCCAAGCAGGTACAGCTTTTTGCTCAGAGAAGGAAAAATAAGGAGTTAAAATCAACTAGTTGTCAGGACACACCCTTCTCCCAGTGCACCTGTAAATGACCGCTTGTGCAACAGCACCTGAGTGTCAACAGGACTGTGGGCACTACCCAGGCAGGCACACAGCAATCAAGCAAAGGCAGTACCCACATTTCCACGTGCACACAGGGTTTTCAAGTGCCTATCTCCCTAGCTACACCTATGCAAGTGGTGATTCACCTCTTGCAAACCCAGCCTCACATTGCTGCTATCTCCTCTTTCCCATATTCCTGCAGTTGTGGCTAATGTTCCCATCAGACATTGCCCGCCTTCTCCAGGACTTCATTATCACTCAGCAGAGCACCAAACAGGGTTAGCTGGTAACAAAACAAAAATAAGAACTTCATGAAAAGTAATTAAACCCCCCTAACAGATTTTCCTGAGGTGGGAAGGTGTCCTCAATTGTACTCATAGTCTTTTTGATACAACCTACATAGCCTTATCAACATTTTTTAGCATCAGGAAAGTTTTTGCTCCCTGCTTTGACTGAGGTGATCACAACCTGATTGTGGTAACACATTTTGGTTTGATCTGACCCAGAACAAGCCTCTCAGGAAGCATCATCTCTTTCATGTGTTCTATGCACAAATAGTAAGAATAGATAAATGAATAGGTTCTGGTATTTCTACAAACAGAAAATAAAGACAGCACAATTTTATGTCTGCCCATAAATGTAAACAAAGAAGGGGTTTAGATGAAGAAAAGTATTCTGAGAAATTCACCACACATTCCGTCATCCATTCAATTTTCTTCCTTGCAGTTTCAAATAATCATTTTCACCCCCACCAAAAAAAAAAAAAATACAAGGGGTGCAAGCCTACAGCACAGGCATTTAGCACTAGAGGCTGCTAGAGATCACAGACAACCCATCAAATCCCCAAGAAGTGGTCAGTGCCACAGGTGAAAAAAAAAAAAGCTCCTTCATTGAGAGTCACAGCCTCACAGAAAATCTCAAAGAGCCTTTTGAAAAGGGCAAAGATCTCACAGCTCTTGACCAGTGCTGGGAAGACACAGCTCAACTTTACAGGTGCTCTTCTACAGGTGATTGCCAAGCCTCCTCCAGTGAGGGATCTCCTCTCCAGTAAGGTTTCATCACCTGCTTTATGCCAGCCCCAAACAGTTGCCACTAAGAGGTTTGACACCCAGGTTTCTTTTGACACATCAGTTTCCTGCTGGAGCTGTGCCTTATCTAGAAACCCTTTAAAATGTCAGTAGTATGTCACTGTTCTTTACAGAAAAATGCCATTCTCATATTCCTCTGTTACCTGTAAAATACGCTATTAATTCTATCAATATTCTAAATACAATATTCTGTATTCTAATTATATCTATCTTCTTATATATAAATATAATGTTTGTACATAATATACAGAATATATTATAGACTATATGGAATATATTAAAAATATACAGAATATATTATAGACTATATGGAATATATTAAAAATATACAGAATATATTATAGACTATATGGAATATATTAAAAATATACAGAATATATTATAGACTATATGGAATATATTAAAAATATACAGAATATATTATAGACTATATGGAATATATTAAAAATATACAGAATATATTATAGACTATATGGAATATATTAAAAATATACAGAATATATTATAGACTATATGGAATATATTAAAAATATACAGAATATATTATAGACTATATGGAATATATTAAAAATATACAGAATATATTATAGACTATATGGAATATATTAAAAATATACAGAATATATTATAGACTATATGGAATATATTAAAAATATACAGAATATATTATAGACTATATGGAATATATTAAAAATATACAGAATATATTATAGACTATATGGAATATATTAAAAATATACAGAATATATTATAGACTATATGGAATATATTAAAAATATACAGAATATATTATAGACTATATGGAATATATTAAAAATATACAGAATATATTATAGACTATATGGAATATATTAAAAATATACAGAATATATTATAGACTATATGGAATATATTAAAAATATACAGAATATATTATAGACTATATGGAATATATTATTATATATTCCATATTAATATTCTAATATTCTAAATACAACAGTAATTCTATTAAAATCCCCAATGGTAACTGTTCATCTCCATGTGTTACCATTCCTGCTCCCTTTTGCCAAGGCAGAAAGCAGCACAGGGTGCTGCCAACACCCTTTGCAGCTTCAACAGATCTGCATTTACTCCATCAAGGCAGCTGGGCTGGAAACAACCAGCATGAGCATCTTCTACCCTGCCCATGTGGGATGTGGGAGAAGGGGCCTGAGCACTGGGACATCCCAAGGGAAGCCCTTGCATCCCTGTGTGCCTGCAGGGGAACCAGCTGAGAAACCCGGGGCTTTCCCCAGGGACCCAAGGGAAGGGCTCTTCACAGAGCTCTAAATTCCTCAGGGTGAGGCTCTTTCTGACATCTAAATTCTTAGGGGTGACGCAAGAGGAAGAGATCACCTGAGAACTTCAGGTGGAGGAAGGACAGGCAGCAGAAGCCGATTAATTCCTAAGCAACAGAGATCTTCCCATGCAAACCTCCAGAGAGGCCGTGAGCTAGGGGGTATGCCTGTCATTAAGGAGGAATGGCAAAGGTGGAGTCAGTCACAGCAACAGAGAAAAACGAAGTTTTTCCAGTGTTTCAAGAGGAGATAAACATCTACCTACTGAATTTTATTTATTTGAGGGTGAGAGGTTGTTTCTTTCCTTTTTTGAGATGACATTAGGGTCAAAAGCAAGCATTAGGATCATTCAAGTCCCAGTGCTTCTGTTAAAGGCTGAAAATTTCACCTTCACATTCCTCTCAAACCAGTGCCTTCAGGATTAGGCCCGTTTCTAAACGCTTACAGGAGAAATTCAAAGTTGGAAACCAAGCCAAATAACCCCAAGGGATTTGCCTTCAGTAACTTTTCCACAGCTTGAACTACAGCTGTTTTCCTTTACAAATTCCACCTCTCAACTGCCAGAGCACCAGGAGAGGAAAGCAGCAAAGAGCTATTGGAAAAAAAACAACTCAACATGGAGATACAGCAAAAGATCAAATCCAGTTCTGCTGCAAGCAAGACTCTGACCACAAACACACTGATTTAGTTCCTGCTGTGCAAGAACACTTGAGGTTGGACTTTCTTTTTTCATCCTCAAGGGTACACAACGAAATTATGAGCCAACAACCAGGACTGAAAGGTTTCTCTGCTGGAACAAGCAAATAATTTCTCTGACCTATTTTAAAATAAAACACAAGTCTCCACTGGAAGTAAAAACCAAGTTCTTCATTCAAATTTTGCATGCCTCACCTGACCATGGTTTTGAAGCATCTCTGCCAGCCTCAACCATTCCTTAAGCAACTGAGGAAATGAAATACAAAACATTAATCAACGTGAAGGGTCAGCTTTAAACCAACAAAGACAAGGAAATTGCAAGTTAAGCTTCTTGCTCTGCCCTTGATTCACCTTGTTTTGTTCAGCTACTGCTTTGTTCCCAGACCCTTCCTCTCTCCCAATGCCAGAATCAACAGGACACAGAAAACAGCGTGGTGTAAACATAGGTAGCATTCCCTCCTATCCATGCCTTGCTTGTCACCCAAAATCCCCAAAAAAGCACATCTGGTTTCTTACTTCAGGAGCCTTGCTGCAAATGATTGCTGCAGCACTGCTTGGCTGGAGGTCCAAATGTGCTCTTTCCTTGTGGTGGTGGGGACATTCTCTGGCCAACATGTCCAACACAAGGGTTTTTAGCAGCAGGACAAAACTCACATTCCACTATCAGGCACAAAGAACAATAAAATGTGCAAGATATTTGTATTCTCAAGAAGAAAGACCACAAGCTGCAGAGGGGAAAAAGAAGCAATGCTGAAACTCTGGCAAGCCAATGTCTTTCTAAAGTGGAACAAAATGCAATCTTTAAAATAAAGGCCTCCAAGATGGTGTTTTTCTTCACCAACAGCACGTACTGTTTACAGCTATAGTCTCTGTTTGCAGCACTTCAGTAATGGATTAAAGAAGTTTCATAAGCTTGTGCATTAAGAAAGCATACATGTTACATAAAAGGCAAAACATGGGCTAAATATCAAGTACTGTTACAAATTTGGGAAAGCCTAAAAGCATCTTTTATTTTCCATACTCTATGGGAAGGATCCAACATAGGACACAACTTCTTAATTGGGAAAAAATGCACATGGCTTAAAGCCTACAGGCTGTCTTCTGATCAGATGCAAATAATGAGTATCAAGGGCTCCTACAGGGGATTTTAAAGGAGGGCCACTCTACCAACCCACCACTGTGTTTTAAAGGGATTCACAATATTACTCCATTTCTTCTTTACGTTGTCTTGCAACAGGACAAATATTTCTCATGGCATAGTATAAAGCCAAAACCTTAGATGAAAGAGCACCAATCTGGGGACTGAAGATGTGCAAAACATGCTGGTGAACTCCTTGGGAAGCATAACACAGTGAAATAAAGTTCACTTCAAGGATCCATCAGGTCTCTGTTTTGCTTTCCTTTTCTCAATTGAATATATTCACCAAAAGGATTTCTCAATGCTTTCCAGCTGTAATTCAAACCCTCTCCCCTACTACTGGATCTTACTCTTCCAGGAGTATTTCACAGTTCAGTCACTGGTAACAGGTCTGCCATCAAAAACCATGGAGGTGTCCTTTCTTAGCAGTGCTATTTCCACAAGCATCCAGGGTGTTAACAAGCACCACATGCATAGGGATGAGGAGATGGAGGAAGTTCATAAAAAGGTTTGCTCTCTATGAAAATCATCTTCAACTTCCCACGAGTATGGTTCCACAAACACTTGCAGTAAGGCAGGTTGTATTATTCTCTTCTCTCTTGCCCAATAGTTGCTATTACTGGATCTGGCAAGGCAGCATGTGACAGAAAAATGCAGCTGCATTTTTGGCTCAGAAGCCTGTAGAAGAGCCCGTGAGTCATGTACCAAAAGACCCACAAAAAAGGCAAAAGAAAAGAATGCAGATTCAGTTTCCTTTTTATTGTAAGCATGTGTCTCTACTGCATAGTCCTGATGCACAAAAAGAGAAATCATTTTGAAGTCCCTTTAATCAGGTAAGTTGGGCTCCCTCTGCCTGAGGCCACTTGACATAGGAACAGAATGGAAATATTGCCACTGACCACAGAGTGTCTGAGCCACATAACACAGCACGTGCCCAGATGTGCCTCTGAGCTATGCTTTCCAAAAATCTACAGCAATGGAGGGCGTTTTGGTGGTCTTGGTTCTTTTTGCAGAATTTCTCTGAACCTCATTCCCAAAGCCCAAGGCTGAACTCTTCCACGATGCTGCCTTGCAGTAAAACATTCCTCATCCGCCTGCTGCACTGCAAGCCAAGTTTACAATGCAACAGTTTGTCTAAAATGTGTCAAACTGCTCTGATTACCTAAATGACACTTTAATATGTTCATTAGTCTCACCTCTCATGAGTGATCAAATGTTTCAACCTTTTTCCTTTTTTTAAACTAAAAGCACCCCCTTTCCCAGACTGCTTGGAGTGGGTATCATAAACACAAGGCAGAAGGGAGCGTGAGAGCAATCTGGACTGGGGACTGCAGAAGAATGTCTCAGGACTTCTCTTTATCATCAGCTCATGGATTCTGTCAGCAAGAAGCTGTTCCCACACTGCTTCATGTCTTCTGCCTGCAAGCAGCAGCCCAGATCTGAGCCAGCTCAACAAAAGCAGGCTGGAGGAGAGCAATGGAAAGGGAAAACAAGGCACCAAGAATAACCCTTTAGTCAGGATAAACAGCACAAGTCCACTGAAGAGGTTTTGTGTTGGGTGGAGGGAACATGACAGGAATGAACACTAAAGGTGCACAGAAGCAAAACTGCACAATGCTGCTCATGCACCTACCAAAAATGCTGGTCCTCCTCTGTCCAGCTGCTACATTAATATATAACCACCTTAGAAAAACGATTCTTTATGTCCTATACTGCTCCAAAGAAGTTGAAAAGCCAGCAGCATCCCAGCTCTCGCACACAGCATCACTCCTGCTAAAAACCAGCTTTGATCATTACTGTATCAGCGCCCACCATGATTAACCACCAAAACAAGCTCATGTCTTGCCTCTCGGGTACACTGTGTTCCTAAGGAAACGTTGTTGTTACAATGCGAGGCAGAGACGAGAACTGGAAGGAAAGTTCCCTAAGGCAGACAAAAAATCCTTAAGTGATTTTTGATAGAGAATTTTCCAGCCCTTTCTGAACTGGAGCGACAGGAGGAAAAAACCACTAAGTATCATCCTGCACCTTCAGAGGGCAAGGAGTGGAACATGAGCAGCAAGAGGAAAGTTACTCAAACAAAGGTCATCAAATGAATCACAGTTTAAATGGAAATGATGAGCATCCAGGTTGCTGGTGTTCAGATAACAGTCACAGTAGGATTGAGCAAGGTGTTCAACTCATGCAAAGAATGCAAAGAGTTTGCTCAAACACAGCAAAGAAATGTGGGTATAACCCAACACCGATACAACCACAGGAGCTTAAGGAATGTACCTCAAAAAAAGCATAGGTTTCATTAAGTTTGTTTTCTAACTTTTGCTCAGTTTGAGGACCCAGCTTTGTCTGGTCTCCAGTGAGGGCCACTCACTTTCACTTCCCATCTTCAACTCATCCCTCTCCTAAAAGCACTGCTAGAGAAAGGTATGAAGGCTGATGTTGGATCCTTGGGTCTGATGGGTCGGATACGAGGTCTCTTTCAGGAGCAGAAAACTCCCTGCTCCCCCATGAAAAGGCAACTCCCAGCAAATTAATTCCAACTCCACCACCCTCCTGTATTGCATTACAGGGCTTTGCTACTCCTGTGCATTCCAAGTCATGGACAAAGTCAGGAACCTCCACCAATGCTCAACCAGCCGTGCTTAGGTTGGTTAGATATTATAAAGCACAGTGCCTAAAACTGCCCTCTCAGGCACTCTGTGCCAGGCAGCCTACAAACACCACTCAAAAACTGCTATGTCTTGAAAGTCATTATAATCTTTGCAAGTGTTCTTTACTACTCCTCAGGAAATGACAGGCTCACTTTTCAAAGTGGTAAATTCCAATAAATTCTTCTTAAACTGGATGGAAATCTGAAAGTTTAACAGATCTAATAAATTCTGTTTTATCTGTATTACCAAGCCAGCCTTACACAAACAAATACATCTAAATTAGACTTCAATCTGCAAATCTTCCTCCATGTGAATAGAAGCTCTGACTTTAGTGGGGCTACTCCCATCAAGGAAAAGGGGTCTTCTCTTTTTACACTATGTAAACTATGGGAAGTAAATTCCTCCCACACAAAGCTCTCACATAATCCCTGCTGTATCTTGCTCCTGGCTCATAAGTTGAATATTCATCTCCACACAGCTTCAAAAGGTGTGTGCTCTTCACTTTTTTCTTTTGTAAAATGAGGAATGTACTGTGAATTGAAAGAAGTTTGGGTGGGTTTTTTTTGGATTCCCTTGTAACAACAAGATTTATGTCCCTTGCAATTAAAAAAATTATAGTCCAAAAGCACTGCTAAAACCTTTAAAGGACTATATTTAGAGACCGACCTGGAAGATGACTCCTTACCACCATCTCCAACACTAATAATTCTTTCCAGCCTAGGGCTCTAGGTAATGATTGTGCATCAAGGTCATGTTCTTGCCTGGACAAGTTTATTTGCTGGATGTTTTTAGTAACATACAGACCACACATCTTAGAAAGTCACAGCAGCACAGAAGCATAAAGGCTGACAGCAGTCAGAAAGAACACCGACTTTTCCAGTATTACCCAGAAAAGTCTGCAAAGATCACCCTTAAGTGCCTAAAAGACCTACACCTCATCTGTATGCCTTCAAGAGGACTTCTCATGTGGCATCACTTATCACACAAAAAAAGGAGACCATGCACACAGGGGCCACATTTGTACAAATCTTATGTATCTACTCTATAGGACCTGATCTTTAAAATTGCTCAAATGGCTCCAACGCTCTACATTAAAACAGGAGAGTCACCAAATAACACCAGTGACCTCCCAACACACTCTCCAACTTTGAGATTATGAACATCTTGTTCATCTCTTTCCCCAGGGTTTGGGAAGAAGATGGGAGAGACAGAAAGCAGTGGCGGATGCAGAGCCCACACCCCTGTGATTTCACTGGAGAAGAGACAGGTTACATCATGAATCAGCTTTGTCTTAGGAGGCTACATTGATAAATGTCACTCCAGAGCCTCCAAGTGAGTGACACTTCAACTATTCTATAGTGTAATCTGAACCTAACTTTAGAAAAAAATAGAGATGCAATCAATTCACAGGAACACCAGTATGTGAGCTCTACGGTTCTTATGTTCATCCCTTTTTCTTTCATCTTTACACATTTAATTTAAAATATCAACCTATGCACAAGCTTTTCAAACCGTGCAGCATAGAGACCAATGGTCAAGCTTCCTAGATGCTTTGATTAATTGCCAGTAACTTATGCCTTCAAGTATCTAATGTTTAATTAAAAACCAAGGATTAAGCCAAATTGTTAGTCAGACCAAGGTCAGCTGATGTAAAGGGACTACAATCTTAACAGATTTTCCTTATTGCATTGCAAGGCTTGAGTACTTTGTTTCCTTATGCAAATGTGCAGAGGTCATGACAGAGCCAGCACTCAAATAAAAATTGTTCCAAGTCACTAAATGCATCCCAGGTTCTTGTAATTCCTCACGCAAATAAAGAGCAGCAAATGTTTATCCCTCTGTTTTCCCCAGCGTTACTGCTTTACGTTCCTGTAGCTGAGGCAACCACACCACGCCAAGCAGCTTTCAGCCTTTCAGAAAGATTAACTTCTTAAACAGGCACAAACAGCCAAGCTCAGCTCCAGCCAGCCAAGGTGAATGGCAGACACAGCTCACTGAGCAGGACCAGAGCACAGCACAGGAGACCATGTGAAGACCTCCTCACTGAGATCATCCCCCCATCTAAAACTCCAACCATGGCAGGGCCAGCACTGAAGTTTTTAGAAGTTTTTTACCCCAGGTTTGATTTGTTTGCAGAATGTCATCCTTTGTAAAGAAAATTCTGGAAAAAATGAAGTAAGAAAGAAAGAAGGTGGTAATGACTGCCTGGAAAGAAGACGGAAAGGAGCACAGCAACAAGTGCAAATGGCATCCAGAACAAAATTTTATTGCTGACAATGTTCATGACACCTCACAGCAATGCCAGGACTGAGGAATACTTTAAATTTGCAAAAAATGCCAACTTTCCAGGTCCTGCTGCACAGTGAACACCACAAAGACGACAGCAACTCAAGTCTAGATCTTCCAATAGACTGCAACTCCAGAATTCCCAGGAATATTGGGCACAACTGATTACAAATAAAAGCAACTCTTAGCTTTGTAACACATACATCAGTTGAACAAGTGCTAACCAAGTCTAACTAAAACTGTACAACCAACTTCCTCATTCCCTTTCTTCCTCTCCCATCCCTGGGAAAAGATGTGAAATGCAAGTTATTGCTGCAGTAGGCAAACATTAATAGTGACTGAAACCACTTAACCATCTATTCTTCCTCCCCTTCCCCTCATTTTTATTTTAAGAAAACCCACAGAACCCCATCCCTTCCCCAGGAAGAGTTCCAGCATAACAGAATTTTTCATCCTTTGCTAGATTGAGTACAGACCTAATTTAGGATTTAAGCAACTCAATACACACTTTATTTCAAGCCATAAATATCCGAGATTAAGAGACGGTGAGAGAACTTGCTGACAGGACAAGACAAAAAGAAAAACTAAATTCTTCTATACCATCCGTGCCACAAGCTCACTGCACAGAGGTAACGGCAATGAGCTGAACCTGAGTACGTGGCAACTGATGGAGACTGCTCAGGGATCTGCCAAACACTTCAGATTTCACAAGAAAAACCCTGCATTCTACAACCGAGCTCTACTCCTTTTCACTTAGCTCAAAGTGTGACCGACGGTAGGAGCCTGATCAAATTCCTTGCTTTATCCACGCTTGAATTAAAGCCTTGGCTCAGCTTTAACTCAGACCAAGTTACATGAGCTTTCCCCTTTTCAGAAGATGCCGGCCATTAGTGCTGGTGCCAGCACTGCAGGTAACACCAGCAAGTCCCAGGGAGCTTCAGTTTGCTTACAAAGAGATTTCATCTCTTGCTGAAGCAGTTGGTATTTCTGCATCTCCTGTTAGACACTCCAGTACTCTGTTTTCATCTGCCAGTAACACACTAAGCATCTGGAAAAATCCAGCCTACTCTGATCTGGGAAGTGGGAATTTCTTCAAATAACTAATCAAATCATGTTCGTATGGGTGGGTTTCAGCTCTCTAGTACTGATGAATATCAAAGGAAAGTTTCAAAATGTTTACAGGCCAGATAGAGGCAATTGCAAGTGCCTCACTAAGGCAGCAGTTGCCATTACATGATTCTGCAGAAGGAGCACTGCCCCTGGCCACAACAGCCACATCAGCTCCAAATGAACCTTCCCTCAACTCTCCTGGAAAAGAGACTGTGTCCCTGTCACAGGGAGCACCTGCACACACATCCATCTGCAACCCCAGTCCAAGTCCAGCTGCTGCCCTTGAACTCTTCTTCAGGTCCAGGGATCCCCATGACCACCACGGGGAGAACAGCACCTAAAGGCTCACCCAACTCATCTCTGGGGAAGCAAATCAAAGTCCAAAGTTTCCATAAAGGGCACCTGCAAGAGCTCTGTGCAGGGCCTGGGAGAGACAAGGAAGGAAATAGAGGAAGGAGAGATTTCGTTTGCTGCCAGGAACCAGAGCTCAACCTCATGGGTGTGGGGAAGAACATTCCTGGAACAAGCCATGGAGTAATAACGACCTTCAAAGGGGCTTCTATGGAAGAGATCACAGATTACTTTGGGTTGAAAGGGAGCTTTAAAGACCACCTAGTTCAACTTCACAGCCACGGGCAGGAACATCTATCACTAGATCTGGTTCCACCAAGCCCCTCCACCCTGACTGAACACTTGTGGAGCAGAGCTGCTTGCTTCTCAAGGGACAGACTCACAAATCTGTGACAGGAAGGTGGACAAGTAGAAGGCTGATGGTTTGGGTCAAATGGAAAGAGTGAGCAAACAAGGAGAGAAGGAAGGAAGCCTGTGTGACTCTGCCAAGTGCTTGCACAGCAGGAGCGTGGAAACGTGGAAATCTCCACATTCAAGAGCATGCACACGCAAATGTAATATTTTACAATCCTACAGCACTTTTAAAGTGCTCCAAGTGCTCCATAATTGTTAATTAAGCAACAGTACTCACAAATCAGAAGCATAAGACTGAGATATAGCAATGCCAGTTTTTAACAGTATGATAGCTATCATGGTTTAACCCCAAGCAGCAACTCAGACCCACACAGCCACTCGCTCACTCTGCACCAGTGCAATGGGGGAGAGAACTGGAAGGGCAAAAGTGAGAAAACTCATGCACTGAGTTTAAAAACAGGTTCACAGGTAAAGCACAAGCTGCACACAAGCAAAGCAATACAAGGAATTCATTCCCCAGCTCCCACAGGCAGGCAGGTGTTCAGCCATCTCCAGGAAAGCAGTGCTCCATCACATGATGATGATGATGATGATGTGGGAAGACAAACACCATCTCTCTGAACATCCCCCTGCTCCTGTTTCCCCCAGCTCTATACCCTGACCATGCCTCCATATGGTCTGGAATATCCCTTGGGCCATCTGAGGTCAGCTGTCCTGGCTGCATCCCCTCCCAACTCCTTGTGCCCCAGTCCTGCTCACAGGTGGGATGGGTGAGAAGCAGGAAAGGCCTTGGCTGTGTGTAAACTCTGCTCAGCAGTACCCAAAACATCTCTGAGTTATCAACAGCTTCCCGAGCAAATCAAAAACACAGACCCATATTAGCTACTATACAAAAAATTAACTCTACTCCAGCCAAAACCCGCGCAGTAACTTAGGGAATAAAAGCTACTTTTAAGCAGTCACATACCCCCACTCCTCCTGCCTGCAGAGCCCGGGCTGTGTCCCACAGCCAGGCAGCACAGCACGCTCTGAAAGAGGCTGGTGTTGAATCCAGACTCCTGTTTCACGAGGATTTGAATCCAGACTCCTGTTGCAGAGCGTGCCCCATGCCCTGCACACCGCCAGCGATGCGATCCCACCCCAGCCGGCTCCCTGAGCCATTCCCTGATCGCCAGCCAAGCCCCACGCAGGGTAATCTTACCAAAGTAACACCGGTATGTGCCTGTAAATTGTGATTTTGTGCTTGACTTGTGTTATCTGCCTCCTCTTGCACTTTGGCTGCACAAATTATCTTCAGCAATTTCATCTGAAAGCTCATGCTTTACAGTACTGATTTCCCTTAAAAGTATATTTTTCTTAAATTTGCTTTTATTAGTTCAACCACGTTTGCCAAGTTTCAACAGACGACTTCTTTCTCAGCTGCCTAATTTCAAATTCACCTTTACACACAGCTTAAAAGGGGGCAAAAAGTCATCACAAGTAAGTGGGATGTGATGCTTAACATCAAGGTTTATGCAAATACATTTTAACAGTATCAGTTGAGGGTCAAGAATCACGAATTTACTCTGCAACACAGGAGAATTAAGAAAGAAAAAGGATGAAACCAAGCCAGAACTTGGAAATATGTATACTCCTGATTAATACAAGGCTACTAGGAAAAAGCAGATGTGAAATCACACCTTGTTTTATTCAAGGGAAAAGCCAATGTATACAAGAGCCAAAAAGAACTTACTCTATGCAGTGGCAGACTCTGAAATACAGCAATATTACCCCTTCAACATTAATAAAACATGTTGTATACAGAGCTTTTTTCTTTTCAGTCCTTGAAATCCTGCCAAGTCATAAGCTTTTTATGGGAACATTGAAATGAATGTTGATCAGAGCCATACCCATAAGAGTTTTAAATTTTACCACCACTTAGAGGCAAGGGCTTCCCCCCCAGCCCCTCACACATCTGCAAATCTGTACATTTTTGAAAAGCCTGACAAACTAAAAAAACTCATACACTCTCCATCTCTGAAGATACTGAATTCCCTCTTGGAATAGCAGATGAACTCAGACCTTGAAAGGATTGTGAGTTCTTCCACCCTCTAAAACGAAGTTCCCCAGAGGCAAAATTTTACATTTTATATACAAAAAGTAATGGTTACTTGGTAAGTGAAATTAGATTACCAGAGATCACCTCATTACCAACAACACTATACTCTTTTCCCCATTCCTTCCCATATTCATCAGCATCTGTTTTTTCCAAGGCCTAAGCTTTATTTTTCAAAAAGCTAACACTGGCTCATAAAAACACAATTAATTTGGAAGTACAAGGCTCCTGGCATCCAGACAAGTAGTTGATCATGTAGTTGTCTCATCTAATGTGATAGAGCTTCAACTGAGTTGGAAAACTTCAGAAAATAAGGGGCTTCTTTCTATCTAATTAATACATCAATGAAATTTAACAGCCTGGCACAGAAATTTCTTCCAGCATTATGTTTTTGAAATAACTCATCTACTCCCACAGTCTACAAGACCTTTTACAACACGGTAAACAGTAATTTACCCTTTCCAGCTTAAAGGCTTCAATTTGGAATCCTCTGTATCAAACCAACCAGGGTGGAAAAGATGCTGCACCAAAAGACTGCACAAACATCTACTCACCCTGCATGCTTTTACATCTATTCTGTAATTGTAGCAATAAAATCTGTGTCCATTGCAATATTTATCCATTTTATCACTGATATAAAATTTAAAAGGTATTAATTAGGTGCACAATGCTTTAAATTTAACAGGGAAATGGACAAAAAGTACACAGGCTACATCCCAGTAGGTCTGTCTCTCAGGTCCCTGGGCTGGGAACTTGTGTTGTTTGTATACTATCTTGATTTATGTTTATTTAAATAATGCCAAATATTAGTTTTAAATTTACAGTGATTGCTTTATAAGATGTCTCCAATCCTATCAGGATAAAGAGCTTACACTAACAAAACAGTTTGTTTACACTACTAATACATCTCATAGGAGATACTTAGAATCCCACATGTTCAAAGCAGGACAAAAATACAGCCTAACTTGGCACAGAGGGTTGCTATCCCCTGCTACCAGGAGGCCAGAAGGACCACATGAAGGCCTCCAAGTTCCAATCAGCAGAGGCTGGTCTGCAGAACCTCAGCAGAGCTGAAAGTGAGTTTTAATGCTACCTTAAAATAACCATTCACACATGCAAACCAGTTACTGGTGCAGGTACTTAAGTGTGAAAGCAAAGGCAGAGCAACACCTTGTCCTTCTCGGAAGAACACTGAATATTTACACATTCCTATAAAGATGCCTCTGCATATCTAAGTCCTGTATTTTGTACTCTGAGCCTGTGCTTGTAAAAAAAATAGCAGAGCAAAGCCCTCCTCTACAGCCCTTTTGTGCTGGGATCACAAACTGAAAGTGGACGAGGTAAATACTTAAAATCACAGATCCTTAGTGAATTCTCCTCAGCACACTTTACAACCTCTAGTGTCTGGTGATTGCACAGATTTTCTCCTCTATTTATCTACTGATAAAATATTCCCCCAGTTTGAACATAAATGACGGCAAGTCAGTTTTGAAGGGGAAAGAAGGAGAAAGGCAGCACTCAAAACTCTAAGGATTATTTATGAACAAGCTGAAGCCCTATAAACTTGGCTATTGAAGAAAGACAATCCTCTCTAGCTTATGCCAAGTGGGTCAGACAGAGGAAGAACCTCAGCAGTCTTCAAAGTCGAAGCAGATGGGGAAGTGAGTAAGTGCCCATGTGAGCAAAGAGGAAACAAGTTTCTATCCATTTTAGCTTGCTTCAGAGCTTCAGTTTTCTAGATGCCATTGACTGACACAAGCAGAGGAGCTCACTTCTGTAACAAGTATTAGAACTGCAGAGTAATTACTTAAGACAGCTATAGATGCATAAAAATAAAGTCCCAGAGTGTGCAGATTGAGGATGTTGCTTAGCTCATTAGGAGGGAAGCAGGTGAAGTGGAAGAAAGGTGCTAAGAGGCAGAGAATGGGAGAAACGTTCCTTGCTTTGTAGCTATGAAAAAACCTCTTGAGGTTCTTTAGCATTAGTATTTCAGTATCAGAGATACAAATATTTATATAGCTGTAAAGCAGATTCTACTTTAGAGCTAATTGTAGCTCTAATTAGTGTGTTAAAAAAACACATAAGCTTGCAAGTAAATTTTTTGCCCTTTTTGAAATAAAAAAGCAGCAGTCCACACATGCCACAGAATGACCATACATTACATTCCTTAAAAAGCTGAAGCTGACCTCTTGGTCCTTTCTCAGGCTTTACATGGCCAGACAAGATCGGGGCCAAGACCATTTCCATACACAGGGATGCATCTCTGTCTCAGGCTAACCTCATCATCCAAGTGGTGAAACCTAAAACCAGCTAATCTCCCCCAGGGTCATGCTTGTGGAGCTGGGAATCCCTCCATATGCCTCAGCAATATAAAAACATCACTGGCTGCAAAATAAACAGAATAAACAGCACATGAACCACAGAACAATTGTCCCTCCAGTCAATTCTGTTCATGCCACCCACCAAGGGCTAGTAATTTTTTAAGAGATCCTTCCCCCTAAAAAAAACTTCATACTTTGAAGAAAGACCTTGTGCAAGTTGACAACGCACAATTTCTTTCCAATCCATCCAAAGGAAAAACTCCCTCTCCCAATTCCTGGGAGTTCTGCAATCAGAGCAGAGCTTGAAAGACCACAGAAATACTCCGAATCAAGAACTTTTAAACTGAGCTGGGAACACTGGAAGGAGGAGTATTCAGTGCTACAGCTTGCTAGGGACACACAAAGCCAAGGACATGCTGAGGAGATGCTTATCTTCCAAAGAAAATACTGCTAAGAGAAACAGGCATCCTTCCACCACTTATTTTAGGAGGTGGCTGCTGAGCTGCATCAGCTATTCCACTGGTGTCTCCATGAGTGTTTTTTGTCCAAGACTTCTGCTGCAAGAGCCAGAGCTGCAAAACTTGTAAGAAAACTCAACAGGAAGAGGCACTGAGGGGTTGAACAACACCAAGCCACTCTGGATACACACATCTTCACTTATGCAAACTCCAGTGATCTGATACTCAGGGTGGGTTGTGTGGACCACAGTCAAGATAGAAATATGTACATTAAGTCTTTTCTTGTTTTTCTATGTGTGTAACTATACATCAAAAAATCTGCTAAAATGAGAGGTATGAAGGAGAGGAGAGAGGCTTTGCTATGAGTAACAGCAAGCAGGGGGAACTTCAAACTACAATCACTTTAGCTTTTTTTCCTACTATTAGTGCTCATACATACTGAAAAGTAAACTATCTTGTTTAGGTAACTTTTTACCATGACAACTATTCCTTTTAGCAAATCTATCATCATTCTCACAGCAACTTTAGATGCTTTAAAATGCAAAGCAAGGACTCCCCCAAATCCCTCTCCCACTAAAAGATATCCAAACACATTAACCTTGAAGGACCATGTAAAGTTGCATTTGCTGAAGGCAAACCTTTTCTCTACACACTGGTGTAGTTGGAGGAGGAAAAAAAAATATACAAGGTAAACTCATGCTTGCTTTTTAACAGCATCTGCACAAAAAGGAATTTTGTTTTTTTAATGTGACATGTGACTTTTTTTTTTTAATGTGACAGTTGACCTGGGTTAACACTGCAGTGTGGGGAGTTGAAAAGGGATCACCTGATGAAAGAGAAATACCTCCCTCCAAACTATATTGCAGGAATTCCAGCCAAGCACCCCAACCGCAGCAAACAGTAAGAGCCTTCTGGAACAGCGCACGTTCTGTGTCAGCAAAGCATTAATACAAAACTCAATTCAAATAAAGGAGCACTGACCCTTCAGTAGGGAAAGGGTAGGGCTTCATCAGGCTCCTACCACACCAAAGACCACCAAAGATTCTCCAACCACTGCAAAGAAAATTATTATATCAAAAGGAGGAAAACAATGTCAGCCTTGTACATGTTTTGTTGCTGAATAATGACAGTGTTTACCTTCCCAGCCTAACACATTACTGCTCTGGACCCAACTTTAAAACAGAGTACATGACAGAATTAATGATGTCCTTTCCTCTTAACTACCATTCCCTGGTTATTTATTAGCTCGGTCTGCATATATTCATAGATGTGTCTAATATACAAAATTAAAAGGACTTAAAACTGATGCCTAAATACTTCCTTCATCTGCAGAGTCCTCTTCATCCTCTGGACAGGCAGTGGCACCAATAAATACAGCCTCAGGCTGCAAATTAGTCACTGCTCAAGCAGCTGAGAGAGACATGGGGGAACCTCAAGCACACTGCAGTGGCATGTCTCAGGAGCAATGCAGGGCTGGATCCCAAGCAACAATCTATCTCTGACATGTTCTCAGTGTTCTGCTAAGGACTTGTCCACCTCTGTTGGCTCGCTCACACTTTGGAGTCCATCAGCCAGCTCCTGTGTGTTTTGGGAAAAGACAAAAGCTACGCCACACAAAATACCCTGAGCTCAGCACCCTGGCAAAGGAAGGGCAGAGAGATAAACTCTGATCAGCTACCTAAAAGGAAAACCAAAGGGAACTCAAAAGCCCCTCTTGTCTGTCTTCACTCTTCTAAAGTCCTCCCTGAAGAGGGACAAGTAACAGGGAAAAGCAGATTGGAGAAGACTTCAGGTTTAAGACACTCAGTTTTATTTCACCAAGGTCCCTCATCCCAAGGAGAGAAGCTGCTGTGCTGACCATTCACGGGAAGGAAATCAAAAGGAAGAGAGGGTGGGCACTGCAGAAAGCAGCGACAGGAGAAAAAAATAAAAGCCTTTTACAGACACTTTACAAAGAGTAGCAGCACTTTTGTCAGGGTAGATGTTAGGACACTATATTCCCACGTGAACACTGCAAGTTGCTTTTGGCCTCATCCAGGAGCAACAAGCAACTCCAACTAACATGGAATTAGCTGTGTTATCTAGGGACTGACTTCTTCTCTTGCATCAGAGCTCAGTCAAGTCTTCTCTCCACCACACAGGAAAACACACACAGTACATTTTGGTACAGCAGCACTTTTACTTCTTCCACCCACCATCCATGGCACTGCAGCACTGGATTTGTGCTCAGAACCCCCCAAAGATATTTAGGAATAGATGAGACCACGTGCTTTCAATCAACACTTAGAAATCCTGTCAATCATCAATTATGTGGAATCTGCATTTTAGAGGTGTAGATGGGGTTCAGAAGATCAAAGGGAGGGGGTGTTAAATTTGTTCATGTTCTCCTGTCTTTTAGGCTAAAAAGAAAACAACTCTCAAGCTTTTTATAATTTTTCCATATAAGAAGCTCCTGCCTGAAGAAAAGAGGGAAGAGAAGGGGATGGAAGAAGAGCAGCTGTATCTGAAGACCTGGAAGCATGAAGGTTGCATTTCATAACAAAATGACATTAAGTGATAGCAACAAGTTTATTTTCCAGTGGGGAAAAAAATGTAGAGCATCTCTTGAAAGAAAATTCATAAAGTGATGAGATTATGCAGTAATATGCAGATATAACCTGTATTTCATTATTCTGCACCACGTCCACTTCATCTGATTAAATGAATAAATGAGGTCCTTATGTCATACTAGAGACATTACCCCTACTTTTGTTTACAACATCTTTCTAGCCTTTAACCACAGCACACGCAGCACAGCTGGCTGGCAGCTCAACATTACAACCCAACATGCAAAAGCAGTTAAGATAGGGGAAGTGATTCTAAAAAAATTCACAGGAAAAAAAAATCTTGCTTCACTTACCTAAGCAAATTTGTCATTAGAGAGTTTTCCAGTAATAAAATCCAAGAAAAAAAGCCTGAAAAAAACACAGAACAAGGCAAACTTTTAGTACATAGGATATTACTTTCACTCATATTTTTTTCCTGGGATTTGGAAAAGGCAGTGATTTAAAGAAAAAGTAAATTCACTCCATTATTCACTCCACTGCCTTTCTGATAGTTATTTGAAACAAAAAGATCCTCCTCAGACAGCGAATGTATCAGAAACAATAGGGCAGATTTTTCACTACTGCTGCCAGCATTATACCAGTGCAATTCCCCAAATGTCAATCACGTTGGGCTGCAATAAAACCAGTGTTATCCAGCAGACGAGTCAGGCCTAAGGCAATTAGCTAAGCTGCCCCATTTAGATTTTCAGTCATCTCTCCCTCCCACTGAGTTAGATTATCAGAAAGTTTGGACCAAGTTGTGGGGTGGGAATCAAGGAGTCACACATGTTCACACACAGGGTAAGCTGAAGGTGGCCACAAACAAAAATGCTGCTTATAAAAAGAATACCCAAACCATCCCAAAACTAATTGCAAAAGACTGAGGCAGAACAACACATATCAATATTAAGAAAGCTGGGAAATACAAGACTTCATTATAGGCACAAAAATCCAAAGCAAAGTACGAGTTACTGACAAAAATGGCATGTGGCCATGACAGGTTTCACCAAAATCACTGCTACCAATAAACCCAAAAGCTTGTTGAGACTCATGAATGCAGACTGGGGGAAAAAAAAAAAAAAAAAAAAAAGAAACGAAACCACACACCCAAAACTAACTGAATATGGATGACTGCAAGCCTCCAAATCAAAGAGGGAGTTGACCACTGTTTAGGAGGAAGAAATCATTGCTTGTTCCAAGATTAAAAACTTATAATTCTGGCCCCAGCTGAAGCACTATCATTCACTAATCTGCTGCAATTTAGTCGGGCTGATCCCCGCTCAGACAGACGGGGCATTATCAAAAGTTCCTCCATTCATTTCGCTTCCTGTTAGCAGTGAAAGCCCCTTTTATACCCTCCTCCAGAGGCTGCTAAAGCCAGGGAAGACTTTCCGATAGAGAAGATAAGGTACTTGGATTTATTCATGAGAGGAGGAAGGGAAGTTGTACAGGCTGATTACAGCTGCTCCAAAGCTGAAAACTAGAGGTTTGGAGAAGGGAGGTAGAAGATGATGGATTTCTTATTAAATAAGCATTATACAACTACCATTATTGTTAGAAGTAGCATTAACTCTCCTGATACTCAACTACAGAATTGAGATTTTACTCTGAATTTGGCATCATCAAATATGCACATGTGGTTAAATAATTCAAAAATACATGGACAAGACTGAATGTGGTATTTCTTGGGAGCTTGAGTAAATAATTTTTTTTTAAAATAGAATACCTAAGACCAAAGGATAAACTAGCCAGAGTCAGAGGGAAGACACTAGAAATGGTCTCCAGATTGAGACTGTTCACATATCATTTTCAGGGTCAGAACTTGTTCTTATTGTCGACATGAGCACTCAGACTTCAATGGGGCAGGATGGTGATTTCCACATTACTTAACATGTGTCAGCAATTTTGAACAGTTGCTTTGCAGATTCTTAGAGCAAACCAAGCAAAACCTCACCAGTACATTACTTGGCAGATGAAAAGCTGCCTGGAAACTCTATCAGTCTCTGAAAAACATTCCCCCATTAATGTTCAAACAATCTGGTACAGTTAGAGTAGTTTTTAAATGCAACAAGATGGAAATGCAAACAAAAACACATTACTCAAGTTTAAAGGGGTCGAGCCAAAGCAGCAAAGCTCTACCAGAAGTTAGGGCTAACAGTGATGGTTTCAGGGCTAAACCCTGCCTCTTCCTTCTCCTCCCAGACTATTCTTGTCCAAACGAAGGAGCAAAATAAACAAAATCAAAATATCTACAGCAGAAAATCACAAGCAGCTTTAAAAGAAAGAAAATAACTCAGCTATATCTCATCATTATTCCATACAGTACAAATACACATCAAGTCTTTAACTGTGTTCCCCTCTGAAAACACTAAATGAGATAAATACCAGTAAAAATTATATATATATATTTTTTTAAACACACTATTATGTGAGTGGGAAAACTTAAAGGCACCAGCTTGAATTAGACAAGGATGGAGTGTAAATCTCTGTTGGGCAGAAAGAGGGAATAACCAAATCTAGAACGGCATGAAGACCCAACAGAGACGGTTCACAGGTCACTATAGGAAGGGTGAAGTACCAAAGTACCAATTGTACTTATGTAAATGGAGACAAGGCTGACAAATTAACTCTTGCCTTGCAGAATATCCATGTGCAATCAAAAAGCATCAAGCTACAACAAAATCCAGAGCTTATTTTGATCCACCTCCTCCTTTAGGTTATTTTATATATACTAGACAAAACTTGAGCACAAACTGTACAGATAATTACACATAATTTCTTCTCAGTGATCAAAGAATCAGGGAATGAGGAGACAGCAGCCTCTTTCTACTCTCACCCCAGCCTGCATCTCTTCAGACACATCACTTCAGGCAAAGCTCAGCTGGCACCCGCTGCAGTGGGATCTTGCCTGTTGAAACCACCAACTTCAATCACAAACTACAGAAAACTCTGCAAGCACTCACATTTCATGGGTACCTCAGAAAAAGCCGCCAAGTCTCAGATTCCCCCCACAATAAATAAGGTAATATTGCTCCCCGATCTTCACAGACACTTTGCAACACAAATCTGAATG
Source organism: Sturnus vulgaris (assembly GCF_052056855.1). Classification (NCBI taxonomy): domain Eukaryota; kingdom Metazoa; phylum Chordata; class Aves; order Passeriformes; family Sturnidae; genus Sturnus; species Sturnus vulgaris. The sequence goes on from NC_142255.1 coordinate 14,353,740, forward strand.
GACAACAAACTGTTAGAAATCTCCAACGCACAAAAAACAATTTTACATGTTAATCTGCAGTTTCACACTCTGAATAAGGACGAATTTATCAAAGCACAAAGGGTGTTTCCTACAGTGGGAATGTCGTAATGGGATGACAAGACACAGCCTGCTTGTTCTGCATGTTTGGTAAGATTGTTGGGTCTTTCTTGTCACAAAACAACTCTTGTTACACCAATATTTAATGTAAAACAAGCAAAAGTCCACCCAAAATTTCCCACTTGCTTTCACGTCCAAGGAACCCACAGTGGCAAGTTAGAGCTGATACTGCATCACAAGGAAATGAAGAGACATGAAGGAGATTTTCCTTGGTCTTTTCAGCTTAATAAAGACCCAACTGCAGCAATGTTGCAATGGAGTCAGACCAAGTCTGAACACTCTTCCTACCCAGGCTGACAGACTACAAGAACACCACAACCAGAGGCCCAGGCCCACTGATATAGTGCTGGATACAACTCATTTTGTTCAGTGAAAATATGACTCTAAACATATGACAATTTCAGGAAAGCCAAAAAAAACCCAGGTTTACTTGGCTCTTACATTTCACTGCCCTCCTTCTGCAAAGTCAAAGCTGGTTGTGATGATGCCAAGGTTTGGAGGTCGGTTTGGGGTTTTTTTTATAACCCCAAAACCTAAAAGTTCCTACTTCTAAAGACCACCTCCTGTTTCTCATAGGCTTGGGTATGGATATACAGATGTCCAGTTTCTAGCATCTGTAGTGCCAGTAGTTACACTTGGAATAGCTGTGACTGAAGGCAATGGAAGATTTCAATAGTAGTTTCATTGTCACATCAGCCTGAATTCCAGATTTCTGCACACATTGCAGGGGCATGTGGCATTACCAGTGGAGTTCAGTGCGTTCCAGGGCAGCTCTGTGGTAACAACATTTAGACTGTTAAAGGCAGCTGCAGCAGAGTTCAGAGAGGAAATTCAGCAAAGAAATCCAAAATTCAGAGAGCAAACCCTGCACATGCAAATCGGGCGTTGCAAACTCCTGACGCACTGAAAGAGGAAGGATTTTCCATCTCATCTCCCAGCACACGCTAAGTGCTGCCAGGAAGGTTAGAGGACTGCCAGAGCATGCACAGGAGAAGGTTTGTCTGCAAACAGAATAAACAGCCTTGACTAAATTCTTGTAACTAATTAAGCAACAATTCTTGACTGAGAAAAAGCATCTCCCAACTCTCTGCCTAATCCTCAACTCCTGCTTCTTGAGCTGCCTTCAGATTTTTAAGTCTTCCATTTTTCTTCAGAAGCAGAAGACAAATGGATGCCAGTTCTGCAGACATCCGGGTTGCAAGGCTTTCATTTGCCTTTTAAAGACCATCAGTACTCAAAAGTGACTTAACACTAATGAGCTTTCACCAAGCAAGTCTGCAAACATTAATACATGTGAATAGGCATGCTAAATCCACTCAAATTACCTATCTGCAAGGCTCTCCTCCAGCCTGGACTCGACTTCAAGCCAAGGAATGATGCAACCTGCAAGATAACTATGGATTTTCTCTCATCTGCATCCCTTTGTTAAGCTACTCAGTGATGCTAAGCAGATGCATTTTGAATGTGCTGGTTCATTTCATATAAAGGGGAGGGAAAAGGAGAAAGAATCAAAACAGTACTTATCTGGAAAAAAGCAAATATTTTAAAACTAAGTACTGCTACTGTTAGTAGAATGGCCTGTAAGAGAGATATAGCTGAAATTCCTTTAAATACATGTGTTCAGTTTTTAAACTGCAAACAAGTCAATCTGACAAACCAGATCAGTTAGGATTGCTCCAACAAAGCTGAGGGTCTCACCCCCCCACCCTTTTCCTAAGTAAGCCAGCACAAGTTTCTGGCATAGGCACTGGTGTGTGAGATTTTAACATTCCCCTTTCCATAAACAGTCATACATCAAGCTCTAAAAATTTGCTTCACAGAAACATTTGCACTAGTAAAACTCAATTATTCTAATATTTGTATGACACATGCAGGAGGGGTACATAAAAAGGTTATGGTGAGCTCATTTAAGAATTTAAACAAGAACTTGATAAAAAGGTTTTGAATTATTCACTCAGCTCCACTATTAAATCAGGCTTCCAAAGGAGTCTTTAAACAACAGCCCAGAAGACGCTGTATTTATAACAAAAAGGCAGCACTGAAGCCAGCACACTGTCTCACAGCACAAACCATTCATAATTACAGTGTAAATGCACACAGGCACAGTATCGTGCCTTGGTCACAATCCTGCCAGAATAACTGGACACTTTAAACATTTATACAAATATCCCTGTCTGGAGAGGCAGCACCATTTCTGTCTAAATATCTTAAGTGCTGCTTTTTAGGCTAAGAAAGAACAATTTCTTCAAGAACATCCAAAGCTGAAACATTCGGAACAGTACTAAGCAAGACAGAGACAATCTTTTACAAGTATTTATTTACTTTTATATGAGTCCATTTGGGTTGGCAACAAGTATTTTGCCATACTCCCCAAAGCTCCATAGTCGAACTCAATGAAGACATCACCACACATCTCAGTTACAAACTTGCATGCTAAGTTTACATAGAGCACAGCAATTTTCTCTTGCTGCTCACACACACACACACCAAACCTTTTCTCCAAACCTCAGGGCCCACTTGAAATAATGGCCATCTCTAGAGGGTGGAAAAACAGAGGGCTTGGAAGAGGTAACAGGAGTGCTGCTTCACTTCTCTGGTACACACATCCTCTCACCACCTGCTGCCTTTCTCCCATCCCTCTTTCTTGCACCTCTCACGCTGCTCTTGGTAGTTCAGCTCAATGAACATGAGCCAAGATTTCCTCTCAAAATAACTACTCCAAGACCATTTCAGCTATGAGCATCACCCACAGAAACATTCCCATTTGCATATCATCTTCTCTCCTTCATCAGTCTGTTCCCAAATGAACTCATGGGCTGGTGATATAAGGTCATGAAGTTGTGGATAAAAAAGCAGGATACCCTCCCACTGCATGCAGCCATGCTTCCAGAGCAAGGGCAGGATGAGTCAGTCTCCCAATATAGTTGGCTTCAGGCATTTCTGGAAGCATTATTTTAATGACAGTATTTCATTTCCTTCAACCATCTCATTGAGACAGCTCAAGTTAAGTATTAATGAAGTGCTTGAACACTCTCACTGTCTGGAGGAGACATGGGGTGTCACCTAACCAGCTGCTCAAGATTCACACTTAGCAGCTCTGGTCACCAGCACAACCAATGAAAGGATTTTTGCATCACATGAGCTAAGGAAAGATTCGGGTGTGAGAAGCATGACCCAAAACTACCAAGTAACAAATACCACTGAGCCCTGAGCACAATCAGCAGCACACCAATCTAAGACCATAATCCATTAAAAACAAATCAAAATCTAAGAGTATCTTGCCTTTTCTGAAGAAATGGAGGTTTGGATGGTTTTGTTTTGCTGCTACAAAGCCAGGCCATTGTAGCAGTGCCATCAGCAACACACCTCCTGAAACTTTTCTATGTTTTTCAAACCTTTAAATCCAAATCTGCTGATGTACTTTCCTTTAAACCTACATCCCATCTCTTCACCCACATGTTCTTACAAAATTATCTGTTCGAAGCACTGGTTTTCCTGGCTATGGGTAAGGCTCAACACCTGCACCACTGCAAATGTAATTATGGCAAAATACCATGGCTATTTGTAGACTTCCTGTTCATCAAATAATATTAGTGTACCTTTGCCTTGAGCAATTATTTACAGAGTTGGAAATCCTGAAGCAACACTGGAGATCAGAGAAGCATTCTGCTGCCCACCCTTCCATTATGCAATCATGCTTTGTATTAGCTTTTGGAACTACTCAGAGGGGAAAATAAAATTATCAGAATAATTCTTTATAAATCTGTCCAGTAAAAGGGAGAGGAAAAAAAACGTAATTCAGTTAAACTCTGCATTAGCTTACTCCAGTTGAGACTGGGAGGCATTTTACACTTCAGCTGAATTGACAGCTCAAATTCAACTCCAGGCTCCAATGCAAGCTTTAAGTTAAATTCCACAGCAGAGTAAAACCCTTATTAGCCTGTCTTCACCGTAATTTCAATCTTACTTAAATCTGAGTATGTAATTTATATTAAGAATAACCCACTTTTTTTAGAATGGGATATACTGCATGCAGAATTAGTCCCTGGCTAGCACAGTTAAGGCTTCCATTAAACAAATAATTTTTTACATATTGACAGCAAAGGAAAAAAACACTGAAAGCTTAAAAAAAAGTTTTCATAAATGCATCACAGATGGTTGTATTAATTCACCTAATATATCCCTAAACCATCGAAACATGGCCATGCAGCTTCACTTCAAACCAATATTATGTGCTAGAAAGATGTTTGATCTATTTAAAAACTGACACTTCTTTTTCACCACTCACACAAGAGGTGAGAGACGGAGAAAAATAGTCGGTATTCCTACATTTAAAAAAGAACAAGAGCATCCCTCTTCTTCTCTCATCTACTTTTTCCCAATTTATAATTCAAAAATATCACCATGAAAACACCTTAAAAGGACAATATCTCAATTTCAAGTTTCACCAGAAGGACAAAATTATTAACAATTTCTCTAGCTGAAATGAAAACAACTTCAAAGCACTGTCTGAAGTGAACTTACTTTGCAAAGCAAGTTTCAGAGTCCAAACTGTCAATGAACCGGGTACACAACACCCACCCATACCAACACAAGCAGTATTTACATCCTGTAGCCAGCCTAAAGCTCCACAGCCCCAGTTACTATCTCCCTCAATCACAAAACATTTACTACGTATTTCCTGCATTATTTGCATGGTTACTTAGGTTTTGGGGTTTTGTTTGCATTTTTTGTATGCCCACGAAGTAAAAACCTAGTAAGATCTCCCACCCAAGCTCAGAGGAAACTCCGAGTGAATTACCAGGGTGGTTTCCCACCATCCTTCTGTACTTGCTGCTGCAGTTTTGTGTTGTCCCCTTGCCTCCCACTCCTCTTTAAGAGGTAAAAAAATAGTTCAACCCCTATGACCCATCCCCATGCCTGCAAACCAACAAATCCTTTTTAGTGAATCTTACACCCTGCCACAGCCTTTGTATAATCTGAATGGGAGAGACAGGGAACAGTGAAGCATTTGCCAAGCGAGTGATGTGAGAGTGACATGCAAGAGATGCACACACCACAGGAGCTGCACTGTGCCAAGAGCAGGAGCTCAGGTCTGTCCCATGCCACAGGCTGGCATCAGAACACCAGAAATCTGAATGACTTGTGCTAAAATACCCACTAAGGGGAAAAAAATTCCTCGCTTCTTTCACCCTCTAGATTTTCCTCCATCTTGTGTGGTGCAGACATGGGAAAGTTAAGGAGAGGGTCTGCAGGACTTTGCAGCACGTTCACTGTGCTGGAAGCAGGAGCTGAGTGAGGGAAGGGAACCAGAGAGGCCCTGGACAGATGTTTCCATTCACCAACGCTGCCAAGGAGCAGGGAATGCCGAGTTCACTACCTTGGTGTTATTTACATTTCACAACATCCAGCAATAACCGTGCCACGAGCAGTTTAGGAAAGGAAAATACCACGTGGCCAAGGAGCGTTTTATGTCATCTTCATTAAAAGGACGAAAATTACAACTTTTTTTTTATTCCAGTTCCGAAACTTTACCTGGTTTCATTTTGCCAATGAAACAGGACACAAGTATCCCAAACCTCATCCACTTTTAGATAATTACCAGCCATTGCCTTTTTGCACACATAATTCCTTCTGGGGTATCAGAGATGGTTAACTGTGCCACCCTTAAACATTTTCTTTCCATTCTCCAAAATAAACTGATTTTTCATCTAGCAGAGAGGACAGTTTCTCCTTCAGCAACTGTGCCACAAACCAACTGTGCCAAAGACCAAACCTGAAAATATCCTTGGTGGAAGAGTAAGTTTCAGAGGCATTCATCCAAACCTCAATCCTAAGACACAACATATTTGATCATGAGCTGCCAGATCCAGTTTGGCAGCTAGAACAGCTACTCCAGGGGCTGCCCCATCCACCCGAACACACTGGAGCATCAGACATGGACCACCTGCAGCAATGGGCTCTGCACGTCCCAAGGTGCTCCCTGCAGCAAGCCATAGGAAGGGTGATGAGGGAAACACTTTTCACACCACATTATGATCCTCCAAGCCCTCTCTGAGCCAACAGCAGAGGGATAGAGAAAACAAAAAGCCCAGTATTACCCATTTCTATAAATGTCAGTACTTTCTGGAGCTTTCAAAGGGGTTCTGTATCTCAGCAGAGTCACTGTATCATGTTTCTCCAAGTTTCGTGCTGGTGAACACTGCCCAGACAGGGCAACTTTCCTGGGAGTGAGTGCAGGGCTCCCCTCCTGCCACTGCCACAACGGGACACCTTCCTTCCCAAAGTAAACCAGACATTAATGCTATTTATGGATCCTGTTGCAGGACCAGAAAAGCTCCCCAGCCACTATTCATCAACGTGCAAATAGGTTTTATTCCATGGCAGGCAGAAGAGGTTTGAAAGAAAAAGTCCCGAAGTTCCATCTGCTTTAAAAAAAAAAATAAATACTTGAAGATTACCTGGAAATTCAACAAACAACAGTAACAAATGCAAATTAAGGCTGATCACAAATTCTGTGGAGAACACTATATATTTTTTTAAATGAGCAATTCCAAATTAATTCCTAAAGGATTAGTAAAGGAAAGCAAACATCCATGGAAAATGCAGCCAGCCTGAAGAACATCACCTCTACCATATCCTTCATATCCAGAAGAAAGGCAGGGAACACAACTGAAATCCTCCTTACTTTGCAGGAAAAAAAGCACTGCATCAGTTTCCTGAGACACACAGATGAAGAACACTCACCAGCACTACTTTTGAACATGAACACAGCTGACTCCACCGACTTGTCTTCCTACGTCTTTGGGGTTTCAGTGGGAACTCCGGCTTTGTTCTTACAAGCATTTTTCATGGAAGCACCTTTGCATTTAAAATGTCAACTGTAAACGCATCTGCTATTCAGATAAAGCACCCACAAGCACTTAATTTCATACGCAACAAGTTTTACAAAGCTCTCAAAGAGCCCAAGGACATTTGGAAGGATAGATGCAAGTTTAGAATGAGTCTCAGCATATCATCAACCAAAAAAAAAAAAAAAAATCTATTCTTAGATATCTCCCTTTGGTGATTCCTATAATCTTCCTTTTTTTCTCCTCCTACTCCTTTGAGAAAGTAAGTTGTTTGGTTATTTGAAAAAAAAAAAAATGGAAGAACCTGTTTTGCAAGGCATACAAACAAAGCAGTATCTTCCAAAAAAAGAAAAGCTCATTCAAAAGTATGTAAATATTAGGCCTGGCAACACAAACAATAAAACCACAGGAAACACAAGAAATTAAGAATAGATCAGGACTCATTCAATTTCCTGGCTTCTGGATATATACACACTTTTTCTGGGTCGGATGTTTGAGACAAAATTTATTTGCTGAATAGCAGACATCAGGGAGTTAACACAGATAATTTAAAGAGGCAAACAGAAATCAGTGTGCCTATTCTGATCCTGTCTCTGCTCCTTGGCAGGACAAGGACACTGACCAAGGCAGCTACACCCAGAACATGGCACATCAAGCACCAGGGGCTCAGCATCCTGCACTAAGCAGTAAATTCAAGTTTGCTTAAGTCACAGAGAAGGCAAAAAACAGGATTACTCCTGCCTCATCACAGGATGCTGCTGAGTGCCCAGTGCACACCCAAAAGGCTGCTCTTCCACAAGGGACAGGCAGCTGGAAGCTGAGCACGAAGCAGAGGTGACAATTCTTTGCCAACGTGCAGGGTGGTCCCTGCCATCACCACCCTGCAGCTCTCCCTGGCTGGAAGGCACTCACAGAGCCTGACACTGCATTCCCCAGCTCGGGCATATTCCCAAGAGCCTCGCTGCTGCTAGGCTTTCATCTAGCAGCATCCCAACAGTTCTTTCTCTCCTCTCCATCATGGGAACTTTTTTTCCCCTACCAGCCAGAAGCAACAAGGTCTCAAGTAGACAGAGCTGACATCTCTGGTGTGGGAATTTAAAATGCTGCTCTTCCGAGCATCACAGTCACATTAACACAACCATACTGGAACAGCTCCTGCTCCTCAGTCAACTTCCATCAAATGTTAAACCAAGTCTCCATCCCCGAGGTACCCAGTGGCTCAGACTCAGACTTACCTAAAAATAAAAAAAAAAACAAAAAAACAACCAACCCTGCAAATAAACAATTTATTTCCTTCGCTGCAAACACCAAGTGATGTACTTATCCAATGAAAAACTTCAACAAGACTTAGAGCATGTTTCCTCCAAAATGGCCTAGGTTTCCCTTGGCACTGAGATATCACAAGCCCAAGCCATAAATACACACAGGTATTTATCCAAACGCCATTATTCTTTCTTAATTAATATCAGTAGCACTGATCAGACTAGATTTTTAATAAAAATTAGCAAAGATTTTACAAATTAGTTCTGGGGCAGGGAGGAGAGAGGTGGGAAAATTAAGACTCCTCTAAGCAGAGTATTAAAAAGCTTGGTAAGTTTTTACTCACTCGATACATTTTTATCATAATGCTTAATCTTTTTATATAATGCAATTGTACAGCAATTGTTTGACTGCCATTTATCTGCCATCTTATAGTATTAACTGATATCACAGAAGGGATGGGTCCTGCAAATTCTCCAGGAAAGAAAGGGTAAAAGCACACTCCTGTTTTGTAGCTTCAGGAAGATGTATACATTTTCAAGCACTTTCCTTGCCACAGGTTCTCCATCTTCCTCAAGGAGTTCTGAATTTTCATTTCAAAACTTGCTCTCCACATACTCAAGTGTTTTCTCCACCTGCCATAAGCAGTTGCTGGGATAGGATCTCTTATCATCTCAAAGAACCCGATGACTTCTGAACTTTGAGATTATAAAGCAAGAAAGTTACTGAACACTCACATGCAAGTCGATTGGCTAAGAAAAAGCAGCACAAAGTCCTGCCAAAATCCTGGCTAATCTGATAAAGGAAAAACCAGGGAGGTCTAAGCACTAAACCCCAGAGTTTAACTAGAGCCAATTCCAGCTGCAGAAGGAAGCACATCACATTCAGCAGAGCACCTCTTCGTCTGAAATGCCATCTGAAAAGACAACATTTTACCACCTTACTGCCCATAGGTAAATTGCAAAATTCCCCAAACACAGAAAAATGTGTGGGATTGACAGGTAAATTTCATACCAAAACAGGTAAATTTCATACCAAAACAGGTAAATTTCATACCAATAACAGGTAAATTTCATACCAGTAACAAACACAACTTGAAACTGACTGGAAGGAGGGAGAAAGAAATTCACAAGACCTAGGTGACACACAAAGCCAGTTAGCACTTAAGCACTTGTTTAATTCTCCCACTTTCAATGCATTTCACAAACAATTAATCCTCTTAACATCCATCCAAACATATTTATTATCTACAGTTTTAACTTGTAAGCTCTTCATGAAACAGTCTAGCTCTTTTTCTAACTTAATACACTGCCCATGAATACAGAGACCAAAGCCCTGTTTTAACTGTGGGACGGTTCTCAAGAAACCTGCTCCCATCACCCCACTCCCATCAGCATCTTACAGAAGGACAAGAAAGGCACCCACTCAAGAAAATGCTTTTATAAGCTAGTTAAAAGCATTTTATGCTAGTTAAGTGCTCAAATCTCAGCCTCCATGCTACACACACACACTCTTCTTCAGGCTACATAACCAAAAGACTCCTCCAAAATTAATTAGTAGCTCTGGCAAGGGTGGAAAAGCAGCTCCAAATTTTGGAGACTCCCAAGCTCCCACTGCCAAGTGGATTCACACTCCTGTGCCCAACTCAGCAGGAGCCACCAGCACTCAAATGCAGGCACACAGTGGGTACCAACACAACCCCCAGCATCCTCACACAATGGGTCTGAGGACAAATGTGTATGTATTTTCCTGTTGGCATCTGCACTACAATAGAGAAAAACCTGCAGTTCACAAACATGTGCAGCAACATTTCGCCTTGAATCACACAAAAGGGTAAAGAGACACCTGGACCTTGTGAAATGAATGTTTATTACACAAGGCCTTCTTTTATGACAGTACATATAAAAAGGGTTTAGTCTTTATTTCTCTACCCAGCTGAGACAACCTACTTTCCCTGCAGCTGCTAGGAGAAGAGAAACTATAAACATTTACATTTAATGCAACAAAAGGTTTGCTCACCACCTCTTGTGTTCCAGTGTGCTCTCAGACGATGATCACTCATCATAAAAATGGGTGGAGTGGCTGCAAAACACTCAGTGATGGAAAAACTGACTCCTATGTTCCCACTCCTCAAGAGAGGTTCCTGCACAGGCTGAAAACCCCACTGAAATGGAGTGTTGTCATCACTCCCAGGATGGGAAATCTTTGTGCTGAGGATGCAAACACATCTGCTACACAGCCAGTGAAGCAGCCTGTTTTACTTTATCTCGGAATCACCCTCTGCACCAACTCAAAGACCTTCAGATCACACTACAGAAACTGTTTTAATCTAGGCCACACGTAAACTCAATCAGCTCCAGTTTGGTTTTAAACAATTAAAAACCAGCACTCCCAAGTACAAAGTGCAGACTTGAAGATGTCCAGTGCCGTCAGCACTGCAGCCTTGCTGCTGCAGTGAAAGATTTATGGTAACAGGGAACAAAACAACAGAATTCATCACGTAACACCAGAGGTACATCACGTAAACCTCACTCCTCGGCTGACTCACCGTGTGATATTAACTCAAAAAAAAAAGCAAGTCCCAGTTTTGCTGCCATCTTACTTGTGGGTTCAGCAATCTGGAAGCGTGCTGTGCATAAGCTCATGAGCCAAAAGAAATTAGTCTGTATAAGAGTCAGATATGGTCATCCTGTTCTCCCCTTCCCCCCAAAATAAATCACTTCCCCCATTCCTTTAACACCTGCTTCCTCCATCCAAGCATTCATTGTCCCACTGCTATTATGGGACCAGAGGCTTTAGCATCCCAGAGGAAACTCAGGAGGGAAAACAGTGTGTATAAAGTGACTAAGACTCATTCCCTTCAGCAATCTCACCCCCACCATCCCTTATTTTCCCTCTTTTCCTATTGACAGCAAATTTCAAGATTTGGCAGGGTGTTGATAGCCACACGTGCTGGGAAGCTGAATGTGCCACACATCCTGGTATTGAACCCCACTGTGCCCACAGTCACTAGTGTGGATTTTTCTTGCTCTCACACCTCCCCAGGAACCCACAACCAACACCATGGGGCAGGAAACAAGGCCAGACAACCCACAGCCTGACCCAACAAAGCTTTTTGTATGGTTGCCCTGAAGGGAGAGACTTCACACAAGCAGCCACTCTGTGCATCCCTAAATAGTGAAAGAAGCAGAGCAACAGCAGGAACATGGCAAAAGGACAAACCTGTCCTCAGCATCAGCTTCCACCAGGAGGATTTTAACTGCAGGAGGTCGCTGTGCACACTCCCACTCTGCTCTTCCCTACGCTGGAAACAGGGATACCTGCAAGAACATGATGAGTCGGCCAGCATCCATGTGTGACACATGCCAGGTGTGTTAATCCATGGAAAAAGAATGGGTGAGTCAGTAGTTTGAGTGTGAAGACAGTCCGGTTTAGAACAACAGCTCCGTGCCAGAACCTTTGTTTGTAATGGTTTTTACTAAGTGCAGCATTCAGACTCACAGAACAGTTACACCACTGAAGGCAGACACACACCGGGAAAAAGATTTACTTTCCCAAGTAACTTTGCCAGAAACCTCAGATACGGATTAGATGAAGATACAAATATGTCACAGATTTTAACATAACTTGCTGCTCCAGTTTGCATTAGTCATGGGTGATAAAAAACACACAGGACTCAAACATGACACATCGGGCACTTTCTCTACACACAAAGTTTTGATCATCATCATCAAATGACCTTTAAGATGCCCACCTTAAATCATGCCCACAGAGAAAAATGTTTCACCAAAATTCAGCCTCATATTTAAATAAAGAATTTGTTGCTTATTTTCTTTGCCCTTGCTCTCAGAAATAAAACCTGAAGGAGCTGCTACAGAAGAAAATCCTTAAATCCTTCCTTTTTCAGTGGATCAGGCTAATCTCAGCAGTGCTGCCACACTGTAAATAACATCTCACATTAAAAAACAATTTGGGGAGATTTCTCACTGTGTATTTTGCATATTTAACATTAAGGTAAAAACGGTTCAGCAATGAGACTAATGGGAAAGTTAGATCAGTCACCTGGAAGTAGTAAAAAAAATACAAAAAGAGACTAGAAGCAGTCAGAAGTTATTGTTGTAGCAAATTCCGCATAGTCTATCAGAAAATTTCACAAGGGCTTGAAACAAAGACATAATGGATCAACTGCAACTACCTGTGGCATTTTAAATATTATCTCAGAAGAGCAGCTCCATAGAATCCAACGAACAGTCTCCACCCCACGATTTTCAAGAAAATCAAAAGATGACTGCATGAAAGGATCAAATCTACAAGAAAACTGTGATAGTTCAGTTGCCACATTGACTGAACCAAAAACTATGGCTAGTTTTGGAAAGACAAGCAGCCAAATAGGAAAATTATTTATGATGAACAACTTACAGAATCACAAAAATTAAACAAAAAAGGAAAAATTTTACTGAAGAGATTGGATCATTCCAAATATAAAAGTGAATTCACAGTCTTTATAAGGGAAAAGAGATTAAAGAAAAATCCAAATGATCCATGAGAATTAACTTGGTCAAGCAAACCTACAGAATTACGAGTTCACTGGTGAAGAAGCACCATTTGGATTCTGCAGCCAAGGCCACAATCAAGGTCCTCCCTCCACCAACCATGGAAGCCCCTAAAGCCCATGCCACCAGCAGACCTCACCCAGAGGCACCAAACCCAACCTCACACCCAAAACTTGCTTGGAATATACTGTATTTCAAGCCCTCAACACAACTGCTGACAGTAGTTTCAGGGGTAATTTTTCCTTATGGTTTCTCCAATCCTAGATTAAATAGTTGAGCATTTGGACTGTGAGAACTTCATTGCCATGCCAACAAAGAATTAACCTTTTTCTCACCCATATTACAAACCATCCAATAAAATCTTCAGCATCAGATTTTCAGATTTCTTTTCAATATATATAAAATAGTCTTGTTAGACTGCCTGACCATATTGCAACATGTGATCCTTTAATGCTACAACAGAATTAAAGCTTACTTTATCCAAGGTTTCACATTTCATACTTTTTAAGGACTGTTGACCACCTAAAAATATTTGTGATTGCACTTTCTTTCCCTGTTCCTCAACAACCTAGCAGCCTATCTAAAACAGTTATAAAGAAAATTTTAATAAACATTATTAAAATGGCAGAACTTACTTTGCAGAGAAGATTTCTCTTCGCTCTCAGCAGAAATAACTGCTGTCTTACAGAACTTAAAAATTAAACACTTTGACTTTTAACTCACTGGCTTATCTCAGAAATATCATCCCATATCATCTTCACATGCTATAAAACAGGGATGGGCACCACAGTCAAATGCCTTCTTTGCAATTGGAAAAGCACTTTCAAGAGTCTCAGTTTCTCCTGGTGAAAGCATCTGACCCTCTGCCACAGCAGCTGCTTCTGATAGCACAAAGGAACATGAGGCAGGTACAGAATGAACTTTTTTCCTTAATTTATACTTAATTGAAGCAATGAGTTGTATGGACTAAAAACAATAATATATTCTTAACTGGGCTCCATTTCCCAGTCTGGTTTGCTGAACAGACCCAAAAACCAGTATGGCCCAGCTGGGGAGTTGGGAGAGGCTGCTTATGCTACACCAACATACAAAAGAGATGAGATGACAAAATTACAGTTCAAGTTTATGACAATACTGAAACTTTTACCTACTGCATGTCTCCAGCAGACGTCTCAAGAAGGACAATAAACTCTTTACAGGATTTGTGGCGTCACAGCTTATTTGTCATGCAGACATTATGAGAGGAGTCACCCTGTTTCCCTGACAAAGCACCATAAATATACAGAGGTATATCATTCTGAAAAAGATCAGTATAACTTCACTACAGCGACAAGTTCCCAGCATAGCTGCTTTTCCTGGAGCACTGCCATCATACTTTCTTATCAGTAACTGAAGTAACTAACCAGCTAACTCCCAGTGATGGGCTTTGCCTTCTAGATCTGCATAAAGGTCATTTGCAAAGAGAAAAAGGCAGGCTTGATAAATAAATAAATAAAAAGAAGCCATTGTGCCACATCCACGGCTTTGTTTCCAAAAGCCACTAAGAAGTGCAATGCCAGGCTGAAGTGTCTGACTATTCAGTAAGTACAAGGAGTGGCCGATTCCCTCCCCACAGTGAGATTGTTGACAGCTGTTTTAGAAGAGGAAAAAAAAGTGAAGCATGACTAAGCTATTCATAAAAATCGCATTATATCCAACACCCTAAAAACAAGTTTTGTTTTAGAAAAGGTGCAGGGCTTCCTGGACGTGACTGACCAGGTGGTATATACCAACTCTAAACCAGGCTCCCAACTGGATAATAATGCCCTGTGGCAACCCCCAGGGCAGCTAAGAAGGACTCTATTCACACCAGAGCTATCAGCTGCTTCACAACGTCACTCATTACCTTTATCTGTCCTACAGGTGATCAATGCAAGCAAGCACATGAGCACTTGGCACCGAACAGCACCCAGTAATCACAAGGTGCAGGCTGCAAGGTGTTCTCCTCCCCAGCTTTCCACAATCCAGCCTCTCATGCGCCTGCAAATTGGAGTTATCCTCCAGCTGGAAACCACGCCAGCTGCCAACTCCCTATCCAGGAGACTGGTAAAACACGGGGCCACAATCACACAGGGAGGCCACACCGTGCCTCTGTGGCCTCCTGGACTATCCAGCCTTTTGCTCAAGTTTTTAACTTCTTAGCAGTGCCTTCCACCACTAGAACAAAGCCAAAACCAAATAGTTCCTCCGTACAAATCAGCTGTGTGGTTTAGCTGACTTCAGGCTATTTATTGCCTGTGTGGGGAACCCCTATAGAAATACCATTTAATAGCACTCAAGTAGATTGCAGAGATAACCAGCTACAGTAATAAGCAGAAAAGCTTCCAAGCTGCTTCAAGGTCGGTTTTATTGGCGAGTGGATCACCACCAAATAGCAGGCAGAGAAAACTGATACGTTGGTGTCCTGGAAACAGTGGAAAAGAAATAGGTACAGCAGGCTCTGCAGCTTCTACTAAGGATTTTTTTGTTAAGTAGCTATTTATTAAAACTTATTATTCCAGCAGAAAATTATATGAAAGAACCCCACTGCTTTTGTAACACAGGAGCATGCAAACACCACCAGTAAACCTACCAATGCTTTTTTTCCTCTAGGATAATTTACTGACTGCTGTTCTTAATTCATGCTTTGGATAGAATAACCAGATTCCTTTAACAGTACTTAATCCTCCTCTTAGCACAGGAGTGTACCCTAGACCAGAACACGGCTTACTCACAAGTATATCCTGCTGAGAGATTAGTGAGTTCTGCATATGCCTGAGTCTCAAAGCTGCGCTATGCAGACTGCGTTTAAAAACATCCATCATCGGATAGTACCTGGCAGAGCTCTGTTCCTATGAGAAGCTTTGAGTTCTTAAATGTGTTTCCCTCCTTTGATGCAGCGAAGCTGTAAATCAGGAACATCGAGCTCCTGCCTCTCTCTCTGGCTGCAGTCCCTGGCTGGACTCTCTCACTTCGAACACGCCGTGTCCTCACCTCTCGGGCTATGCCGGCCATCCGTGGCCGCAGGAGCCGGGCAGGAAATCCAGGCTGGAACGCCGTCACACAGCTCAGCTCAGCTCATCCACACTACCTGCAAGGGACTCATCATCCTGGCTACCTACAAAACCTGTCTGCCTGGCAGAACTCAACACCGGTGCCCTTCTAGCAACAGCCCCAGGCTAGCTCGTCTGCCCAGCACCGGGCAGTGCTGCAAGGACAGACGGGCGACGGAGAGGCTCAAGCCATGAACGTGGACAACAGGTACACACCTGAACTCGTGCCAAGGGAAAACACACGCCCAGATGATCCTTACCTTGCCTAATGCACCCTCACCCTGATAGCAGGCTTGTAAAAAAAAAAAAAACAACAACAAAACAAACAAAAAAACCCCAAACAAACTCAATTTCAAGTGTGCAAACAAGGCATTGTCACCACGTCCCAAAGCACAGCAAACACCCCTCTAGTACAGACAGCAGTTTCTACCCACAGGCAAGGATGTTATGAGGTTATTATCAATCTACTCCCACTACTAAGATATCTAAGTATAAAAATACACCTCCTCTAACACCACAATAAATGAATCATTAGTATCTTACCTTCAAGGACCTATGTGGAACTTGGTTCACCTTTACAATTCCACAACAGCTCAGCAAGGGCGTGCAAAACATGAGAAACACACACAACAAGGGACTCAAAGAGAGTCACCACAAACACAATTCATGTAGCTTGGCCCTTTAAAACTGATTAGATTACATTAGCCAAAACTCCCAGTACACAAGACATCCATAGATCTCAGACCAACTGTCTAAACTCAGCTCTGAAGCTACATGCTTTACATATTTCTACTGCATCGCATATCTCCATGAGTACCTAAAGTTTTACGGCTGACTGAGATTACAGAGAGCCACAGTGACCAACTGTCCTACAGCAGTGCAGGATTTCTAATCCCTTTATCGAATCCCTATCTGGTCATCCACAACAGAATTGGTACAGCACACTCTTAGAATAAAGAGCTTTTCATAAATCACTTTTTTCCCACTTCCAATCTCCAGCTAACATGAAGCCCTGTAAAGGACACTGAAGCAGAACCAATTCCAGAGGTCAGCAAAATCAGATTCGGCAAATCCCCACTCCTCTATATGACTTGCGGGGACAACAGAGTCACAGAAGGTGGATTAATAAACACCAACAGTTACAGGTTCAGAAAAACTACTATTGCGCAATTCTCATCCAGAAACTCCTGTATTTGCTTCAGAAGAAGGGTCTGCACTCGAGAAGCAACAAAAATAATTATATTTTCAAGTAACAGAGTGAACGCATGAAATAGACCCCATGGCAATGACCCTCTGAGTGACGCCAAAGGCCACTGAGACACAAAGGTGACACACACCAACACCAGCGTGTTGCGGGGGGGACTCTTGATATGAACCCGCGGTGACTTTCCGCGCAATAAACTGAGATACAAAGTTGTGTCCGCGAGCATGGAGGGGGGTTCCGACCGGGCTATCAGCAATTCCAGCCGGGAGGGAGGCAGGGGGCCAGGCGGGTGCGTGTCCCCGGCACAGCTCGGGCACAGCGGGGCTCGTCCCCGGCAGCGGGGCCGCCACCCCCGCCCGGCTGCGGGGGGACCGCGCCCGGCCCCGGCCCGCAGACAATAGCAGCGGAGAGCAGCCGCGCGAGAAAACGCTCCAAATAAATGAACAACTACCAGGAGCCGGAAAATGAAAAGGAATAAAGCCACGCGGAGGAAGAGGGGGCCGCCCGGAGCGGCTCCACGCGAAGTTGCCCGGAGAAAAACCCCTCGAGGACGAGGAGGAGGAGGAAGGGCGGGGGAAGCGTGCGAGGCGCGGGAAGGGGAGGGGGGCTCCCGCACACCCCCGTCCCCGGGGAGCGCCCACCCCTCCGCCCCCGCCGCAGCCTCCCCAAACTTTCCCCCACCCCTTCGCCCAACTCCAGCGGGGCAAACTCACCGCGGGGCCCGGCGGGCGGCTTCGCCCCTGGCAGCGGGGCCGGGAGGGAAGGGAGAGGGACGGGGACGGGGAGGGGGCGGAGGAGGCGGCCGGGCCGGTGCTCTCCGCCCGGGGAGGCGGGCAGGAAGGAGGGGAGGAGGGCCGGGGGCTGCCGCCTCGCAACCTGAGCCGGCGCGCCCGGCCCGGCCAGACCGCATGCGCCGCCCCGGCGGGGCCGCTCCGGGCCGGGCAGTGCGGGGCTGTGCGGAGCTGTGCAGGGCCGGGCATTGCGGGATCGGACAGTACGAGCCGGGTATTGCGGGTCCGCCCCGGGCTGGGCAGTGCGGGATCGAACAGTGCGGGGCCGGGGTCCGAGCGGGGCCGCCCCGGGCCGGGCATTGGGGAAAGCCTCGCTCCTTGCCCCGCTCCCTGCCCCGGGGGCTTCTCCCTCGCCTGTGCCCCTTTTCCATTGCTCAGTGCTGGGGGAGAGGCGACGGTGCGTGTGTGTAACATGGTGCGGGTGTGAAAGCGCAGCTTAGGCTGTGGGTTTGTTTTTATCGAAGGGGAATATGAGGATTGCTTCATGCCTAAAAGTGTTCAAGGCCAGGCTGGATGGGGCTTTGAACAACCTGCGCTGGTAGGACGTGTCCCTGCTGCTGGCAGGGAAGTTGGAAGTGGGTAATGTTGAAGGTCCTTTCCAACCCAAACCATTCCGGGATTTTAGGATCCTGCCTTCCTGCGTGCTGAGTTCTGGCTGTAGGGCCTCTTCTGGTGGGTGTTGGAGTTCTGGCATCCCTACTTCCATCAGTTAAAGCCTCTCCTAGTGCCCAGAGCACAGCTGTCCAGCTGTGAACAGAATCTGCCACACATCCATACCTGTCACAAACCCAGCAGCTCCACTTGAGTCCCACCAGCCCAGCCCAGCCCACAGCCTCATTCTGCTGCTCACCCTCTTTCCCGGTTCTCCTATGGTTGTGTGCAGTGTGTAGGTTTGATGGACGAACATCTCTCGTGCTTTTCCCTTGCCTTGGCCCGGAAAAGCAGTGGAAACAGCAACCCACCATTAGCAAATGAGCTCATGTGGTCTGTGGTCCCTGTGTGGCTGCGCTGGAGGAGGCCCTGCAGAATGAAGGTGCCTGATCTCTTGTGGTGGTGACTTGCCTTCAGTTACCATTTGTGCTGGAAGCTGTTTGGAAATGTGTGCATGTGGTGGCCCAGTATTTCCACTTGGCTTTTTCTACACCACGCGTCTATCCTGCTAACCCTGGCAGTGGCTGGATGATCATATGCACAAAGGCAGTATCAGCACTGAGCTTAACGTGTCAATTCATGAGAACCACTCCAAGAAACACTTCACAATACTTCCCAGAGATTTTGCTGCTGATCAGAGCACCAGGCAAAGGCTGTAGGTAATTCCTGTGCATCATGTTCTGTTTAAGTAGAACAGAAAAACCAGCACTGTGTACGGTGCAGAAGATTATCTCCTGAAAACCCTGCACGTGAACTTGGCATTGGCTTCCAAAATATGCACTGTTGATTCACTTGAAAGAACTGAAACAATAAAAATTATTTCAATGCTTGTGCATTTTGGTCGTTTAGGAGATTGGAATGTACCAGTATTGTACACCCTGAACAACCAGATTTTTTTTCTTATATGGCTCCAATAAAATAAGGCACATGAGAGCAGGGACTCTGGAAGAATATTTTCCTTTGCCTTACTGCCATCTGTACAAGAAGGGCTTATGGGGCAGATCACTCAGAAATTCCCAGATCCAAGAAGAGAGGTCAGACACAGTGATGGCTCAGCAAAGAGCACCATCTAGTGAAAGGCCACGTCTTGACGAAACTGTCCCCTACAAAGCACCAACCAAACAATGACTGACCCAGCCCAGCCCAACCTAGCCCATCACATCTGAAGCAATCGTGACCGAGGCAGCATGGTAACAGAAAACACCTGCCTAAAATTTTCCATAACAAGATCTTTAGCTCTACCCTCTTGGTTGTCCATCAATGGAATTTTCTTTGCTTGTCAGCTCCATCCTCTCCAATCAATCAATCAATCAATCAATCAATCAATATCTTCAGCTGCCTTGCCTGGAGCTGACGCAGCCCTGGTCTTGCTGTGGGTGCCCCCCTGTCACATAGTGGGGGTCACAAGTCCCAAATCGGGGGCACTCTGAGTCCATACCAGCTGTGTGCATGCCCATGCACATGGGCTCATATGCACTGCTCTTACAAAGAGCTTGGAAATGCTTTTGGGGTGTTTTTTTTAGCAGAAAAATGTTAAGGTCATCTGCCAGCATGGCTGCCCAGGAGCATTTAGCACAGTCATAATATTCCAGATGGGTGGCAAGGAAATTAGCATGGAAAATATTGAGAAAAGACAGTGCAGCAGCTTAGCACCAAATCAGGAGGATCAGCTGGTTGGCCCCATTCGTGGAAGGTGTTCTGGCCATGCAGTCACAAAAGGTGAATCAAAACAGAGGCAGAGATAGTGTAATTTTCCCTAAGAGAAATATTCCCTGCCAAAGTGGGCTTCTCCGGCCACCCACATATCCTTGGA
Organism: Sturnus vulgaris; assembly: GCF_052056855.1. NCBI lineage: Eukaryota > Metazoa > Chordata > Aves > Passeriformes > Sturnidae > Sturnus > Sturnus vulgaris. The sequence goes on from NC_142255.1 coordinate 14,374,072, forward strand.
GTGCCAGGCATTAGTGGTAACTCAGGAAGGGAATTAGCAAAGGTAGATAGCAGTGTGGGTGGGTTAGCAGCTCCCAGACTGCCAAGGGATTGGACAGGATCTCAGTTTAGATTTGAGCCCAGGTCTCCCTGGGCTCCTGATGCCCCAGGACCAGAGACCACCGAGCATGTGCCACAAAAAGGCCGTGTCAGCCACTTCAGATGCCCAGCCCCTGCTCTCAGCAGCAGTTAACACATCTTTTTACCTTGCATTTCCCCAAGATTGGTCTACAGTCTACTTTAGTCTTTAAATTATGCACTGTCAAATTCTTTATATCAAAATATTCTATCTGTACCCACATATCACCACAAACCAAAACAGAGAGGCAGTAGATAAAGGGAAACTTGTGAAGCACTCTGTGGATGTCAATCTCCTGACAAATCATTTGCCTTCAAATCGTCTCTCACACTAGTTCCCCTGGGTTCCATCCTCTGCTATACGTCCAGGTCTGCTTTTCAAACCTCATACAAAAATAGTAAAATATATCAGATGTTCTTTCATTGCCTCTCAGGTTTTAATTTGTCACAAGCTTTGCTGCAGGGCTCCCCACTTCTTGCTAGGGAACTGGATTGAAGTGTGAGTTGCACTCGTGAATGAGGCTGGAATTTGGTTCTGCACAACATAATCTGAACATTTGTGTGTGGTGGCATGAATTAGCAATATGAGCACATTGTTCCCGTTTGCTGGAAATGAGCTGTCCTTGCAACTGAATAGAAAACAGAGTGCAGTGCAATGATGGAAGCAGCAGCATTAAAGATTTGTTTTCATCATATCCAAGCAGCTACAAAACTGAGACACTGAGCATTAGTGTGGCTGACAACAGTGTGTGGTGTTTTCTTTGTGTCCCTGCTTGTTTGAAGCCAGTGCTTGGTAGCTGAGAATAACAGCAGCTACACCTGAGGAGATTTTAATATAATTTTCCTTCTTCAGACTCTACCATTGTCATCTCTAAAGTCCTTTAAGAGGTACAATCTTTGCTGCAAAATTATGGGCTGTGGCTGAAAGCAGCCTTCAGGCGAAGTTAACCCATTCCTATGTATATACATATATATATATATATATATATATATATATATGTATATATCAGTTAAAATGTAAAAATTCTTAGTCTCTCACAATCTTCAGAAAATGGAGTTTGTCCTTGGCACAGGAGATGGTATGGAATGGTTGAACTGCAATAAAACCCACCCAAAGCACAAACACTTAATGACCTGCAAAATTAAGTTAATATATTAAAACCAAGTTCCCTGGGATCTTCTGCTCCTCTGCACAAAGTTTGTGAGGCTATGCTGGGAGGAGAAGGGTGCAGGCTTGCAGGTAGATGTCACCCACCATGTACCCCAGCTGCTTATCGTGGCTCTTTGTGATGATTTCTCAGTTCTGGGAGACAGTGCTTGTCAGCTGATCATGCAGATGTAATTTTAGTTGCTCAATTGGTGGGGCACATCTAGCAGGTCCACCTCTACAGCTCACAGGGCCTCTCTCCATGTGCTGATAAGCTGTGCTAACACCAAGCTCCCCAAACTCCCCTTTACATATATCACTGGAAGTTCTGATATAAATGTTGTTTTTTCTTTTTTTCCAGTTACTGTTGTTTAAAGGACATGCAAACAGGTCAGGGAACATCTCTGCTGACAGCCCCAGCAGAACCACGCCCACATGAATTTATGACAGGTAGAAATCTTATTTCATGTCATCTTTACGTATCCTCCAGACCAAAGAAATCTTCTGGTGAAGTCCATGTGATACCTGCACCTGCTGCCTTGCTACATCTGTATCTGTAACTTCACTGAATCATAGAATGCACCTACCAGAATCATTGAGTCCAACTCCTGGCCCTGTGCAGGACACCCCAAGAATCCCACCGTGGGCCTGAGAATGTTGTCCAAACACTCCTTGAACTCTGGCAGGCTTGGAACTGTAACACAGAAACAAGAAATAAAAGCAAGCAAAGAACGAGAAGAACAATCACCTTTGCCATCCCACAGGGATAAGGTCTGTGCAGGTGTGTTACAAAAAAAAGTGACATTTCATCCCCCCCTGCCTGGTCTAATAAATAATATCCAGATTGAATGGGGTCTTTGAGCAATCTGGTCTAGTGGAACATGTCCCTGCCCATAGCAGGGGGGTTGGAGCTACATGATCTTTAAGGTCCCTTCCAACCCAAACCATTCTGTGATCCTATGCTAATAGCAACTACAGAAGTAACTCACACAGCTCCTACTGCCTGTGCCAGACCTTTGAAGATCAGACAGTGTTTCCTTGTCCCAGAAGAGGCTCAAGATATAACTGCAGGCTTGCCCTCCATTCAGCCCCATGGGATAGATGGTAGATAGTGCAGAAGGAGGGATTAAAGAGGACTTGCAGGCTGCAAAAACTGTCTTTAATCATCCTGGGACAGTTTTCTCTTTCACTTGGGCTTTATACTTCATGCTTTGTCAAAGCACACTGTTTGCAACCAGCTGCTCTGGCCATCCTGTTGTTTTCAACACACCTTTTAATTTAATACAATTCTATTTCTGTCTTCAGCAAGCATTACCCAGGTACATGCAGAGTAAGGGATAGGCAAATCTGTGCCAAAAGGTTTTATTGAAGTATCAGAAAACGTCCATAAAATCAATTTATGAAACTGAATTATGTGGAACCCCAGGAGTAAAAAATTACAAACACAGAGAGTTAAGTTGATAGCAGACTAGGATAAAAGCTTTTATCAACACAGGCTATAAAATTAATCAAATGCAGTATACTCCCAAAAAAATTAGAATAGTTTCCTCATCCCCTGCACTCTACTCAAATTCAGATCCAAATAGCATACAAAGTAGATTAAAATTAATCAATACAAAAGGTCCTACAGTAAAGCAACTAATCAAGAAAGTAACACGTGCATTTGCAACCAATTATTTGTTGCCATCACCATGTGTGGCCAAGATGTGAACACATATGGCACCTCTGGCTTCTCTTGCATCCATTCCAGAGCTGATGGGTTTATTTGCTTTTGTGTGAGGCTGTAAGAGAAACTGTCAACATCTAGGTCACTTGACAATATTTGCTTGAGTCTTGTAAATATTATGAAGGGTGAAACTGGCTGAAATTGAATGTATAGTGTGGATGTCCAAGAGTATCTTTTTCTCTGTCTAGGACCTGAGTGCTCAATCCTTGACCTGTACTATTCAGATTTTCTCTGCAGGTGTATATGGACTGGATGAGACTTCTCGAACTACAGAATAGGAGAGAGGAGAGTCCTCCAGGTGCTGGGAACTGTGGGTGATGGCAAACATTTCCAGCTTATCCAAACATGTAAGCACTTTATCCCATTCATATCCTTGCATGAAATCCTTGCCCAAACTTTTCCTATGGATCTTCACAAACCTGCCAAATGAAAAATAAGTACCAAGAGAGATGCCTTCCTCAGGAAGGCAAAGAGGGATTGTGTGTGTTTCACAGAGATCCAAGTGCAGGATTGAAGCTCCCATCACGGACCATCCACTTCAGGCACATGAACAAAACCATTGGGTTGAATGTGAACTGCTTTAAAAACTGCTCTGAATTTCCATCATCAGCCAGCCACCGACTGTTTTGCCAACACCTGTGTGTTACAACATATACCTGTAGCAGACTGTTGTGGTTGGCTTCATATCTTGAGAACAAAATAGACTCCTTTTATAGAGCTTTCCAGTGCTAGAAAGCCAGAAAGTTCCTCAGCTTGTCTCGTGAAGCCTCATTTTCTCACACACAAGTTCTGTACCCATTGCCAGTCAGCTCAGCTCTGCAAGCTGACACGCACCCACCAGATGGTCCTTGTACTTCTGCACCAGAACTGCTGATGTGCACAAGGGTCAGCAAAAGTGCACCGTGGTTTTCCTCTTAAGGAAAGCTTAACACACTTCCAAGTCACAGGAAAGCACAAAAGGCCATTGAGCATCTCTGTTCAGCAGCACAAACAGTTGGCCTGTTAACAAGTGCAGATCTCTTGTAGCAGTAGGTTGAAATAACCTCAGTTCTCAAGAGGGGAAAAGGAAGCTGCTTTATCATGTGCTGTATAAAAAATGCTGTGTGGATCCTAGGAAATCAAAGGTATGCTGACACAAATCCTAATGCCAGGAAGGACAACAGAGATCTGGCCATTCACTGGAGGCTGTGCATGCATGTAGTGATGGAATGTGGTTCAGCATGGCAAGCTCTGAAGGGTAAATTGTGAATATGCAAATGGTTTTGGTAGGGTGGTTGTCCTTAGTGCCAAAGGAGGTTCTCAAGGAGAAACCAGGCTCACAGACGCTCATCTCTCCACATTCCCCTGACCAGGAGAGCCACCATAAAAGCATCATTTCTCCATTCCCCTCTCTGCCTCCAGTTGCAATGGCCCTGGCTGCTGAGACAGCATGGGCTTGGCTGGCTATTTGCAGCAGCAAGCCTGTGGGACATGCTGTGAGATGGACACACTGCAGGGTTGGCATTCTGGCCTGTCAGGGTCTCCCCTCACTCTGTAATGCTACACTGCCTCTCAATTATTTCTTAGGAGCTTGGGCTGTGAGAAGCCCATGTCAAGAATGGGGTATGGCATCTCTGGCATCCCAGGCTGAACAAGTTGTGTTTTGCAGCACTGACACACTTTTGTGTGGAAGGGATCTCTTTCACACCAAGCAGCCGTCATACGGTATTTTTGATCACCACCTGTAAGCAAATCCAAGCAAAGCTCATTCCAAGGTCAGCTGGGTATTTCTGCAGACTTATCTCTAGCCTTGCAGGCTGCAGAACAGGCCACTGCACTGGTCATTTAAACCTCTGATAGATCAAACAGAGACAGAACTGATCCAGACTGGCAAGAAAGAGATTAGGATCAAACAGCCTCCTCCGTCCCTGCAGCTCTTCATTGACAGGTGTCCAGGATGTCATTACAGTCACCAGACAACTTCAGCTAATGAGGTCTTTGTCTTCACAACTATTTTATAATTTTTTGTCAACACAGAGCAGTTAACCCATCCTCAGACATATCTGAGTTTGCTCTTAGGGAAGTTGATGCAGTGTACTATGGCATACCTGCCCTGGGTAGCAGAGTGGGCAGGGGCTGTGGCTGTCTTGGGTAACCTGCCAGCCCAGAGAATTCATTTGTGACCGATTAAATGGCTGTGACATCTGAGTACTTCAGCAAAAGCTGTGTTTCCCTTTTTATTAACTTCTCCCTCCTCCCACTGCCTGCCTGGGTTAGCAGAAAGTCACTTGTGTGCTTACAGTAACATATCAGAAAGTTGAGAGGCACCTCATCAAGCAAGATCACTTAACAAAACAGGAGATTAAATGCCTCACATAATTAACATCTCAAATAGGAAAAAAACCCTTTGATGCTACACAGATAGACATGAGATTTGGTTCTCGTCCCTAACTATGTCCTTCAAAATCCTTTGCTTTGATTTTGACTCTCTCTTTTGCACTAAGTTTTAGATGTTGGCATCCATTTTCTCATGTTTGTCACAAGCCAAAGCATTGGTGCATGTATATATTCAATTCCAAACCACATCTGAGGGATTAATTTTATATGGCAGAGAATCAAGTTAACATCCCTGAGAATAGCCCCTATTTATTGCACCAAGTTGGGAACAAAGGTGCCCATGGCAAACTTTGTCCTGCAAAGCATTAATTGTCTTGGAATGGTGTTAACATGACTGTTTCTCATTGAAGATAGTGAAATAACACTTTTTAAAAGTTGGGAACAGTTTATTTGGTTGGCTCATGAAGAATTGTTGAAAGCCTGTATGAACATAGACAGATTTCTCCCTCTATCATTAATCGATTTACCCACTAATCCAAATATCAATAAAACTATTATCAATTCCTTTATGAGTGTGTAATTATTAAAACCACAGACACTCTTGCCCCACAAAATGTCTCAGTCTAAAAATGAAACAGGAGGCTCATCCCTCTGTGCCAATGTAAGGCCCCATCAGGTTACTCCTGTAATCACATTCGGTTCCTTTTCTGAGCATCTCTAAAATAAAAAAAAGGAACTGACTTACTCTTTCAGCTGTTGTAGTGGGCAGAAGAATAAAGCAAATCTTGCAGCTTGTGCTGAAATCACTGGGCAAAGAAAACAGCCTGGGGTCAGAAGTTTACAGCTGTGTATGAAGACATCTTGCTGTGCATATATGAGGCTATTTGGAAAAAATCTGTAGTTTTAAAACAATTTTAAAGCTAAGAACTCGTGGACAGAATTTGCGTGCTCATTAACTGTGACTGTACACGCCATCTGATAATTACTTCTGCAAATGTTTGTTTAAATAAGTTTATTCTCACACACAATTAAATTGTGCAAGATGTGACAGCTAATGATGGAAGAGCAATGGCTTCAAAATACCAGGGCCTTAGCTGATATGTACATCTTTGCAGGGTGCCAATTTTCCCCATCCCTCCTTGCTTTCAGATGTATCAATGTGATCCCCTCTCCTCATCTATAGCCATTGAATCCTCTCAGCTACTGACATCAGTCAGCACAGCCTGGAGAATAACCTGTGGTGTTCCCTGCTCCTGAGACCTGAGCATGCTGCTCTCAACACCAATCTCTTCTAGCACTGGCAGCAAGAACCTGGAAACTCAATGCCCTGCAGGCCCTTGAGGGGTTTTCCTACCAGCAACAAATATCTAACTACTCACCCTGATATAATTTATCAGGAGTCTAGAAGGGAGAATGAGAGGCAGAAAATTAATTGGCTATGGAGGGTTTTGTTCTTTGTGCATAATGCTTTGCTATGCATTGGAACAGAGCACCAGGGTGGTTATTATAAAAGTGAAAATGAAGATGTAGACAATCACCTTCCCTTATCTCTAAAGGGTGTTGGTTGTTTTCAGTGGTTTATTGTATGTGTGGTTTGTGCAATGTGGCAGATGGAGAGTGTGCTGAAAGGCTGAGTGAGGAAGAGAGCTGGTTGTGTTTGACAGGGAGAGGCACATGATGTGTCTCATTACTAGGGCTTTGTAGGATCACAGAAGTTAACATCCATTAGATCACATATCAGGCTTCCCCACACCCTCACACTACTTCTGCTGCTTCAGTTAGTTCCCCAGCATCTATTTTTAGTGTTTTATCAGTTGAACTTGAAGTATCTCAAGCAATGAAGATTCCATCCTCTTTTCCCCTTGGAGATTTCTGCCATCTATTACCTTGCAGAGCTGTGTCTGACTCTCCTGCCTGAAACCCTTTTCTTTGCCAAGCTATTTGTGTGTGACCCACACTCACTAGGTGGAGAGCAGCACTTTATTTTCTTTGCAGCCATTGCTGGGCTCTTGTTTGGCTCTCAGCCCCCCAGGGCCAGTCACGATAAAGCCATTACCTCCATGCACATGCACACCACATGCCTTCCCTGGGCAATTTCCTCTCTAACTCAGCATCAGCTGCTTAACTCAATGGTTGAAACAAGTACAAGGAATTAAAAAAGTAGGGAATCACGAAGTGTTATTAGCCCCCAGGGGGTTTGCTACCTCCTGAAGCCCTAATTCCTAAAGCTTTTAGAGCAGGTTTTGCTGCTGTTTCTTTTTTCTCCTCCTGCTCTCATAAGGATCCCAATATCTTCTGCACTTCTCCCATCAATTACTTCTTGACCCCTGGACTCCTGTCCAACAAGTCATTGTCTCTCCTTGCCACTTGCTCTAAAGATTCTCTAAACCAAGCTTACACCCCACATTTGTGCCATGCTTTTAGCAGGGCAGGGCAGAGGTGTCCTCACAATAAACAGTTGGACTAATCTGGTTGAGTGTGCAGAGTCAAAAGGATTATCACCTCTGGTGGTTTGATGCAACAGAAGCAACAGTCAGTTCATTTTTGTGGGTTAGAAGTAGCATTTCAAAATTGTCTGAGCAATTCAGGCACAGCACTGATGGTGTAGCATTTGTGATTAAAGTTAATTCTTCACCCAATGCACCCACACCACTCCCTGATTCAAACTGGAAAGCAGTGACTGCAAATATACAAATATTCACAAGGAGAAAAGTGTTGATAGTTGTCTCTGCACCCAATTTCCTGTGGCAGGGGACTGAAAGTTTGGACTTATTTGCAGCACAGCATGCTGGGGATAAGCAAGCTAGAGATCTTTTCCAGAAATGAGCTGCTTACACAAAACAGTTGAGCAGATAATGCTTGTGCTGCTGCACATGTCCTTTCTATTTAGGGATGGAAGGGAAAGTGATAATTGAGGATGGTTAGCTTCTGTGCTTGGCAGCACCTTGGCAGCAGGTTGTGAAGTCACACTTTCAGTTGTTGAATTGGGAACGAGACTATGCAGAGTCATAGATGGGAAATGAATGATGACCCATCTGTATAAATAACAGTTAATTAATACTTGCATTTAGAAATGTTGGAATAGCTAATCAAGGAGGCCAGAATTACTGGACAGATTGGTAAACTGACAGAAAGTCATAAACCTTATCCTCATTTATGTTGTGGCTCTGAGTGTCTTACAAGTTTGGTCACAAAACTGAGAGTACTCCAGGCTGGGCTGAACCTACACCTACGTCTCACAGCTCCTTCGTTAGGCAACACTGCTAATTCTGTGTCTGGATCCCAAAGGGCCCGTTGGGAAGGCATCTCCCCCACACATACACACCCTGTGATGACTGCATTTCCACTTGGAGAGCAAAAAGAGGTGTAACATCAGCTGGAACAAGCCGAGTGTGCTCAGCCACATTTCATTATGACACAGTCTGGGGCACAACATTTCCACCCGAGTACACTGTGAGAGAGCACACTGTTCCCCCTGGTACTGGGAGTAACAAGATGATAAAACACAGGCACAAGGAGCAAGTTTGTCTTCATAAATCTGAAAGGCACACATTGAAAAAATGCCAGATTTCTGGAAAATTAACACCCTCTTTCATCCTCTAATGAAAAAGGCCCTCTGTCTCATTAAAAAAAAAATCTTTTTAAACTCTTCTAAAATTTATTGAAAGTTATTTAAAGAAATTAAGCTATTTTAGAAAGAACTGCTGGCTTTCCTGATAGTGCCCTACTTATTTTTCTACACTGCGGCCTTTTTTAAGAGTAGTTGCTGGCATTTATAGTCACCTCTCTGTTCATGTCACTACAGTAAAGGCACGGCTCAGCTTTCTTTTCACAGATCCCAGCCATTTCAAGCATCAAAGGCACCTCACATACTGCTCCATCATCACTTGGTGTGTACAAACAGGCCTGAGCTGTGGAACTGTAGAAAGTTTACTGCAGCAATACTTTTATGGATTTCATTGTTCAGCCCAATTTGTATCATTTTTATATCACCTTAGTAAACACGCAGAGGGTTAAAAGCTTTGACAAGCCCAAAGCAACATCATCCCAGCTGGAAGGACAGGTGCCAGGTACTGCAATGGGCACTCAGGCAGGAGAGCAGACCATGCTCATGTGGAAGGTGGCCACATTTTTGAGGTTACCACGTCTGAGAGGCTCCAGATTTCATTTTGTTTTCTTTCTCATTAAAAAAAAAAAAAAAAAAAGAAAATCTTTATATCATGCTGCCTTAAAGATATCTGGTTTGGAGTGCACTAGCTCCTTGGGGACCTGCATTTCCTAGCAGTGGTTTCTGACGGTCTGTCTGGTGATGATGGTGAGTTTGGGGGCGAGGAAGGGACGGATGCAGACACTGACATCACCCCTTTGCAGAGAGCAGAAAGCGTGGCTTTGACCCAGAGCTTTGCAACACGCCTGGAGATTCTGGAGCCAAGACATGACACCACAGAGAAGAGAGAAAAACACACTCTGCAGTGAGGAGCATGTCTGGGAGTGAAGCCCACATCAGAGACCTCAGCCTGGAGTTATTTTTAAGCATACAGCAGTGGCCTCTGCCGGCTCCAGTCAGGACATCAGCTGTGCTTCCTTTTCCTGCTTCTCTCCCTGCTCTAATAGGGATGCCTCAGCAGTGACCAGGCTTTGCAGGGCACAGATCCCCATTTCCCAAGGGAAAAGCAAGACCCTGAGAAGAGTGAGTTTGCAGTAGCATTCATTGGGATCCCAAAATTGGACTGAGAAGGGTTCTTGCAAAGTTTGGTCCAAGTTTCTGAGTAGGACCTGTGATGTGCTGTCTTTTGGGGCTGCACAGCCAGAACTGTGGCTGTACAATTTTTCTGTGTCTGAGCCCAGCCTGAGCTCTCCACTGAGCCTCACCAGCCAGGCCAGGATCAGCACTGTGCCCAAGGCAGGGCTTAGGGTGCCAGCCCTGCTTCTTCCTTAGTGCTCCCCCAGCCCATCATTGAGAGGAGAGAGGCTCAAGTGGAGTGGAGGACAAGGGCTGTCCTCCTTCCACCACTGATGGATGCGACTTTCAGGAGCTGCCTTCCCCTGGCTGGTCACGCTTTGTCTCTGCCTGTGGGCAGAGTGACAGGCCTGCCTCCTTTCACAGGGCAATGGGATGTGCAGGCAGGTGCTTTCACACACACATCTTCTGTTTCAAGATCCATTTGTGCCCAGAATTATTACTCTGATTCACAGGTTCGTTGGATACTGAATTTCAGATGGCTTTAAAGGCTGCTGTCACTGACCTTCCTGGGCTCTTTCCATGGTCCTCACAGGGAGGAAACAGTGGAACACACACTGTGCAATGTTTTGAGGAGAGGTACTGGCAGGCAAATGCCAGCTGCATCACCCAGGTTGGGTGGAAACAGCACCCAGAGCTCCCAGTTCCCCTTTAGTGCCTTGGCTGCTGCTGCCACCATCCACAGCCACTGCTGTCACCCTCTCAGAAGCACAGACCAGGCACCTTCAGACAGCAGCTGCTCTTTCACTCAGGTTTCTGTTGCATTGATGTGTTTATGATGAACAGCCCAGAGCTGCTGCTAAACTCCAAATGCAAGAAGGGCTGTGGCAGACAGGCCATCACTGTGGAAGGCTCCTGCATCTGCTGCCCAGCTGCTGGCTCCCGCAGGCCAGCCTGGAGGATATTGGGGAACGGGGCTAAAGGCTTGTGGGAGAGCTGCTGCAAAGCTTCCCCCTGTATTAAGCAGCCTTTAATTTGGCCCTGGCTGGGAGGAAGTGACAAGGACAATGCAGAGATCAGACACTCAAAATTTTTGCGCTCAGTGTGAATATTTTACATGCTTGTCAAGCTGTGCAGTAAATGATGAAGGTCTGTAGCCAGCTGTAATTTAACACAGTGGGATCAATCCAATATGAAGAGTAACAGACTGTATCTTTCTTCCATATGGACATCTAAACAAATGTTTTATTGATTTAAACATTTCTCATCATTTATGGGAACAATTTTCACCATGGTCTATTAAAGCATCCCACTTTGCACTTTAAAGCTATAGATGTGTTCAAGGAACATACAAGCTTTTTCAAGTTAAAATTATTAAAAATTGCAGCAAAACAGTGGATGGCCCCACTCTGAGGGCATCTGCATAACTATTGTTCTTAACCAGTTGCTTCACACTGAAGTTGCTTTTGGCATTTGATAAGACAAAAAAATTGAAGCAGCTCCAGATCCAAACAAGTTGCACTAGAAGCAGAAGAGCCAGAGCAGATCAGTCGTGTGGGTCTGGGGGCTGCAAGCACTGGGGATCTGGGGACATCTGTCAATCTCTCTGATAGTTTTGTAGGACTCCAACACATGGAGCAAATGCTGCAAAATGGGAGATCCCTCTCCTCCTTCTAGAGCACTGATACATCAACACCATCCACTAGTCTCACTTAGGACACAGACAGACTTATCTACTGAGCTTAATTCCCTTTCTAGGGAATCTCAGTCTTTACATTTTGAAACTGAATGTTGGCTTTTTCACACAAAATGTGCTTTACCTTAGTGTAGTATGTTCTCCCTTTGCTGGTCTTTCTGACAGAATAAAGAAATGAAAACCCAAGTCTGCTTTCCCCTTGCAGCACCTTCTAAGCTGAGGCTAATTTTTTTAGCTCTTTAAGGGACTCCTTTAGCTGCTGACAAGTTCTGCTCTCCAAAATATTCAAAATTCTATCTCCAAATAAGATTGGCTTGAAAAATATCAGATTTTAAGCAGATACTGTTATTTATTGTCTTTGTAGGTTTGAACCTGTCCCATTCAAAAGCTTTTCTTCTTAACAGTGAGGGATAAAAGCTGCTATTAAAATCAAAAGCTGAGTTGCCTGCTTAATCCCATGACTCCAGCAGTTGGGGCTTTAAGAAAGGAAAGCAAACGCTGTGGTGCTTGTGATAAGATTGCAGGAGTTGGCAACAGCACTGGTGCTTAACCGTGGGTGTTGCTGGGAATACTGGCTGCCATTCGGCTTTGTGTCTCGGCAGGGGATGGAAAATCCAGCAAAGCTCCTTTAAAAAAAAAAAAAATTATGCCTCTGTCTGTTGTTGCAGAAACAAAAGCATAAATCACAAGTCCTTGGCACCAAGTGGGATTTTGTGCTGCACTGGGTCCTGGTGCTAAGTTACATTCCCTCAGATCATTTGGTCCCTTGTTCATCAGCCAGCAAGAAACATGAGGCTGTGAAGGGTGTCTACACGTAGGAGTGTGTGTCTGTGTGACTGTGTTTGTCTTTGGTCCCACACCCAACAAAGTCAGGTCCAAAACATGTCAGAGGAGCTTTTGAAATTGGTATTGTAGTTTAGATCATTCCTTTACAATAACACCAGTGTGAGGGAATGACAGCCTGCTGGTCCAACCAAGAGTTTAAACATGATGCTGTGTGGTGCTGAAAATTGGAGATAGGCAGGTGTGACCAGAGCTGGGACCCTCGGTGCTTTGGAGCTGTGCTGAACTACATCCAGACTCAACACAGATCACAGAATGGTAGAATGGCTTGGGTTGGAAGGGACCCCAAAGATCATCTTATTCCAACCCCCCACCATGGGCAGGGACATCTTTCACTAGATCAGGTTGCTCAAAGCTCCATCCAACCTTGAACACTCTCAGCAATGTTCAAAGAGTGTCTGTGGTGTCTAACTGGTCTCGGTGCCAATCTTAAAAAATTACATGATCTCAAAAAAACTACACTTGACGTTTCTCCTACTACAGCCTGCTTTCTCCAGGCAGGTTGAGGTCCCCTTGCCCATCCCTGGCAGCATCCATGTGACATTTCTGTGGGCAAGCATCCCCCCCGACAGGGACAGGCAGCTCAGCCCTGTCTGAGTGGTGACCAAGCTAAAGCTCTGACCCAGCCCCACTTTAACCCTGTTATTCACTATGCCCTTTTTGCCACTCTTGTGTTTGAATTGTGCTTTTGTCCCTTTTAACATATGACCACCAGCCAGAGAAGCTGAAATCTAAAAAGGCTCTGCAAAAACCAGCCTCAAACTGGAAGTCACAGGGGTCCCTGTGCTTGAACCAGCTCTGTGCAAGGTTTTGAAGAAGCCACATTTTGTAGTCAAATGCCACTGAAGACCTCAAAGCTGAGGAAAGAGCTGAGTGCACCTTTCCTCTGTGCATTAGGTCTGTTCTCCTCTCAGTGCCAGCACCAGCAGAGCAGCAGAGGCAGGGTGAGCAGTGGGCAGCAGCAATGGGCTGGAGAGAGCACCCCAAATCTGGATGAGCCTGATAATGCCCATTTTGCTGTTCCTTCAGCTCACAGCCCAGCAGTGCCAGGCATGTACATGGAGGAGAGGCATTGCTGGTGCAGGAGCACACCCAGCCACAGCAGGGAGCAGAACAGGAGCTTTGCCATGGCAGGAGAAAGGCAGACTCAGGGATGCCTGGGTGAGCAGAGAACAGACCCCTGCACCTGCATTTCTACTCCCCCAGGAAGAGGCTTTTTCAAATAAGAAAGACTTGCCTAGTGCCATTTGGGCAAAGTGAGGGATGAATCCCATGTGTTTGACATGTCTGCTTGTCCCTGTACCCTTCAGACACCAGCAGTAGCAAGTTTCAGGAGTTTTGGAGTTTAGGTAGCACAGACACAGCTTGTTGGGAGCTCATTCCAAAGTGACATCATTTAGCAACAATTCATAAGATATAGGTCCCAACTAGCAGCAAGAAGCTGTGCCTGCAGGCAAACAGATGCTGGTTCAAGGCTGTTATCAGGTAAAATGAGTGGGTGAAAAACGTTCTCTGAAGCTTGTCTGTTGCCATGAGAAGAAGCAAACAAAGCAGGGACAAGGCTGGACTGCAGACAAATGAGGCTGCTGACTGACTGGCACCTCATCCCTGCTAGACATGAGGATGAGATGCTTCCTTCTGGTGAGGGCTGGGGCTGTGTAGTATCAAAGAGTCTCAGCTCTCAGCAGGCAGCTGCTCCAGCAAGAGGAGCAGATCCAGGGACCCAGTGTTCCCGGGAAGTTAACTGGTGCTCAGATGCTTACAGAGGGAGTGAAAAGTGAAAAGGAGTTGACATTTGAGTCACATCTGTCTTGTCTCTTGCTGTACCCATGGAGCAGCAACAGGAACATTGGGCCCTGCCCATGGTGGACAGTGTCAGCCATCTCCTCTGTGTCCCTGCTCTGCTCTGCAGCACCATTGCCACCTCTCTGATCATTCATGCACTGAATTGCTTGAGGCTCAAAAGAAGAAATTGCAGTGCCCTGGCAATCCCACCACGCTCAGGGGGTACTCAGGCATCTCTTGGATACTCAGCTTAGGTTTCTGCATGTTGCTTAACAATTCCAGCTCTGTGTTTTCCACTGAACACGGATACTTGGCTGTTGTTCTACACTGGTGCTGCACAGCTGTGTTTAGAGAAGCCATCCATGTGAGCTTGGGCCAGGAGCAGTGAGCCATTGGATGCCCCAGAAGCTCAGGGCAGGACTGTCTCTAATGTTATTTCAGATTATGGGATATGAAAAACACAGTCTGGAAATCACATGAGAGCCAGTTTTCTCATGGGGCATCCAGTCATTCCTGCTTCCAGCTGGACAAGACAAAAGCATCTTTATTAGCATCAATCAAGCCTGTGTGCCTGTCCCTACTGAGAATACCAAACCCTGTGTGCCTCACCAATGGTGTTTGTGGTCACATGCTGACCTGCACACAGCCTGATGAGACCCTCTGACACTGTGATTTACATGTAGCTGCAGAGGACAGAAACACGAGTCATGCAGCTCCCAAACCGTGTGTTTTCTCCATGTACTCAAATAAGGAGCCATCACACACTTTGCAAAGACAAAAGCTTGAGGGTTTCCTTGTTGTCTTGCCCTGGGGGCTGTATGACAGGGGGCCATTATCTAATCCCTTCTAGGAAAATTCCTGTTAGGAGGCACACATGCATGTGCAACTGGCATTCAGCTGGATCCTGAGGAGAGGGAAAACATAAACTGGGAAAAGGTCAGTAAATCATGGGGCTTTGGAGATCAGCAAATGCAGAGTTGCATCTGTGACTTCCTGAAGGATCTGCGGACATGAATACAGATGTATCATCATTATGTTTATTTGTATGTAACATTGATATCATAGATCATGGATATTATACCAAAATCAAGCTGAAAGTAGGAAAGCAAATCTCCTTCTTATTCAAAGTAGTTCATCTGCTGGCCCACACTTGCAGATGATCACTGGCAGCTTTGTGAAGGCAAATGCCGCTCCTCAGGGGTGAGCCCGGGGGACTGTGACCCCTGCTTGCTTAGGACAGAACTACTGAAATACCTATGGAATAATGAACAACCACATGTGCCTATCTGCTGCCTCAGTGGTGGGATGCTTCCCGCACATCAGCCAGCTGCCGTCCCATCTATTTACACCGAGCGCTCTGTGGATTTTGTGACTTTATTTGCTCTTTGCATTCTTTTTAGCGTTCTGCTGCAGTTCTTAGGAGGCCGACAAATTTCCCGAGGCCTGTGTGGAGTTCTGGCTGCCCTGGCCATGGCAGGGGCTGGGCTGTCTGTCCGTCCGTCCGTCCGTTCTTTCATCTGTCCGTCTGTCCATCCGTCCGTCCATTCATGTGTCCGTCCATCCATCTGTCCGTCTGTCCGTTCGTCTGTCTGTCTGTTCATCTGTCCGCCTGTCCGCCTGTCCGTCTGTCCATTCATCTATCTATCCGTCCGTCTATCCGTCTGTTCGTCTGTTCATCTGTCCGTCTGTCCGCCTGTCCGTCCATACGTTCGTCCGTTCGTCTGTCCGTCCGTCCATCTGTCCATCCATCCGTCCGTTTGTCAGTCCGTCCGTTTGTCTATCCATCCGTTTGTCCATCCGTCTGTCCGTCCGTCTGTCCGTCCGTCTGTCCGTCCGTCCAGCTCCCTGCCGCCCCCTGCCGCAGGCGGCTCCGCACTGCAGCGCGGCCGCTCGCAGGCGCTCGCTCCTCTCTCTCCCTCTCTCTTTCTTTCTCTCTCTCTCTCTCCCTGCGCTTTCAGAGCGATGCTTCTCTCTGCTCTCCTCCGCCTTCCCTTCACTTCTGCTCAGGGAAATGTCCCCCTTCCTCTCCATTTTTACACCTGGTCCGATGACCAGCTCACATCGAGCCTCAGTGGTGGTAGATGATACCACAAAGTTACAACCCGGTGGTGCAAATATCTGAAATGTTTCTAGGATCATCAGCAATTCTTTCTTTTCCCACACGATTTCCAATTGCATTGTATGAAAACATCTCCCCACCCCTTCCCCCCTCCGGATGCATTGCTGGAAAGCAGCCTGGCTGTGGTGCCTTCTGTCCTGTGCACATCAAACTCAATAAAGTCCCTTCTGATCCAGCTTCCAGCAGCCTTGTGCACAGGATAAGCAAAGACATGAGTGAACAGCTAAGGTGACTTTGTTTGAAAATACCAAAGCTTCTTTTTTTCTCTGCCTTTTATTAAAGGAGGGAGAGGCCCCTCTGCTTCCCTCAAGGAAATTCCCCAGAAAGCACAGCTTCAAGAATAAAGGCTCTTCCAGACAAGTAAGAAAAAAGCTGAAACCTGAGCCTTTGCTTCTGAAATTACAGCTTCGCATCTAATTTCTCTGTAATGCAATATAGCACATTTTCTTATCCCTTAGATGCCCACATCTATCAGAGTGTTCCTAAAAATCACTCAGATGAAATGAGTATTGTACACCAGGCTTAGGCCATTTGCTATAGTTACAGAATAATCATGGAAATATGGAAAGGTTTTGCTAGTGGAGCATTTATGGCCAATTTAAATTGAAAAACAGGCATAGCTCTGCTATCTGGAAAAACACTGCTGATATCTGCTCTCTGTACAGGGGAGCAGGATGGAACCATCTGTAACTGGTAGCTGTATGACAGCAGGTACAGAAGAAGAGCAGATTTAAGATTAATATTTGTTTACTATTATATATAGACAATATATTTGTCTGTGTATATAAAAGAGAAGAAGTGCTAATGATGTAGGATTCACATCCTTATTTTACTTAGTTGTCTAACTCATAGGAAATCTAGATAAAAGATGGGACTGTTCTATGGATGTGCAAGGTTAATAAACCTAACAATTAATACCTAGACATGAAAGAAATCAGGTGATGTAAAAAAAGCCACAGAGTTCCATTGCAGCAGTTCCTTGCATGTATTATACACTATCCAGAAATGCAGTTTCTTGACAACTGGGCTGCCACACATAAAAACAATGTCTTTTCTACTTTCCATTTTCCGCTCAGAGAAATCCCACAAATAATGCTTATTCAATTCCCAGCAGCTTCTGCTCTCCTGACTCAGCCCTCTCTGAATAACAGCCAGGCATGTACATAACAAAGGACATTAAATATTAATGCTGAGGGGTTTGCTGCTGATTGTGCTATTAACATGTAGAGAACCATTCATCCTTTCCACATAAATAAACTCTGACTAACTCATTAGAGCTCTGCAAAGTCAGAGTTAACCTGACAATATATTCCTTCATTTCGAAGGATGAAAATAGAGGAAGAAAAGAGATGTGTGAGCTGCTCTTTAATGGTTCACTGTGCTTGTACTTGGGATTTTCAACCTAGAACAGAACTATTATAGAAAGAGGGAGGAAAGGGGGAAAAAGAAAAAAAAGTAATATGTAAGGTGAACCTGAAGGACATGGCTCTTAGGTAATTATTTAGCCCAGTGCTGTCAGCACAGGTCCTGCTGTGCTCATTAGCTTGGCTCTCACACCAACACCTGCCAAAGTCCCCACGTTTTTAAACTCAGGACTGTCTCAGAATGGTTTCTGCTGGATTAGAGACACTGAAGCACCCTCGTGTCTACATGGAACCACTTCCAGGCCATGATGCTGCTGATGGATGCCAGCTGACATCACATCCCCTGGTTTGTCACAGCACGCCGCAGTGGCACCTTTTAAGAGCAGTGGCTCTTTAGAAAACTGAAGCTTTTATGCCACAAATAGTTTCCAGCAAATTGTTTACCATGATGTTAATTTCCAATTTTTTCTAGTGTGGTACAGCCTCTCCAGCTCAGCTTTCCAGCTCAGGTAAGTTGATATTGCCACGGTGGCTGCACTTTTGCCCTGAAATCTCAGCATCAGTGATGTCAGTGGGTTTTAGATAGCTCAGGAGCCCCTTTGGCTTGAAGGACACAAATGTAGGTGGTGTTTTGCAGCCTCATGAGCCACCTCTCTGAGAAGGCAATGGGGCCAGCATTCAGAAGCACAGTTGATGCTGGGATTTCCTGGTCTTCCAGGAGCTGTGCAGCCCTTTGGGTTGCCATGTAATCAGGAGCTCCTGTCAAGCAGAAAGTAACAGGCTAATTTAAGGAAAAAATATGATTATGCTTTGTGGAAACAGAGCCTTAATCAGAAAAGCTCAGAATTTTTGAGGCAAATATGAAATGCACTGAGGTGTTTTCCCCCATTTCTCCTACGTTCAGTAATTCATCTCTCCTTTTATGCAGCACATTGGTAATGTGGGTGGCAAGGCTGGTGCTGCAGGAATTACCCAGCAAGGGGCTGCTGCTCCTGAGCAGCACTGAGCAGCAGGGCCCATCCAGTGGGTCTGTGTGTGAATATCCACACACCCCATCTGAACTGTGGGCGTGGAAACCTTCCACAGACCCAAGCCCTGACTTCTGCAGGATTTCACATTGCAGTGTATTCAGTGTAAAACCCTTTTTTCACCCTTTTCCCTAGACCAGGCAGCAGCCATGTCCCTTTCTGGCAGGAGGCAATGTGGCACGGCATGGCTCTGGCCCTTTGCCATGAGCTCTCTCTTCCTAATTTGTTTTTGGGTCTTGGCAACACAATCCCTTCACAGCAAACCCACAGCACAGAGGACTGATAGCTATTTTATTGATATCGAGATTGATTCCATATGCATTTTATCTATATTTGCCAGTGATCAGGCAGCAATACTAATAATTACTCAATGCCTGTATAGCTCTTTACACTGTATTTGTTATTTGCATTACTAATCCTGCTTATCAGGCATAATTGAAGGTGCAATCAAATATTGCCTGTGACTTTCCCTTCTATTAAGGCCAGATTCTGGCTTTTGTAAGCAAATTTCATTAGCAGAAGTGGCAGAGGGGAGGAGGTGAGGGCTGTTTCTGTCTGGACAGCTGTCACCAGTGGGGAGCAGCAGCCACCAGCCTGCTGTCACTGCACACCTTGGAGAGCTGGCACTGCCCAGCTCCTGCTGCCAGCCACTGTCCTGCAGCCCCCAGCCTCAAATGCTGACTCCTCTGACTCGTTTAACCCCTGATACACCCTAAAGCTGGTTTTTGCTGGCTCCTGTTAGGACAGGGACACCTGCAAGGACAGGTCAGCTGGAGCTCCTCATGCAGACTGTGCAGGAGGGCTCAGGGCAGGACAGAGGGACACTTGAGTGTGTGAGTGAGTGGTGTGTGTGCACCCCCAGACGTGTGTTAGTGTCTCTGTGTGGAGAGAGCCCTGAATACCACCCTAAAATCCCTGAGCTGGCCCTCTCCTGGTCACACAGCACCCCATGGTACCTAGTGCCTCTCACAGCAAGTGCCCAAGCATGTAAGCCATGGCTCTGGCAGAGCCATGAAATATGCATTGTTTGTGTATTTTTAGAGTCATGCTTTCCCTCTAATTACCCTCCTTTCACTCCAAAGCCTGTGAGCCATCCCAGAGGCTGCTCCTTCACCACCTGACTTCTTGTTTTGCTTTGTACACCTTCCCCACAGCATCTGAGCCCTGCTGAAGGAGGGTGCCCTGCTTTACCCAGCTCTGCACCTCACTGCAAGGGTCTCTAGTGTCTGGTTCATGCAAGGAGGCAAAAGATAAACTGCTAAGGTGGGATAAAAGAGGAAGATGGCTTGATTTTGACTGTGGGGCTCTGCTCCATTCACATGGATTGGCCATATCTCCTATCCCACCCTGCTTCACAGTAAATCTGTGAGCTTTCCACTGTGCTCAGTGAGTTTATGGGGTTAGATCAAGATTATGGGGCTAGATCAAGCTCTTTTTGCCTGTGTAGTCCAGTTGGTAAATAACACCTTCACGATCAGCCTTTACAGTCTCATATTTCCCTGGGATATAAGAGCTTATATAATTTTATCCATCTCCATGTCACATACTTTTTCATTGCAGCTCTGCTTTGTTTTCCATTTGCTCCTTGCAGCTCTGAGACAGTCGGATTGCTGCAGATTTCATTAATGTGCTCTTTTGAACAGAAAGATGTTAGGCCTCCTCATCCTGCTGCCTTGGATGTCAGGCAGCCCATGAGATTCCCTGCTGGCACCATATGGCACCACGGAAAATGGCTCTGTCTGGCTGAGGTACCTGGATACGGGCAGCAGTGATTAACAGAGAGAGCACAGGAGGGTGCAGAGGTAATTAGAAACTCTGATAATCACAGTGCATTGGCAAAGAACACCTCCCAGATTTATTGCCTCCCTCTCTGTTCATTCTGCAGTGAGGTTTTAATGCAAGTTTACCTGAATTAGATCTCTGCTGCATGGGAAACAGTAAGAAGGTGAAGGGACTTTTCTGGGAATGGAGACAAGCACAGCAGGGAGGGACACTGGGGTGCTCATTTGGCCAGCATGCCATGTCTCTGCTCTCTTCCAATCCCTCCTGCAGGTGGAAGGTGACATGAGGCAGAGCAGCCTCCCAACAGCTGCTGGGATGGAGCTGGGACTGCCCCAAGCCCTTTCCAGGAGAACACAGCATGAAGGATGCTGTGCTTCCTGAGCATGACCCACACATGGATCTGACACCTGCAAACAGAGCTCCTGTGATTAGAGGAATCTGAACTATTCATGAGCTGGAGGACTGAGAGAAGCGGTGACAGGCAAGCAAGCAGTGCTCAGTGGCATGGTGACAGTCTGGCTCTTTTTAGCTTTGCCAAGGCCTTGATACTTGGCCTGTAACATGCAGGAGTTCTGGTAATAATTTGACTTCTGAAGTGCTCCCACATCAAAGTGATTGGTGCACTGTACCAAACACAAAATGCAATTAAGCTAATGTATTGTGCAAGAGAGAATAAAGCTGAACCTCAGATTCGAGTTCCAATTTTTATGAGTGGGTGTTAAAAAAAAAATCCAAATTAATCACCTACTGTGTTTTCCGTATGGCAGTGATGCCACCAGTGCAGTCACAGGAACTGTACCAGCAAGCTATCAGATAAACAGAGAATTTACAGGCCCAATTTGGAATGCTGTCAATTAGTACAAGCACACCTGAGCTGGAGATTCAGATCAGGTGAGCTGAGGGGGTGCAGTAACAAACAGGCCAGGAAAGGTGTAGTATGTATCTGGGGGAACCCTGGAAACAGCCAAAGGAGTGACAATCTCTAGTGCTTATACAGCCTGGAGGGGCCAGTCGTGCCAGTGCTGGCTCACAGCTGGGGAAACTGAGGCACAGAGTAGGAAAGTGGCTTTCCAGCTGTCACCTGCTGACAGAGGCAGGGTGAGTGGCTGGGGTTTCACTTCCACTTCTTTGCTCAAGTACAAGGAATTCATGCTGCCCTGTAAATCTGCCCCTGTTTCATTTCTGAAAAGGCTGTGGATCCATGCTGCTCTTTAGTTTTAGGTTAGCAGAAGCAACAATGAAAATCTGTCAGTGAAAATATTGCTCTCATTATCTGGACTAATTTGGGCACATCTACATGGAGAGAAGTTGCCAGGTGTGGACATACCCCCCCATGTGCACTGGGAAGGCTTTCTTAGGAGCTGCATGTTTTATTCCTCAGTAAGACACCTCCTCATGTTACTGCTTATCTCTTTTAATAACATAGAATGATGGGGATGGATTTCCAGGGCAGACTGTGTTCCATGCTGCTGTGTCCACATGGTCTTTTTCCAGCACCAAATTGCATGGACAGTAGGATATTTCCTGCTACTCTTCTGGCAGTGAACTCACAAATTATAAACATCAGGGAATTTTAAACAAAACAGGCTTTTCCCAGGATTTTGTCTGAAACATGCCCCTTCCTGAGCCATCGAAAGGAGAGGGGTCTCAAATGTAGCAATCGTCTAATATATGAAGTGGAGAGATGAAGGATGCCCAGTCATGCTGGGATTCCCCTCTGCTTCCAGCTAGAAACATTCCTGTATGTCAGCAATTACAAAAAAAAAAAAAAAAAAGGAAAAAAAAAAAAGAAAAAAAAAACCCTCATGTAATGAAGAACTCTGCTAGAGAGCTGCAACACTTAGACTCTGGGTTGGCTTTTATTACCGTGATGAAATTACACAAGCATTGCCTCTCTCTCCCTGCCTGCTGTGCAGCTTCTCGCTCTCTCCGCTGCTCCTCGCTGCCTCCGCACGCTCCGCAGCCGGGCTGGGGACAGCAGGGAAGCAGGTAGGACACGCTGGGTTCCCTCCCAGCGCTGGGGTTCCTGGGCTGGGATCCCCGGGGCTGCATCATTGGCATGCGGCTGCCGGCAGGACTGCATCAGTGCTAGCGGAGATGCGAGCGCAGAGCCGCGCTGTGCCGCACCGCCCGCACCGCCCGCACCTCCCGCACCTCCCCGGGGCTGCCAAGGTAAGAGCCAGGCTCTCCCTGTGCCCCACGGAACACGGGGGACAGCTGCCAGCCCGCGGGGGACTCGGTGCGGGGGACCGAAAAGAAACTAAAACAAAAGGTGCCGCTGAAAAAAAGAGGATGCGCAAGGGCGCAGAGCCGGTGGTGAGTTGGGATGGATCGGTCGGGATGGATCGGGAGCTGTAGGGGCTGGGTCAGTGCAGTGGGATTGAAGGGGTCAGGGCATTGTGAGCAATCGAAAGCAGCCCCGTTGTGCTGCCTTCGCTCTCTGCTGGGAGCCCAGCAGCTGCTGCGCTCTGGAGTTGTAACTTGGGCTGGAGCAGTTCGGAGCAGAGTGCTCCTGGTGCGTGTTCCGTCCGGGGTGGGCTGGCAGGGAGAAGGAGAAGGTGTTTGCTCGGGGACAGGGCTGTCGTGTCCGCAGGGAGCTGTGCTGGACTGTGGCGGTGCTGGCAGCCAGGGCTGTGCCTGTGCGCACCAACCCGGGCTGTCCGGCACCCACTGCCACTGCCCTGCCCTCGCCATCCCCTCCACGAGAGCTCCACTGCAGCTAAAGATAAACACAGCTCGTCTCCCTTCTTAGGAAGGGTTAAAAGAAAGCAGTGATGTGGGAGCTGGCAGGGCTGGCTCTCTGGATGGTGGCTGTGGTGGGGTGCAGGTGCTGCGGTGACAAGTTCCCTTGCTGTGTGCATGCCCACACCACATACTGTGCTGGGCACACATCTCTGCAGGGATTGTTTTTCTTTTGGAGGACAAGTGTTGTTCAAGGGAAAATTTTATTACATGTATCAAGCTGCAGCAATATGATCCATGACACCAAGATCCCATTAAAAACAATGGGTAAAAAGTGGCCCTGAAAGGATATTACTTGTCAGGGATGACCTCATGTTGAGAAAAAAAGGAAAAGTGTAACAGCTTGATGGTGATAATGTTCAGGGGAGGAGCATGCAGTGCTCCGTGTGTGCTGAGGGGGATCCCTGACTGTGTTCTGGTCGGACACTTGTAAGCACCCACTAGAGCTTATGGGGGACTCTTGCCATGAGGAATCAGAGTAGAAGCTTCTGGTAGGCTGCAAGACGGTCATGTGTCTGACATGGCATGAAAATTGCTGTTTCATGTCTCCTCAGTGTCCCTGCTGGTGTCACTTGGGGGAAGGGAGAGGAAAAGGGTTAATTCTCTGGTTTACTTAGCCAGATACTGAACATACAACGGTGCCACACTGCTCATCCCAGGCACTGAGCCCAACGTCTGCTGCTCATTTGGGAATAAACCTTAGTGCCTCTGCTCTAAATGGCACGGGGCCCTAACACTTCAGGCAGTGGGATGTCCATGGTCAGACTCCTACAGGACCACCTGGAGGAAGGAGTGGGAGCAGAGGCAGCATCCACGACTTCTTCTGATTCTTCATCACAATAGAGAAGCCCTTTTGCATCAGAAAGGGGAGGGGAACATCTCCCTTCACTGTAAGAGAGCTACCACAGGCAGCAGCACCTACACTGGAGCCCTGGTCTCAAGAATACCAAGAGGTCCTAATTAACTCCTGTTGCTTCTCCTCCTCATGGCCCTGCTGTGAAAAGCATGCCCACCACTGTTAGATGAACTCAGCTGGAGATGAGATCTGCAAGGACATCTTAGGTTTTCCTAACACAACTTTGCAGTTGTGTAATGTGGATTCTGGAGAAGCCTTTAGGAGCATCAAAGCCAGACCCAGAAAGCAACTGACAGGAGACAGCCTTCCACTTCAGCCTGCCAGACTCTGAGAGGTCTGCCCCATGAAGCAGCTTTTTGCACCTATTTATGTTCTGGAACATCTTTAAATAAAAGTCTCTAGCACCTGACAACTTCTGATTGAAGGAGCTGAGCTGGAGGTGGAAGCTCACTCAGGTTGTGGAGGCAGCCCCTAACCTGCAAGCATAGAGCTGGATGCTTCCCTAAAGTCATCCTTGCACCTGCAGATGATTTCTGCCAATCTGGCTGTGTGCCTGCAGGCAGGGTGTGGGCCTCAGCTTCTGGCAGCACGGTCAAAGTGTGAAAAATTCCATGAGGAGAGGAAGAGCACATGGGCTGGTACTTGGTACAGGAGGTGCAAGAGTCTGGTTTAGAGTATGAGAGATGAAAAAGGCAGGTGATGCTGTCCCACGTGTACAGCACACTGTTGGGCAAAACCTGGTGAGACTGGTCTGGTTTTGAGGCTCATCCTGCAGCTGCCACAAATCCTTTCCTTGCCTGAGCCAAATGACAGCCCTGGGTCCTGCCACCTCCCCTCAGAGCTATTGTGGGTGGCATCTTCTTGGCCACCGAGTCTCAGGGCTGATAACAGTCCTGCTGGGGAAGCCAAGCTTTGAAAATCCTCTTCCTGTATCATCAAGCTGGCAAATTGATTTTCCAGATCATGAGCTGAACCTCTGAAATTGTTCTCTTCTGAAGAGATTATGGAATTACTCCTGTGCTAATGAATGCTTTAATGTTACGGTGACTAAAGTCCCATAAGGACTTTAACTGCCAAAAAAAAGAAAAAAAGAGACGTTGCAGGAAAGGGGAGCCTGTGGTGACTGTGTTAGACCTCATTCCACTATCTGGAGAAGAGGAGAGGAAGAAAACGAGAGGTGAGGAGACAAGCTCAGGAAAATAAGGAGAGAGAAAATGAGGAGAGAGGTGAGGCTTGCTGTGGTCTCCTAGGAAGCTGCTGAATCCAGCAGGAATCCCTCCTGCAGCTCTCCAGTTTATCCCTCCATCTCTGAATACTAGCAGGAAAGGTAGCATGTTAACTATTCCCTTTCCACCATCTCTGGCTGTACCCTCTGGCAGCAGGGATAGCCCAGCTGCTGGTGACCCAGGACCCAGGGTGGCAGCAGAGCCCGGGTCCTGGGGCAGGCTGCTGTAATAATGGGATTATCCAAGTGTAGCACTTCCCTCTGCCCTCCTGATGCATTGCTGTCAGGCTCTGATGGCACCATGACACTGGTTTCCAAATATACAGTAAGAAAGTATATTCCCTGACACCCCCACAAAAGGAGTTTGCCATTTATTAGGGAGAGAATGTGCTTCTGGGGATGAGTCTGCATTGATCCTGTTGGTGTTCACAGAACACAGTCTCACCTCTGCTTTGCAAGGCCTGGTTTTATTGCACTGCAGCTCCATGGGTTAGAACCAGGCTGTCCCAGATTTGAGCAAGAGCAGGGTTAACCCCTAAGATGGGATAGGAAAGCAGTACAGAGAAAACGCCTCCATGCCACAGGAGCTGCAATGCAAGGGGAAGGCTGCATTATATTTAGGTTAAGGGCTCTGCACAGAATGGGTAATCCTCTTTTCATGAATTATCCAGGGGATTAGACAGCTTTAAACTCCCCCAGGCCTCCCCGGCTGCAGCCAGGCAGGTTGGGAGCCAGGGGGGCAATGGCTGGAGGGAGGGAAAAGCCAGCAGGTTGCTGATGACTCATTTGGCTGCTGCCAGCCTTGCCAAGCACTCCAAGAGGTCACCAGGGGCCCAGACGCAGTGACACAGGAGTGACGTGCAAGGCGAAAGGGAACATCCCAACTGGGAAGGAACATGGAGTTTTATAAATAATTGCAGAGATGAGGAGTGTGGCAGCAGGTAGGAGGAGGGACAAGAGACCCAAGGCAGCAGTTTTCCAAAGTGTAATATCCTTGCTAGACTTTTCCAAGCTGTTTCTCTAAGCAGAAACAGGGATGCTTTTGGAACTGCAGCTGATCCATGCGAGGAGATGCTCCAACCCCACCTGCTTGTGCTGGCTCTGCAAATGCGATTCTGGGGATGCAAGTCAGGTTCATCTATTTGGAGCACGAATGGATCACTGTCAGTACTCCATTAAAATGTTGAAGGGAGGCCAACAGCACAGCTCAGGGACAGTGAGGGGGTGGGGAAGAACGGGATGCAAGCAGGGAGGCAGGCTAGATTGCACCAAAACCGGAATATTTTCACTCCATTATGGAGCAAGTGCCTATAGCAGATTTCTGTTCTTTACCTAATGCACAGATGCTAGAAAGAAAGGAGTCCTGTCACTAATCTCACCATTCATGCTACAGAAGAGATATTCTTGACCCTCTAGATGTGGGTCTTGGGACAAAGCTTTGGTGGGGAGATGATTGAGAAAGGCTCAGCTGTGCATGCTGAGCTGTGGCTGACACCCAGCTCTGCAAGGATGACGAGGGGGCTCTTCTTCCTTGTGCCAAAGACAGTGGAAAAAGCCAGCAGGGAGGACCAGCTTATGAAACAGGAACAGACTCCTTGTGTCCTAGCTGATTTTCTGTCCATAGGTTTGTGGTGGGGCCACTCTCTTCCTCCCCTAATCTCTGGAAGCTGGGATCTAGCTCTAAGCCAGTATGGTTTGCCCTCCTTCACTCAGTTTTCCAGGCTGTAACTGAAAATCACTGCAGGGCTTTGATTTCTCCAATTCTCTTCACATTTTACTGCTGCCTAGACCTGTAGCCACCTTGCCCTGGAGTTACATCCCCCTGGACTTGTGGACCCTCACAGTACAGCTCTTATCCCCCAGACTCAGCCTGGCCACCTTTGTCTGATTGTCTGTGGAAAAATCAGGTTTATTCATAGAGAAGTTGAGTGCATCAAGACACTTTATTTCCCCTGCATTTAAATCAATTTATTCTACTCTCTGCTGCTTATCCTACATAAGCTAAATCAGGATTTTGACCCTGTGTTTTCCCCCAGAACTGGGACAAATTGAAAGCCTTGTTCTGCTGTTCAGCATTCCCTCTTTTACTCGTATCATCGAGAGGATGCTGTTTAAATAATGTCAGGGGAGTCTGAGTTGAAGAGGGAATAAAAGAACAGTCTCTCAACTCACAGCTAGGATGGGGAATTCTGTGGCTGGCCCTGCAGCTCCTGCTTTGCCCAGATACACAGGCAGAGTCTGTGTCAACCATGGCTTGATTCGTCTACGAAGGCAGAGCTAGAAATCACCAGAGAAAGCCTGAGTGGAAGAGGGAAAGCAAAGGAGAGAATGACCATGGAAAGTCTTTGCCTTTAATGTGAGCTAATGCCTTTCCTCCCTGCCTTGAACATCCTCAATTTCCTGTTTAACTTAAAGTCAACACATCTGTCATGTTAGCATCTCCCGCTGCCTGGTTTCCCCAAGCCACCCCCTCCCATCTGCTCTCCCTCCTGCCTCCAGCCTCCCTGCACTCCCATTGCTCCGTGGCTGGGGGTGTGTGCGTGTGATGGTGTTTTCTGCTGGCTGATGGACTTTTCCACAGCTCCTGCTTCAGTACCTGGATGTGGTTGCAGCGGGATGATCGGCTTGGCTTGCAGAGCATTTACTTCTAATCTCCGGCTTGTGACATCCTAGCAGACAGGGCCAACCCTTTCAGGAGCAGCTCCACGGGCTAGAAAGAAGGGAGATGGCTGGTGAACGGCTGTGATGAGAGATTTCCTAGTTCTGGTAAGCAATGATGCATTTCTCTTTGGTCCCTTTCTGGGCAATCAGACCAGATACAAAAGAAATAAGGCTTAACGGGGTAGAAAAAAAAAGAGACAGGAAAAAAACCAGTGAAGCTCATTTTGTAGTGAAGCTTTTCCAGGGGTCAGTGCAATCTAATTATTGTTAAGTGAGAGGCTGGGAATCAAGCAGATCAATGTGTGTGCCTGGGCAGTCGGACCAGCTCTCACTCACAGGCACATCAATTGCCCACCCTTTATCTGTTCTCCTTTGTGATTTCCAGCTTGGTCTGATATTTCCCATGTAGTCCTATGTGAGCTCCTACCTGAATGCTGCTTTTTCTGCCCTGTGCTTGTTACTGCAGGAGTTGTGGGAAGTCATTCATAAATCCCTGCCCCTGAGTTGATGCATAAAGCCTTTCAACTTTTCTAGGTGATAAACTATCTCCATCCTGAAGTCTAACTGCATTTTTCACTGAAACCAGTCCCCTAAGTTCTGCCAGTAGCTGATATAGAGAGAGGTGCAGAAAAAGATGTTTGGAAGGAAGAGGGTCTCACTGGACACTCTGTTGGGACCATGAGCTGTTCTGGACATGGGATTACTCCAAATGAGAGGTTTGCAAGTCAGTGTCTCACAGGATTCTCAAAATAGGTGTCCTGCATCTCAGTCGAGTGACAGCAGAGCTCTTATACCAGGGATGAATTTAGAGACCTTGTTTAAAGAGGATCAGGGAATAATAAACGTAAGAGCAGCCGTTGCAATCTGTCTGTATTGAATCTGCAAAAGTCTGTATATAACAAAAAAAATGAAGGAGAAATGTAGTGGGGGAGCTTTTGCAATTTTTCTAACAGGTTCAAAGATATGACCTTCTTGACAGATCTGTGTTTCACCCAAAAATTGGTGAAGCATTTGGTTTGGGGACGCTAAAACATTTTTTTCCCTAGATTTATTTAAGACAAGCAGAATTAAAACTTGTTCTGGAGAACATTTCAGAGATGACTTGTTTATAAAAATACTTCTCTCATGATGTATTCATGCAGAAACCTCCACTTGCTAAAAACTCACACATTTCCTACTCTTTGATGTTAGATACTGTGACACAGAGTACGGCACTTTGGGGTTTGTGATTATTTTAGAGAAAACTAGATGTTTCAAGCACCAGTTATGCTAAAGGTAAGGAAAAGGATCCTCCTCTCTTCAGCAGCAGGTTTTGACTTGGAGTTTTGTTTCAAGTGTGTTTCAGGGGGACAATCTTTTTACCAAATCTGTCTGGTAAACAGGGGGTGGAGAGAACACGGGGAACTGGAAGGGGCTTTGTGTGACTAAATCCCAGCACAGGGCAAGAAGGAGAGAGTGCAAGTGCAGAAATTGCCTAATTTCTTGTCTTTGGAGAGTTGATAATGTGAGGAAATCATCTTAGAAAGGACAGCTTTTGTGTCCTTTCACCAAAACACCACGGTTTGTTTCAAAAGGTTGAAAATCCTTCATTCTGCGTTTCCTGGGATATTGCTTTTGAGCACCAGAAAATGTCTATAAATTATTTTTCTTGTTAAATTATCTTCTAAAACCTGCAGTAATGTTGATGCCAGGGTATCTCTGCTGTCAGTTTGATGCTGTGTGCATTTGTCCCACATCCAGTCTGAGATGCTGGCCAATGGTGACTGTGCTTTCCTGTCCCTCTGCAGTGCTGCCTGGCACAGTTAATTTCCTCTATTTAATTAATGGCTCTGTAATATTTATAAGAGAAAAACCTCATACTCATCTGTGATCACTTTGGTGCTTCTGCCAAGATGAAATTCTGGGGCCAAATGAATATTACAATATGCGGGATATAGAGATGTTTATTATGTCCTGTATTTCCTGAGCCATCCTGATTTGATAATGGGGAAGTGAAGGACTGATCCTAAAGTCTTTGTCTCTGGATAGAAACAGAATTGCATGTGCTACAGAATAAATGAATGTTATGGCTTTAATTGAATTTTAGTCTTTTGTTATGGACATTTGACTTATAAAGGATGGATTTCCCTTGTGAAAAAAAAAAAATCCATTTCTTGAGGGCAGGGAGTCATATGGGACCTTAAATGAAGAATACTCCAGATCGTTCCTGTGATGGCACTTGACATCAGTCATCATCTCTTCAAGACAAGGCAATCAAGAAGATGGAAGATGAAACATTTCCTTGCCAGGGAGACTTCCATATTATTTGATTGAAATTGGAATCCTGTCACCTCATGCTTGTCTCTTCAGATTTTTCTTACCACATCTGCTGAATTACCACCAGCTATTTGTGTTTGAAATGAGGGTTTCCTCCCGCACACCCCATCTGCTCAGGCTGTTTGTTCTTCCCGTGCAGTCACGACTTAGTGATCAGGGTTATGGCAGGGGAAACTCGCTGCTGTTGGGGGGAGAAGGAAGATGGGATTGACTGAGGTGGCCTGCCAGATTTCCTGGGCTGTGCTGAATTTGAAAGAGGAGCTGGGTTAAAACAGAAGGAAGAACCTCTTATGAAAGAGATTTTAGTCAGAGAAAGGGAGATGGGAAGCTCAGGCAACTTTGAGGACAATTCTCTTTTTCTAGTACTGTCCCAGGGAATCTTTACAAATAGATGTCAGGCAGTTTCCAATACCTAAGGTGACATAGCTCACCTGGGCATGGTCTTGACTGCCCTAATGCCAGGGAGGGAGAAAGAATTAGTTTTTCTTCCTCGGAGGTGGTTGAAAAGTGAGAGCAATCTAAGTATTCTAATCTCCCTCATTAAAGTTAGAGAGGCTACAGGTTTTCAGAGATGTTTTCTTCATGTATCAAACCTGGAGATTTGACTATAGATAGAGAGGGCTGAGACTGAGATCTACAAAGTAATGATGTGGAGGAAACAGTTCATAGGGCTGCTGACTTACCTTCTCAAATCCAAGACTCGGGCAACATCAGAACTGGCTAAGAGAAGCCAGGTGCAGCTCCAAGATGCCTCTTGGCATGAGGGCTGTGTCAGGTCTGATGCTGGGCAGGCTCCTCCAGGAGATGCTGCAGGATGTGAGGGCTCAGTTGTCACTGATGCAGTGTTTCCAGTCAAACTCAGCGTTCTGCTGTGCTTCACTGCAGCTCTTGTAGAAGATGAGTTTGCAGGAAGCTGGAATTCAGCAGCTCCCGACTGGGTGATGGATGGGTTTGTTCAAGCCCTGGTTCCCAGCACAGCAGCTGCTTCCTTGGCATCCCACCCTGCAAGAAAGAGGCATGGTGTCCTCTGAGCAGCACTGCAACGTGGAGACTTTCCCTGGAGCTAATCCCTCTGGGGCGTTCTGCAAAATGTGAGAGGGTGAACAGATCCCTGCAGGATATTTTTGAGCCTGGGGAAAGTGCTCTGGGAGCCAATCTGCCTGTGCATGTGATATGCTTCACAGCCCTCCTGCTCTGCAGTGCTGAACTGAAGGCAGGTCCTCTGCCAGGACACGAGTGGTGTCTTGGGGATTGCTCCCACCATGTCCCTCCTGGCAGCAGGAAAAACCTGTCTCCTCCAAGGGACACTGCCTTTGTGGCAGGTGGCCAGGCTGCTACAGATTAACTGCTGTAATTATTGAAGCTCACAGGTTCCTGGCCTCCTGAACTTATATCCAAACCCTTCTCAGGCTTGCAGGACTCTCCTGGTGTCTCCTCTATGCCTTGACACTCGGAGGAGATCCCCGTAGAGGAGGTGGAGGTGACTTCTTTGAGGAAGCTCATTTACATTGCAATCCATCAAGTAGTGATAGTTCTCCATCAAGGCCAGCTGCACCTTGTTCTGCAGCTCCTGAGTCACACTCCCTGGGGGAGTAGCAAACCTGGGGAATCAGGTTAGAGCAGATTAGATTTGATGCCTCCAAGGGGATGATTGAGAGTTTGGAGAACAAGAATGGAAGTATGCAAAATTCTTCTCCAGCTCTACTTGGCACAGAGGGTGTGTTGCACTGGACACTCCTACTGATGGATAAAAGTTCTTTTAGATTTACAAACTGTCCTGGGTGGGTGGATCCTGATATTATTCTCAGCGCTGTAAATCCAGTAAAATAAGTAAAATTTCTCTGGACTTATACCAGAATAAGAGATAGATGGGCCACTATGAGAGACATGGCACCTCATAATGCAATAAAACAAAAAATTATAGTTCTGTTCTGTGTACAAAGTCCAAGGCTCTCTCTGACCTGATAGATGTAGGAGAAGAGGAAGTGATTTGTGGCTTGGGGTCACAAGAGGTATGGGCTTTTTACAAAATGGCAACTAGATCTCAAATGCTTTCAGTGCACTGCAAAGAAGGAAATCTGACCCAAATTCCTCTCATCTGCTTCCACTGAAAGTGAGAATGGGAGACAGTGGGATCAGCCATTTCTTGAGGGGTTCATTTGTCCTTCTATACCCTTAAACCAATGCATTTACAGCCCAGTGCATTTCAGATGTTTTATCAGGACTGTTTCATTGTGGTGATATAGTGTGCATTAATTATAAGCATGTGTAAATGAGGTGTTAAATGATTTATATGCAGCCCCAGATTGAGAAATCCCAGTGGTTTCTTCTCCTGATGTGTAGCTGCTGTTGGAAAAGTCAGACTTCCTGGCACTGAGGGGAAGATGAGGAGTGTTCACTTGCAATTCAGACCTAGAATTGCTGGGCTTGGTGCAGGCTGAGCCTCCCTGAGCCAAGGCAGGCTGTGACCAGCATGAAAGGAGCACGGAGCCCATCTCCAGTGGGGCTAGCACATGCATGACAAATCCTGCTCTCACCACTGCCAGTCACTGGCCCTTGGGGGGGCTGTGGTGATGCTCTGACATTGGGACACCCTTGGGAAGATGGGGAATGCCTTTTGCACTCTTGGAGCCAGAGGATGGAATTAAGAGTAAAGTAATTTTAATTAATCTTGTACTTATTATTTAACACTAATTGCTTTTGGTGCTTTTTTTTCATTTTCTTTCAGGTAAGGGTGTTTAGGTTTGGTTATTAGCATCTATTTTATAGTTTTAGCAAGAGAGGATCCTTTGTTCTTAGGAGCTAAGACACTGAAAGCATCAGAGATGCTGCCTGTGCTGTGGCCATGTGTGGATTAGTGCCTGGGGGTGCTGGGCAGCACAGACACCTCCAGCCCAGGGTGCCCAGCAGCAGGGGAGGGACAAACCAGAGCCTTGCTGGGCACTGGGTACTGGGGATGTTGCAGAGATCAGGGGCTCTGGTAGGAGACATTCATAGACCATTTCTGACCAGAAAGCATTTGGTGTTTTGGCATGATTTTGGGAAGTCATGACTAAAGTGGGTCACTTTGGGGTCTCTCCTCAAGGTTTTATTTCTAAACTGCCCTCTTTAAGTATGGTGGCTCCCAACAGTCTGTGCTGAACGCTGCAGAGCCAACCCATGGCAGATGATGTCCTTTCAACTCCTGTAATCCCTCTGACACACACAGGACAGGCACTAAGGGAATGAGGAAAGATTAGGAATAGCTTAATTTTGCCCCCCTCCCACCCTGCAAGTTCTGCAAAGCCTTGTCTGCAGCCTAAGCTTACACCCTGCCTGCTTTAAAAACAGAAAGAAATGGGAGACAGCTCAAGTCCTGCTGACTCACAATTACAGGGTGCTGAGCACAGCAATTTCCCAGCCATCAGTAGGAAAGGTAGTAAGATTTACACCTGGAAAGCGACAGGGAATTTGGAAGGGAGGAATGAAAAATAAGGTGCTTCAAAGCCATGCTGTTTGGAAGCTGTCACACCTACAGCAGAAGGCTGAAACAGGGCTCCCATTTGGCTTTCTCCAGAGCAAATTTGTAAAGGAGGCAAGTTCTCAGGATGGAGAGAGGCTTGGTGAGGATGAGAGCCCTCATCCCCCTTTCCCACTCTGTGCCAGGCAGCTGCTGCTGGTTCCTGCTGTTCCAGGCCATGCAGCTGATTAAATATTGAAAGGGTTTTGTTGCTGTTGCTTGAAAAGCTTCTGTCTGGAGGGAAATGAAGTTATGTGAGGACAAGTTTGTGCTGGTGAAATTAGTCTGTGTTTGAATACATCTGGCCATACCATACAAACAGACCCAGAATAGGTTTGTGGGTTTCAACGAAAAGGAACCATCAGGACGTGGTTTTGGGTTCCTCATTTTCAGAGGCAAGGTGTGGGAGTGCTCAGGGAGGTGGGGATTGCAGATGGGGGTCAGGCTGAGTTTTCAGAGACCTTGTGGCATTCAGAGGCTGTTGCAGGTGCTCAAAGGCTGGCTGTGATGGGAGCCAACACCTGAGGTCTGTGTGTTCATACAACAGCTCCAGGCTCAGCTCCCACACACCCCCAAAACCCTGGGAGAGACAGTGATGGATGGAGGTGCAGGCAGACAGAGGAGAGGGGGAAAGGATTTGTGATGAGTTATAGGATAAAGGCAGAGGCAGGAGGAGAGCTGGGATTAGAGGACCAAAAGTGTGAGAGATTGAGAGGGTTCATCTGTGGGCTGTGACTGTAGAGAGTGTCACAGCAGCACACCTTGGCCTGAGACATTTAGTCACTTTATGCTGTCACAAAAGACACGTTTGAGCATGAAAAGAAATCTCCCTTCATTGTCTGAGTGTCCAAAATAAGCATGCAAATCTGTCCTGTGATCAAAGGAAAACTTTGGGAAAATGTCTCTGATCTCGTTAGTGTAAGTATAAACAGAGAAAAGATATCAACTTGATTAAAATGCTGCTGTAATCTGCAGGGATGTAGGATAATCTGTCCTGAAAGCACCAGGCCACCCAGCAGGCAGGGAGGCCATCCAGCCTGGAGGCACAGGACAGGATGGGTAAAGAGCTGCTGGTCCCTCTGGGCCATGTAGACATTCAGACAGAGGAAGGAGAGACAGGATTTCAATCCTTCCTGCAAGGGGAATTTAGTCCTTGCATTGGACTGCATTTATTTTAATACATAACCATCACTGAGATTTTGTTTCTGGTTTTTTTTATCCATAAATTAAGTAAAATTTTATCATAATTTTATGAAATATTTCTAGAGTTTGATGGTTGCAGCCTATCGGAGAGAAGTCTGTAGAAATGCCTGTGAGTAAACATGCAAGCAAAGCTTTGCTTCCTCACAGCCTGAGTGAACTGACCAACATTTGCTACACAAAACAAGGCATTGAGCAGCTATTTTTTTCCCCAATGGTAAGGAAAAAAGGGATCATATTTATTTTGCTTGCTCAGATCGAGGTGATATGTCTGCAGCAAAATCTGTGTTTTCATTATTCCTTCATAATTCTTTCAATTCTTTTCTAATTGAAACTTGATTTCAAAAATGACGAGTCTGTTCAGTTTATGGGAGTCATTAAGCAGTTCATAAGTGGTTTTTTTAGTGTTTCATGACAGTTGTTGATTGCATTTGATTGGAAGAATGTAGTCACAGCAGGGCTGATGGATGGATGCTCATCTGAGCAAATCTGAATTAATCTATAGCCCTAAGGTTTTAGTCCATAACATAATTGAAATCAAGTTAAAAATCAAGACTGCTATTAAAATGGGATGTGTGTTCATGGTGAAAATAATTTGCTATCATTTTGGCATCTTTTTCATTCTTTCAGAGCATCTAGTGTAGCTCTTCAATTTCAAATTTTTTTTTTCATAATTATAAGAAAAGTTTTTGCACTGTGAAATATTCCATCTGGAAGATTTCCAAAAGAAAATGTTTCTTTTGACATTTAAAAATCAAATTCTGAAATGGTTTTTAATTCCTCCTAGGTTTAGATAAGCCGTTTGATTAAAAAACTATCCAGAATTTCCATCTCCCTACAGTGTACTGAAAAATGCAAGACCTCACTGTAATTATTTAATTAACTATTGTTGAGAGGTTTTTCCCTCATATGTGCTCTGAAATAATGCCATGATTTTGGCAGGCTTACAGCATCTGAGCCCACGTGGCTCAGCAGAAATGCACGGAATTAAGGAAGCAAATGAAGTTTGTTACATCTGTGCTACACAGCTTTTCCCTCAAATGGGAAGGAATGCCCAGCCTGCCAACCCCACAAACTGGAAATAGACCCCCCAGGTAAATGGGTCAGCTCAGAACAGACCCTCCCCAGGGGTCTTCATCTCCTGTGCATCTTCCTGAATGAGAGGATTTTCCCCTTGAGATGCTTTGGGAAGGCAGCAGCCTGAGGGCTGTGGGGTGGGGGCTCAGGGCTCCATCAGAGCCTGTGGCGCCTGAATTATAGGAAACAACCTTTGTCTTTTTCCAATTAATAATCGTAGCTCTTGTCCAGTTTCTTCCTTTAATCCCTCCTTTCTATCAGTGTAAAGTGTGTGGGAGGAACTCTCTGTGGAGGGATTTCCCTTGGATGGGAAAAGCTCTTTGGCTGCAGGAGTGGTGGTGCAGACACCTCTGGACACCCCCAGATATCCACAAACACCCCCTTTCCCCCAGGGAGCTCGCAGGGGCTTCAGTGGCCTTTCAGGAGCAGCAGAACCAGCAGCTCTTGCCCTGCCTTTCCAGCAGGTGGGAGGTGGCAGCTGGTGCATCCCTGCCCTGTGGGGGCACTGGGGATAATGGAGCTGCTTCCCTGATTAACTCTGGCAGCGGCTGCTGAGTTAATTAGTGGACAGATATAGGATACTAGGCATTACTAATTTGTCCACAGATGCAGCTTGGAGCTGAGTGGGTTTGGGGTGAATTTCATCCCTGCTGTTAGCAAAAATAATTTTCAATATCTGTTTCGAAATGTTTGAGCAGGAGATGCCTCTGCTGTTTCCGCCGTGAGATTCCATCATGAGGTGCAATCAACATGAGATTTCAGTTCCGAATCTTGCTACATGGCTTCGTTTCACATCCATCTGGCCCTGCTTGCTCATGTCTGCACTTGTGCCTTGCCCTTGACAGGCATGGTCATTCAGGTTTCATCTTCTCACTAGGAAGGGGAATCTTGCTTGCTCCAAGTGAGGGAGATCCAGTTAAGCATGAGAGGCTCCTGAGAGAAATAATTCATTTACTGTGGTTGCAGAAGCAGCAGCTTGTTCTGAGCAGTCATGTGTGGTTAAAACACACAAAGGCAGAGAATTCCCAGGATCCAGCTGATATAGAAAGGACAGGCAGGAGCCTCAATCAAAGCCTTTAGTAATTTCACAGAGAGCAGCCATGAACTCAGGGCATCCCAGTGGGAATTCCTGTCTTTGCAGCTGGTAAAGAGCTGTTACCCAATGTTCATTATGACAGTAACCACTTAGCCCTTGGCTTGTGGCCATGGCATGATCTGTGCATCAGCAGCTCCATTTCCTGCCAGTTCCAGGTAGGCAGATGTTTTCTTTGGGAGTGTTATGGAGACTGTCAGTGGTTTGGATTGGGATGTTGTACCTGTGTTATATCTGCTTTCATCACATGCTTCTTCTATAGGACATCAGAGATAGCATCTTGTAAGTGGGTGACGGAAAATAGGAGGAATAAAAAGGGAGAAAATTTGAAAATGGAGTTACCTGTTAGTTACTACTCAGTTACTCATCACAAAGGAGGAGTTTTCTTTCTTTTTTCCTCAGTGATTGCTGAGTCAAATCAGTGTGTGCATATCACACTTTACCAAACCAGCCTGTTCTGCATCCTTATGTAGAGCATTTCTTGCTTGAAGATGGAGTCAATTACTGTGCATGTATTTTCCCAGCCCGAGGAGCCTGCCAGGCTCCCATCTATATTTCATCAACCTCAACCCTCCCTGAGGCTTGCAGCACTTTGCTCTGCCTGCAGTGAAGGGCTCCTCCACTGCAAAAGCAGCAATGACTCAAGAGAAATACACAGACAGATGAAATTCCCTGGATTTAACATCTCCTGGCAGCCTTGGCCTTATCCCTTTAATGCTGGGTGGCATTTGGATGCTCTTTTCAGCAGCCAGGTACCAGCTGATGTTTAATCTACCTGCCACTGTAGATGTAGAGAATAAGCTGCTCCTCACACCCTGTGCAAGCTGGAAGCCAGCAGCAGCACTGACCCCCTCCTGCCACGCTGTGGTGTCTTTTCCATCTTTAATTCATAGTAGAGTTAAAGCAAGGTCTCTTAAAACTTCTGTCTCAGTGGTACAGTCAGTGCAAGTTCACACCTGCAGGTCACTGCCAGCAGTTTGATTTTCAGCAGCCCCACTGGTGAAGTTTCTGTCTATCCCCTCAAGATGCTGTTCTTCAGCCCCAGAAATGTTGCTG
The DNA here is from genome assembly GCF_052056855.1 of Sturnus vulgaris. NCBI lineage: Eukaryota > Metazoa > Chordata > Aves > Passeriformes > Sturnidae > Sturnus > Sturnus vulgaris. The sequence continues at coordinate 14,412,400 of NC_142255.1, forward strand.
TCAGGAAGCTTTGCCCAAATTTCAGCATCAGTTTGAATTTCAGGCTTTTGCATCTGAGCAAATGTCCCAACAGAGCTGGGTCCAGCTGGAGAGTCCCTTTATACTGCCCAGTGAAGCCAATGGGTTCATGGAAAAGAGAAACTCCCCATCTCTCTTTGGAAAACATGCTCCTTCCCTCTGGCTCAAAGAACGTTCATCCAAAAGTTTTATTCACAAAAGAAAAGAAATCTGTTCTGGACAAATTAAAAATGTTTGAGAAGCAAATTTTCCCTTTGTCCATTTACACTGAAAATTACTGAACCCACTGCAGAACATTGAATCAGGGAAAAGCAGCCAAATTTTCAGGAAGAATATTACTTATGTAAAGAAAAAGCATTATTAGCGCCTCTTTTTTCATTAAAAAAATTCATGCTTTCTCCTGCTTTATCGACCTGATGAAACAAACAAGCAAGGAGTTGAAAGCAGATTGATTTTTTTTTTAACCTTCAAAATTATTCCCCGATTTCTAGTAGATTTCCCATTTTCTGGGCTCTTAAACAGAATCATGTAGAAGAAACAATGTCTGCTCTTCTCAGCAGGGCTGTATTTTCAAAAGGGATGCAGAAAAGAGAAGTAAGGTGGTTTTGGTTTTTCTTCAAGTTACATGTGGGCTTTCCAATAGTGATCCAATTTTTTTATTATTTTGATTTTACTTTAGGATTGACATACAGTGGGTCTTGATGGTAGTTGAACCCATCTGTGCCCATGTGTTATTTCTTCACATTGCTTTTATCATGGAAAGAATAACTGACACATTAGAGTTAAATATTCAGTTACTGATAGTGCAGCTCGCTTTTCTTGCAGTTGGGATCAAGCCAAAAGGAATAATCATGTGTATCTATGTAGTGCATATCTCTGAAATCTCCAGCTCACATTGCTCTGAGATCCCAACACTGGTGATTTTATGACAGTTAATACCTGCTGTAATTAAGAACCTAATTAAATATCCTCTGATCTTACCCTTCTCAAACAGCTCTTCACATGGGCTCCTACAGCAAAGCACAGGTGGTTTTCAGCACCCTTTGAGTATAGACACTGCTCATCAGCATCCCAGAGCTCCGGGGTGAATAGACCAGCAGCCAGTGTCACTGGAAAGTTCCTAAAAAGTATATGGAATATGTTAAAAAAATAAATCCCATAGAAAGACTGAGCTAAAAAGGAGGCAGGGAGGGCAGGAAAGCTGGAGAACTTGGCCACGTTTGAGCAGGGCAAGTCAGCAGTGCCTCAGCCATCTGTGGCAGCACAGCAGGTGATTTGTCAGGTTAGTGTGGAAACCAGCCTGGGAAGGAGCTGGGCTGTGGCTGGGCCAGGTGCTGAGGGTGCTGTGCAGAAGGATCAGCAGTTTTGCCTTCACTTGGCAGCCAGGGTTACTCTACCAGAAGAAATCAGCCCTGTCCATGAGCCAAGGGAGCTCTCTGCATGATGTCATGCTGCAGGAGAACCCCTTGCTGCAGAGACCAAGGGCAGGGCTTCCCTCCTGCAAAGTGCCAGAAATGGGAGAAGTAGAAAGAAAAGTCAGGCAAAACTTCCCTGCCTGTACCAGGGGCTCTGCAAGCTCAGACTGGTTTTAGTCTGGCCGGGAGAGGTGGGTGCCCCATGGAGCAGAGCAGAAGTGGCTGCTGGTTTGTAGGAGCAGCACTGAGGCAGCCCGGGGGTTATACAGGCAAATACCAGGGATGAATCTGGGTTCACACAGCCCTGCTATGTCTGCAATCCACTGCAGTGAGTGGCACCACTGTGCTGTCACCCAGCTCTGACCACAGGGCTGCTCCCCCACAATTTCCAGCATTCAGAGACAGCAACAGATTGGGAACCCTCAGGGAGAGACATTTTCTTTGTTTTCAACAAGGGAGGAGAATGATTTCAAAAGAGTTATTTCCCAGAGGAAATCCTGCTTATCTCACAGTAAATTCCCAAGGTACATGGCTTGCAGACAGCAAACCTCTGCAATCTTCTCAACTCTGCATCAAACTGGTACCCTAAAATCAGGCTCTGTGCAGCTGGTGTTGAACAGAGACCTCTTGCAGAACCTTGGAAGGAGAGCCCAGATAAGGACAGCTGGACAGGGGATACTTAGGAAGCAGGTAAAGCTGTCACCTACACTCTGCAGAGGACAGACAGACCTTTTTACACACCGAATTTTATGAGATATGTTCTTAGTAAAAATTAAAAAAAAACATGAGGGACCCAATGCTCCACCTGGAGGTTGCTGTACCTGGCTCAGATTAGTTTGGAGGTATAGTGTGGCTTTTTATTGCTCTCTAATTGTGTGGAAAAAAGGCTTTACCTGGATCCTACAGGTGTGAGCAGCCCTGAAAAGCAGCATATGGCCATGGGAAGCAGTGAGCAGGGAATATCCATGTGACATTTCCATAACTGCTTCCACTAAAGGCCATGAGCCAGTCCTGGAGAAAAGTCTGGGCACCAGCACCTCAAAGCTTGGAGGTCTGGAAAGGAGCCAGCACCAGACAGGGGTTCTTGATAAATATGGAAGCTGCCACTATGTCCAGCCCTCAGCTTCTCTACAGGGAATTGAGAAACTTATTTTATTTGGAAATAACAGACCCTTCCTAACAGACTAGTTTTACAACCCATCTCATCCCAATCCCAGCAGTAAATTCATTTACTGGGGAGAAGAGGCAGGTGGTGCTTGGCCCTCTTCCAGCACAGAGTTTAAAGCACAACAGGCACGTCCATGCCTCCAGCTCTCAGCTCTGTGCCCTATCTAGATGTTTGAGGTTTTCAGGCGTGCAGGGGCTGTAGAGACTCAGCACTGTCCTCATTCCATATTCATTACCTGGATTCCTCATATCTGTGCCTTGCTGGAAAAGCTGATGAGGGAATTCAGTGCTCAGGCAAAGCACCAACTCCACAGGCCTGAAAACCAACCTTGTCTGCAGCACAAACACACCAGCTTTACCAAGCAACAGCATTTTGGATGCCCTTGTCCAGCAGAGATGCCACATTATCTACCTCTGTTCCCAACTATCTCGTGGCATATTTGGAAGGTAGAAGGCACTCAATCCAATTCCCAAAATGGGAACTAGAGACAGAAATGGCAGTCACACAGAGCCTACAAAAATTCTGTTTCAGAGAAAAAACTGTCTATATAAAATGTCCAAAAGTGACATGTTAGTCATGGGTCCATGATGGTCTCCTACCATCACTTCCCTGCAGGGATCTCATGCAAGCAAGAGGGGGACTGCTCATCTCTTGCCCCTCCTGCCTGCCTTGGTACTGTGGGTTTCTGTGCTCTGGCTGCTTATTCCTGGGCAACCAGAAGGATTTTGCAGCCACCAGACTTTACATTCATCACTAAAGTGCCATCAGAAAGCAGCTTTTTGTCTATCCAGTCTAGGCTAGCTGAAAGACTTGATATCCCCCTGCCTTCTGTCAGCCATTCCCTGGCTCCCTGACAAGGAAGTGTGAGGTTACAGTTTGATAAATAACTTCTGATCATCACCTCCTTGGCACTTTCTTCACCTGGGATATTCTATCCTTTTCCCCTGAAGAGGCACTAACATGATCTGCCTTGAAGTATTTGTTATCCCCTTGAAATTTGCCAGCTAATCCCCCCAGGCTTGTCATCTGGAGGACACCTGCTCTCACACTCTACTTCTTCCTGCCTTCTCCCATATATCATCCAGGATTCCTGCTTCTAGCAAAAGTCATGCATTTATTTTGTCTTTACTCCAGGTGTAATAGACTGTAATTCTCTCTTCCCTGTGGGGAGCAGAAGCCATTTACTGAGATATCACTTTATCTCCTGGTGTCATTTCTGTGTCAATAGTCCCAGGGTAGCAGGTGAAGGGAAAAACATTCCACAGCTTTCCTATTACTGCTGCCCAGGACTGACAGCCCAGGGAAATATCTTGCTTGGGATGCTCTCTCTGACAGTTGGCACCAGCAAATACATCCAAGAAAACTTCTTGGTGGATACTTACAGATCAGCCTATGCCAGAGTGAATTCTCTTGATGTCTGCCTCATGTCTTGAAGAACTCATTTCACCCAATAGAAAAAAAATGTTGTAGAAAAGGAAACTCAGATGAGACTGACCTTCTTTCCCTCAAATACATCCAATCCCTGCTTTTTAGTGCTGCCAAGACCTTGCCTTTTATTCCCAGGATCTCCACAGGTTACTGTGTAAATAGGAATCTCCTTATGCAAGATTTTAATCTCTTGCCTTTCAAATTTCTTTAATGTCCCTTTGTCTCGATTATGAGACTGCAAGTCCATCTCATTTACATTCTGAAGACAAAGAGACTGATTTTTTTTAACTTTTCTTCCCCATTGCAAGAGATATTTTCCCTGTCCCAAAACATGCCTGGGAATAGGGCCCATATAGAGGGTAAGGAAGGCAGATACTGCATGGAGGCCACTGAGAAGCTGCTGCCTTGTTGTGCCTTCCCTTCCACCCAGCACAGGTCTTGGGTGTGTGATAATTTGGCAGCCATTTGGCCACCAGACCCATCTGCCAGTGAGTGACTTCAGTCAGTCCTGACAAGGAGCCTTGCAGGAGAGTTGCCAGCTGACTTGGGGCTGCAGGGAGGAGTGAAAACAGAGCTCAGTGCTGGGGCACAGGACATGAGCTTGCTGGGGAGGAGCAGCATCAGCAGTAGGAGAAAGTGTGACAACACATTTCAGGCTGCAGGTGCTGCTGCTGCCAAATTGGAGAGCTCCCCTGGGAAAGCAGGGCTAGAGGAAAGCCCTGATCCCTGATCCCATGCATCTGCTCAAGGGAGCACAGCTGGAGGAACACTGCTGTGGGGAGGGTTGGCAATAGGGGGGCACTTGAAGCCCAAATCCTGGCAGCCAGTCCCTGATGTGCTTTTCAAGAGCAGCTCTCCTGGAGCTCTGGCCTACCAAAATGACAGTCAAAAGGACAGGCAGCCAAAAAAAGATACCTGTCCCCCAACTCTGAAAGCCAGAGCATCTCCTTTGCATGGGGATGCTCGAGTTTCAGGATGTCTCTCAGTTTCCTTCTCATTTTTAGGGACCCTGATGACTGTTAGAGCCCTTACGTGCCTTCTTTGGCTAATGCTGAAATGAGAGGAACAGAAGGAGGGCTATGAAATGTACTGGAAATATTCTTGATTCTGATCCCAAACAGCACATTGAAGGTCATTCACAGGAGTCTTTGTACTTGTGAGCACAATTTCAACATCACAGTGGCCTTGGCAAGGACAATCTGAAGTCAGAAAGGTGAACTTTTGAGCTCTTCACCAGTGGTTACAAGATTGTCTTTTCAGTTATGCCTGTGTTTTCCCTACACAATCTCTGACAGGTAGAGAAAACAAGTTATTGCAGCTATTTTGCAGACAAAGAACTAAACCTAAGAGTAACTAAATGGCTTGCCTTAGGTTAATTTGTGGTTAATGCCATTTGTGGCATTAAAGAAAACTACAGAGTTCTTGATGTTGCCCAAATCACTAAGCCATCTCTCCTCTAATCAAACCTGTCTGAGTCCTAACAAATGTCTGCACAGCCATGTATTTTTCAACTCTTTCTTTAGTCTTTTCATGCAGAGAAATTCCAGGTAAAACATAAGCAGAATTTGCCTGAATTCAACTCTCCTGGCATAAATTCCCCTGCTGGCAGTCTGATTTTAACTCCCATCTGTACTGTCGCGCCCCTACCCACAGGCATGAGTCACACTGAGCAATAAATAACAGCTAAATCCTTCCTCTGCCTCGACAGGTGATGCTGAGGATTTTCTCTCTGTGTACACACGAGGTATAGTGCTACAGGCTCATGATATATTGTGGCTATTAATTTGGGGAGATGAAGCTTTTTCATCATTAATGTCCAACCTGAATGCAGGAATTTATTTGTGTGTTTGGGAAGCAAATGCAGAACCTTCTCATTGCTATGAAGTTCTGAAACCAATTGGGTTGGGTTTTTTTTTTGTTTTTCTTCTTTTTCCTGGCTCAAGGCAGCATTAGTTTCTGAGACTGATCCTGTTATGCCTTTTTCTCTCCCTACCTTTCTAACCTTCACATCCCCTGCATTGTCCTGCCTCCTTTCCTGTATCTCAAGCTCTGCTGTTGCTTTCTCTCATTCTTTGCCTCCTGCAGTATCTTCTCCTTGTTTCAGTTGTTTCATCCTTTCCTTCTCTATTCCACAGAGGCACAAACATAATTTCAGAAGACTGTGAGACAGCAAATGCCCCATGGCACAGCTGAAAGCCACATGACTTTGGGTTGTCAGAATATTGGCCAAGCTTAAGGCTCTGTGTAAATGGGCTCCCCTTGCAAAGACCTATCCTAAAGGCTCCTGCAGGAAAAAGGAAGGAATGAGGGAGGCTTAGAAAACTGCCAGGCAACCTAGCTTTCCAAAATGTTAAGGGGCTCATTACACACTCATATTGCCCATTCTCCTCTTCTGCAGGTGCAAAAATACTGCTGGATGCTCTTTCGAGTCAAAATCCTTCATGAGTATAAAAACATAAGTATAAATGTAGAGTATGTAAAGTTGCTGGTGAGTCGATACCAACACATTCGAGGCCCTATGGTGATTTTTTTTGCTTTTTCAAGATGCTGGTTTCAAAAGCAGGTTCTTCAAAGACCTGAGAATCTGAGATATTCAAGGTACAGCTCAGATAGGCTTTGGAAATTGCCTCCTTACAGAAAAAGACATTACTCTGCGGGCATATTTTATTTGTGCTGCAGTGATACATGTGGTGCACCTAGTGAATTTGATAGCCAGATAATGGGATCTTTTGAATGATCATGACTGCTACAAGGTTCAGGTCTCCTCAGCAGTGTTTTGTATTAAAACAAAAAAAGGTTAAACTAATCAAAATGCCATAAACATGAATGTAGCAAAAGCAATTGCTTCAGTATTTTACCTGCCACTTAACCTTGAAAGGAGTTTCTTTAAATTTGCTTCTGCTTGCACTTGTATTTCTCCACAGGCAAGGTGCATAATGAACGATGCATCTGCAATTTTCAAAGCCCTTGAGGCCACAATACAGTTGTTTTGGAGGTCTTATGCAGAAAAGAAAGAGGCTGGATGCAGTTTGAGAACCACCCCTTTTATCCGACCTCGTAATAACTGTGTCCCGTTAGCCTTGATCATTGGGCAGCCCGAAGGGAAACACAGGGATCAAGCCTATTAAAGGCATGATGGAAGCATAAGGCTGGCCGTGTCTGTGACAGGCTACAGGGGATTTCTGGGAACGAGTGAGAATTCTGGCATGGCCACTGCATTTGTACACTCCAGTGGAGCTGGCGAGCAGCTGTCTCGAGAGGCTGATGCCTGAGCATCCTGGGCTGGGAAAGAGCTGCTCCTGATGGCAGGAGTGGTTTCCAGCCTGTGGAAATGTCTCTGCTAGAGCTCTTTCTCAATAAACTCCAACACCACGGAAAACAGGAGATAACAACCCTGCAAAGGCTGCTGTGAGGTGCAATAAATTATTTTGTCTCCATCAGTGGGGAGGTTGGTTGTTCCCCCAGCAATGGGAAGGTGATCATGGGCAGTAATTTACGGTTTTTTATCAGTACCTGAAACACCACAGTCACCTCCCACCTGAGGCTGGGGATGATGAGGCATCCTGGCCACAGCAGTGGGGAGCACTGGGCAAAGGGTCACTGTGTGGCACAGCACTCTGAAGACACTTTGGCTGCATGGATACAAAGGAAAGGGGGAGCAAGGCAGAAAGAAGGAAAACACAAGAGCATGGAGTGCTGGGGGTAAACAGACACCACAGACCTCAAGGCTGCTCCCTTAGGTAGAGGCAGGAAAAAGAAGGAAAGGGGTATTGAATAAGAATATTTGTTCAAATGAAATCCCTTCTGAAAGAAAGCAGTACTTAGAAATCACTCAGGGTTTTTCTGCTTTCATGGCTCTGTCACTGGAGCAAATCTATTCATCACAGCCATGTATTAATGAATTAGTTAATTAAGCAGCTCATTATTTAATAACTCAGGTTGGAAATGTGATGAAATAAAAATCCCCTTTGTAGCCAGAGGCACATCTTTGCCAATAAGCTAAGCAGTTTATAGTTAATCAGGGATGTTTGCTGTCTGACACAGGCAGAATCTGCTGAATTGCAAGCAGTTTATTTCCAAGGTTATTGCTTACAGTCCTCTCTGGGAGCTTGTCAGGGCCTCCAAGCCCAGTAAGGTTAAACCTAATAAGCTATCCAAGGGCAAACACACGTAGAAATGCTCAAATTCATGAAAGGGCACCAGGGCACTGTTGTTTCTGAATAAACATCCAATTTCCTATTGGGTTATGCTGCCAGGTGCAATGCTGATAGAGAGGCTGGTCTATTAATAAGCAGTAAAACCTCGAAGATTCTAGCTTGTTATGATATTTTAAAAGACAAGGAAATAGCAGAAACATGTGCTGGTTGTTTGGCTCCCCCAGGTGATCTCGGGAAAGCTCCTTTATTTGCATCTACATTGGGATACCTCTAAGTATTACTTGGTGTCCAGATTGGAGTTCATGCCTCAGCTCCACATTAAAGAAAATGTTCGTGGGGCAGCAAAGCTCTCCTTTATCTTGGTCATCATGTGGAGGATAGCTGGGTTTGAAGATGGGAATAAATCCTTGCTGGTCCACAGGGTCCCTGGAACATGGGGGACAGCACAGAGCATTTCCATTTCCATGCTCAGATGCAGTTTTAGTCTCTCTCTGCCTCGAGTGATGATGTGCAAAATAAACCTGAGAATTCCCCAGCCTTTGATGGGACTTGGGAGCACTGCAGGCTGCTTAGGTATGGGAAAGGAGGAGAAGAAGAAATAGAATAGAAGAAGTTTAGAGACCATAATTAATTTCTCAGCTAAAAAATTGTTAATCTCATTAAGATGGCCAAATTCCAGCTCAGGCATATGCATTTCTAAGTTTCCTTTGGGTAAATTATCATTTCCACAAAACTCTGGCACATAAAAGCAGACACTCCTCTCCCACCAGCCCTCCTGCTGTGATTCTCCTCCATCCTCCATGGTTTTGTTCTTTTCCCCTTCACCACCTCCCTTCTGACTAAGCTCTTGACTGCGACTTCTCCCTGTGTTTGCTCCTTGAAACCAGTCTGTTCATTATTTATTAGCTCCCATCCTCTTACACCATCTGTCTCAACTCATTATCCATATTCAGCTTGTCAAATTGACCTTTTATGGCCTTTCTCTGGAATCCTAATGTGTAGTCTGTCCCTCCTTATATAGATATGTGTTGCTAAGCTGCTGCTTTCCAACTCCTACTGTTAAACATTTCTCCCTGTATCTATCTCATGAACACCCAACTTGCTAGTCTGTGCCCCAATCTTCAGAAAAGCTGTTTATTCTGCTTGACTGATGCTTGTTCCTTGTTTCATCTGCTGCATGAGTGCTGTGCCAGCTTGCTGTAGCACATAGTATCTTAGATATGACCTTTAAAGCATCTGCACCAACAGAATATCAGACTTCAGGGTATAAACTCCCTCTAACAGTCTGGGGGACTTTCTGTCCCTTGGTTCATAACATAACATAGTGGATTACAAACTGAATTCAGCCCACAGCCACTTTGCTGTGAGTCACCACCACCACCAGATAAGGCAATGGCGTTTTAGTGTGCAATGTGCTGGAAACCAGAAATCTCCCCCAGTGGGACAGGTGAGAATGAAAAAATGTAAAGGCTTTGGAGCAGTGCAGCCAGATTCTTACTCAGCATAAATCAGGTCAGTTCAATCAAACTACGGAACTATTTGTGTTCATACCCCATCCATCTCTGCTTCCAAATCCGAGGGCTACTGTAAATGCTTCAGCTTCACAGACAATAGTTTCTCCTCACAGAACATTGTGCAACACAGGACTGTAGGATCAAATTATACAATAAGTGTTTTCTCCTGGTGGAACAAACATACACAGTGTGCACCTTCTCAGGAATGTGTAAAACCCACCACAGATCAATAGAGATTATCCAGAAACTGTAGGAGAACCTCAGTTCAATAAACTCTGTAGCAGAGAATTTTGAACTAAAACGCTTTCTCTAAATAATTAATCAGGGCTGCTTGTAACACACTAAATACTCCAGCTCTGGTTTCCCTGCATTTCTTGATATACCAGGACTGCATCTGCACCAGCCTTTCCCAACCTACAGTGTGGGAGCAGTGAATAAACGAGTCCTGTCCCAGAGACCCTGGCAGCATCTTTGAGCAAATCAATGTTTTTTACACTGCACAGAGGACTTTTACCCTCCATGGTCCTACCTGTGCTGTAGGGGAGCAATCAGTAGGTGCCATCTGTACTGCTGAAAGTTGGTTCTTTGAACCAGATAATTTCAAGCCAATGACTTTCAAATATCTTGCTCATCTTTACAGAATCTGTGGCACAGATAGCTTGCTTAACAAGCTCCGTGGAGAGCTTGTGAACCCATGTTACATATCTATCAAACAATTTCTTAATAATAAAAAAGTTTCGGGAGAAACTATTTTTTCCTTAGTTTTCACTTAATACGGGGCTCTCCTCTGAAGCTACAACAAAAGACACCTCTTTTTCCACAGTTCAAAGCAAATTCTTTTTAAAGGTAGGCTCTGCTACAGACTTTGATTTTTAAATCTCTTGCTGCCCAGACCCAGTTAGCCTCCTGTGTTTGCAGCCACAGTTGATTGTTGTAGCCATTAACACATAATTTTACACCTGAAAAACATATATTGACCTGCCCTTCCATATAATTTTATTGTCTTTGATGGCAAAGCAGCTCCTTTTTGCTTCCAGCTACCATGTCACTGAGTAAGAAAACTAAACTCTTATACTCTCCTTGATTTTTTGGAGCAAGAGCAGAAAAGACATTTGAGAAATTAGACTGGATCTGATATTGCTCCAGTTGCAATGGGTTTTCAGCCTGGGACTGTGATACAGTCCTCCTTCAAGAATGCTTGATGACCATGATTTCTTTTGGACATTAATTGCAAAGACAAATGTTACTTCCAATCTTTTGAGACTGGACAGGAATCAGAATGGAAGTTTTTTCCTAGTGATATACATAGTGTTCCTTTACCTGTCTAAAGTCCTGTAGAAACTTGCATCCCAAGGGCTGATCTGTTTTTTGAAAAAAAGAGACCAGGTCTTCAGCTGATTAAATCACACAGATTCACTGGCCAGTGTTCAGATCTGAGAGCATCCTCCTGGAAATTCCCCAGGGACACGCTGCTCTTCACCACCATCCATTAGGGTATTTGAAGGAAGAGCAAAGGAAGGAAAGTGACTGCTGAAGACCTGCAAGACATGTGATCTATTTTGATACAATCACCCCCTAAAATAATGTACAGTCATTGGTGTGGCTTGGGGTTTTTTTTGACTGAGTGATGTCCTCCACAGCCAACTTCTTCCAAAGGTGTTTTGGAGTCTCATGCTCTGAGACTTTTCTCCTGTTATTTTGGCTGTGAAAGAGAGATGCAAAAAGTCAGGAAAGAATTAATAAGGCTTAGGGCTGATCTCTAACAGAGATGGCACCAGAAGCATTTATAATCCTTGGATGTGAAGGCAAGAGCTATTGTTATTACAAAGCATTTTTTCCCACAGTTTGTGGATCAATAATATGTCAGGGCTTCCATATTTCCCTGGCCATTTCCTTCTTTATTCTGAGCATAGTTTGGACCATTAATCCCTGTTCTTGCTCCTTGACTTCCAATTTCACTTGGTTTCTACGTTTTTGTATTTGAAGCCCCCTCATTTCCTTTTTCTACCTTCCCTCACATATAAATTCTCTTCAGATCCTGCTGCTTTTCCCTCTGCAGGATCCTTGCCAAGAACCCAGCCTTGCCATCTGTCCAGGAGAATGATGATATTGCTCAGCTCTCTTCTGGATGTTGAAATGTGTGGCTGCAAAAGCAATTTTAATGTTAGCAAAAAAACAAAAACCAAAAATAAAAACAAAAAAACCACCAAACCAACAAAGAAATAACCAACAAAAAACAACCACCAGAAAACCCCCCAACAATAATCAGAACCCTGTGGAAGAAAAGCCCTTTTCTGCCTCACAGAGGTCAGATACTTTTAGTTATATGCAAATAAATAGTAGGATTACTTTTCCTATATTGTATTTCTCTATATTGTCTTCTTAAAGGTATACCTGAGATAATTTTACATCCTTGAGACCACAGAGTTCCTGTTACAATTTTTTTCCAAACTTAAATTATTTAGGGGAAAAAATCAGTTTCGATGAATGTTTCTAATAAAAAATAGATCAAGCAGCTGACAGGATGGCATTTCTTAAAGAAAATATTTTGTTTCAGTTTGAAACAAATCTCTGTGCGTCTCCTTTTATTTTTCTTTTCTTTTTTTTTTTTTTTTTGCCAATGAAAAGGGCAACTTTGTACAGTATAAGATGAAAAATTTATAATGGACCTGGTCTGAAAGCATTTTTGTTGTGAATTATGGGATTGCAGTCTAATTTTTTAGAATTTTTTTCGTTATTAATATAATTTATACTAGTTGGAAAGAGGGAACTTTTCAAAGTTCTCCTGAGGTAAAATAGCATTTTTCTTAGTTTAAAAAAAATTAAAATGCTAGACTGAAGACCTCATTGAAACACCTGACAAAGACCTGGGAGCATTTTCCTGGCAGCTCCTCAGCTGTGAAACTGAGAGCACACAGAGACCTCTTTTCCCCACATTCTAGTTTATTTAAGGCTTAAGGTTTTGGGGACACCAGTTGCCCATATATGAATATATTCATATATTCATATAATCACAGCTGCAAGGGATCTGTAATTCCCACCAGAGGAAAGCTGTGCTGTTCTGGGGTCTGGAGGGACACAGAGATGCCAAGAAGCCAAGGGACAGAGCCCAAGGTGCTCAGCCTGTGACATTTCCATCCAGCAGCACAGGAATCACTCATTGCCACAGTTCTCAGCCTGTCTGGGAATATTGGTGTCATTGCTGGCTGCCTGAAATCCAGGATGCTGCTCCCCTGGGAGCTGTGATTTGTTAGGCACCTCAAAAATCTCTCCCTTCGTGTGTGCAAACTGATCCCTTAATTGCAACCTCATTAAGAATCTGAGATTGGAACTTCACAGAAGCCTATCTACATAATCATCTTTCTCCTTTCAGTGAGGAAAACGTCTTCTCAGGAATTTTTTTACAGTCAGCTTTGTGACTGCAGAATGTCCTTATGGTCACTGTAGGATCAGGGCACCTTCCCATTGCTGTCAGCACAAAGCAGCTCTGGGGGTGAGGATGTTTTGCAGGAGGAGCCGTCCTTCAGGCAGAATATTAAACTGCTCTGCCATCTGTTTTACAGGGATTATTCTGGTGAATGCTAAAAATCCCTTGAAAGCATTTTTATAGTGTCCCTGTCCTGCTCCTTCTCCTTAGTGTTCAAACAACCTCTCCCTCCTGCTGTTGTTTTTGAGTGTTCTCCCTTTCTGAGCATGCAGAGACAAAGGCCCTGGGTGCAGCTCCCAGCCTTGGCTCTCTCCCTGCTGGACCCACATCACGGATGTGCATTTATGTGTGTGCACCCACAGCTCGTGCTCCCACAAAGCAGCATCCTCAGTCTCTTTGCTTTTCCAGAATCTCCATCATACCCCAAGGTGCAATATTTCATAAGAAAACCCTTCTCACATCTGCCCTGCTCACTAATTCTACATGATTTCTGTTCTCTGATAGAGCTCAGCTCTCTGAAAAGCCCTGGGCTCTCTTCATTTAGTACCAGGCGTGAGAAACTCACCCTTCTCTGCATCTCCTCCAAACTCTGCTGCCCTCCAGCCCCCAGTTTATCACCTCAGCATGCCAGATTTGCCCATATGCCCTCTCAGAGAGGCAAATACAGGTGTTAATCTTTTTTAAACATCCCTTTCCCTAGAGTAGACACCGTTTCTATTATGAGGATATCCAAGACTTTAGGTTCCTATTTTAAGTTGCAGAGCTCAAATGACTGAATTCCTAGCTAAGTATGCAACATCTGAGCTAACTAAAGAGCTAAAGAGTACAAGGAAAATGCAAGATGCATGGTGTATTTTAAAGAAATTAGGAAAGGATCTGAATTCTGATGTATTCCTGGTTTCTGTGTCCAACACTTAGTATAATGGGCTGTTTTGGGGAGAATCAGAATGAGGCTTTCCTGCCTCTGCCTTCCTGCCCCTGCAGGCTCTGCCTTATGGAGCCCAATGTTTGTTGTGTGTTTAAACCTCACTTGTGTTTCTTGGAAAGGGAACTGGCAGTTTAAAAGGGCCAAGGGTTGTAATTAAAATCATTTATATTGGAAAAGAACTCTAAGGTCATTAACTCCAACCACCCAGCAGTGCAAAGCCCACCACTAAACTATGTCCCCAGGTGCTACATCTACATGTCTTCTAAATGCCTCCAGGGGTGGTGACTCCACCACTGCCCTGGGCAGACTGTTCCAATGCTTGACAACTCTTCTGATGATGCAATTTTCCTAATACCCTGTCTGAAACTTCCCTGGCACAACTTGAGGTCGCTTCCTGTTGTGCTGTTGCTTGTTATCTGTGAGAAGAGACTGACACCCACCCTGCTACAATAGGCTTGGTGTGATGAGTATATTTGTCTCAAGTGCTCATGCATCACTGTGAAGGGTAATTATAGCAACCCAAGCCTGCCATCTTTATGACACATCATGATTTCGCATCTAAATGCTAAATGGGGCTGTTAATGAGTGAATGCAGCTCAGCTTGAGTGAAAGGGTGTTAAAGAATCAGGTCTGGAGTGAATCAGCCTGTGCGTATGTGGCAAGGAAAGAAAACAAGTGGTGTGAAATACAAAAACTGTAGCATTCTGAAGTTATAGCCTGCCTCTCTGCACTGCCCCTTCTCCTGGGGTGATCCCCACAAGCTGAATGGGAACACAGTCACTATTTTTTGCCATGACCTTTTCTCTGAATTACATGTTCCTCCCCATACAGGTGACTCTCACCAGTCTGTGAGACTCATCAGCTCATGTCATTATTTCTTAGGCTGCCCAAGATGTGATCCCATCTGGTAAATGCCAGTCTTTGTGTGTCAGTGAAGGATGCTTCAATAGGCCTTTCCTAAGTTTGTGATCTTTGGTCCTATTGTTGTGGGAGGCAAAGAGCCCAGCTTTAAGCCTCACAGCAGCTTTTAAACAGAGAACAAAAAGATTTCCAGCACTTGGTCTTTAAGAACATACTTTTACCCTTTGAAAAGAGAGATAAGGTCTCTAGAGATTTGGAGTCCGATCAGTTCTGCTATTGATCAGTAGTGTTATTGTTACTTCTTTCCTAAAACGAGTTTTCAGTTCAGTTCTGTAGCAACCAGAAAGGGACAAACACAGTGAGGTCACTGTGCTTCCTGCTCCAACATTTGAGGTTGCTTTGAAGCATGACCTGCCAGCAAATGATTCTTAAAGACTTCCAAAGCAAGGCCTAATATTCTTTTGCACATATCGTTCTTTTGGTTTTTTTTTCTTTAAATAAAAGGCTCCTTCCCCTGCTTTTCAAAGGAAAATATGTCTCTGTGGAATGACATTTTACTGCCTTGGAGAACACGATGTTCAGTCATGACACAAATCTTTGTGTAATCAAGAAAGTTACTTCAGGACTGGGAGGCTCTGAGACTCAAAAGTAATTGGGGACTTTTTTAACCATTAAAGGTAACACTCCAGCACTGAAACAAGAGCTGTAAACTCACTTAAGTGCTTCTGATGGCTGTCAGATGTAATAACTCCCCTGCACATTAACAGCTCTGGTGACTATGCAAATATTTCTCTTTACTGCTCCCTGCACTGTAGACTCCTGCTCATTATAACCTGATCAGAATGCCTTTGGCATTTCTAATTTTTTTTTTATTGCTTTATTGATTGCTCTTTTTGAGCCTTGGGAGAATCCCCTGTTGTCTTTTTCAATTGGTGCAAAAGGTATGGTGAGATTCAGCGTAAAGAAAGGGAAGAGGAAACACGTTGAGTGTAGTGACAAATAGCAGAGGGCCAGAGAAAAGGAAGAGGTTCTGACAGGCTCTGCAGAGGCTGTGTTGTAATTATGGGCCACAAATACATAGGTAGATAAGCAGAAGTGCAGAGGAAGCTTTTATGAAGTTCCTTGGAGCAGCTCCATGAACAGCACAGGCAAGGCATGGCCATCAATCCATGCAAGGGCTCTGCTCCTTCCTTACCCTGAGCATTTGGGCTGCCAGAAAATCACAGCTGAAGGAGTGATGCCCCTCTGAGCATTTTATTATAGAGAGTGCTACTGAATTTCTCCTCTGAAGTCATTTTAGCTGCATATAGCAGTGTTATTTACAGTGTGTGCATTTGCGTGCACTTCTATAGGTCAACTGACTGTGTAGGTAACAACACCCACACATGCTCAGGCTTGTGCCTGCCTGTGTCAATCCATACCTCATTTACACTTTATTTAGGCAAGTAGCTCAAAGCTTGAAGCAAAGTCCACGTTCTGTGCATGCCTACGCTGCGCTGGCTGCTCTGGCGTGACTCCACTCCCTTTCCCATGTGCTTCTCCTTCCAAACTCTGTGTCTACAGCTGTGTGAGAGGCAGGGGAGCACTGGAGAGCCAGCTGGCTGGAAACTGCCTGGAAAATAATGGAAATCAGGTGTCCAGAAGGAGAGGAGTGTGTGTTTAGATGTGTCTTGACTTCCCTTGGTTTTCCCTGCAGACAGCAGTGATTCTGTATTAGCTTTGTTTTTTTGCTCTCTGTGAAAATCACCCCCTGTTGATGTTTAGATATGGGGAGAACAGAGCTTGGTATGACTTTTGGGGACTTTATCTTGGCGTGACTTTTGGTGACTTTATCTTGGCAGACACTGTATGCCAGTTGTGCATCTGGCATACAGATGGAGAGACACTAGGGAAAAAAAGAAGCCAATAAATAAAATTAATGTGGGGACCTGGATGAAAAAGAAAACCAAGATCATATTTTGTCTTGTTATGATGCTAGCCAGTTGTAGGGACCAGGGATGAGTGTGCTCTGAGGAGATGGATGGAAACATATTTAGCAACCTGAGAGCTCTGTTCCAGCAACCCAGCCCAGTGCTGCTCTGCTCTCAGTGGAAAGCAGGACCACATATGGGAGGCAGGACTTCCAGGAATGACAGAAATTGGGACCACATCATATGTTACATTCTACTTTGGGTTCCCACAAAACTTGGTACATTTTAATGCTCTATTTTTTTCTGAGGCTTTGGGTTTTGATGATGCAAAAACATTCCTCTGTTGCCATATTTTTTCAAAGGAAAAGCTTGTATTCAAAATGTTGGGCATTAAACTCAGTGCATGTGTGCTCGCAAGCTTACTGCTGTCTCATTGCTATTGTTTCCTCTTTCTCAGGACGTGACCTTCAGCACCACAATGAATCAGGAAAAACCTGTCAAATCCTCCTAGCTCCCTGGCTGTGCAATTTGCTGTTCCCTTGCTGTTCCCCAGACAGCAGCTTTTCTCACCCAAAGCACAGAAGCCGGCAAGTCACAAATGACAGCTGAAAAGTGAAGCATTACCAAAAGCTGTGTGAGAGTCTGTCAAAGAGAGCCTTTATATATAATTCTCCTTCTGAGCCTGGGAAGCTGTGCATCCCATCGGTTCCAAAGGACGCAGAGAAGATATGTTCAAGTAACCAACACCACAAACTGCACAAATCCATACACACTTTAGAATATCCACACAGTGACCTACAGGGTTTAGAACTCTCTGTTCAGAATGGATGATGGATATAGAAACACAAACCAGGTCTCAGATGACTACAGGTACCAGGATGGCAACTACGACGCACCCAATGACGGCTACTACCGGGGCGGGGATGAGCCCGGGCAGGAGGAGGATGCCCAGAGTGATGTCACAGAAGGCCACGATGAGGATGATGAGGTCTATGAGGGGGAGTACCAAGGGATCCCACACCCAGATGACATTAAAGAAAAGCAGAAGAAGCGAGGCCCTGCCGTGGACGATGAGTACAGAGACCGTGCTGACCTTATGGCCGAGAGGATGGAGGATGAGGAGCAACTTGCCCACCAGTATGAGAACATCATTGAGGAGTGTGGCCATGGACGCTTCCAGTGGACTCTCTTCTTTGTTTTAGGGTTGGCACTGATGGCAGATGGGGTGGAGGTGTTTGTGGTTGGATTTGTTCTTCCCAGTGCTGAGAAGGATATGTGCTTGTCCAGTTCCAACAAAGGGATGCTGGGTAAGTGCAAACAGCTCCTCTAATGCAGTGGAAAGCAGCTGGGACACCTCTTTCTAGTGACCAGCTGATTTCAGGATCTTCTAATGACTTTCTTCTTGTGTTGTATGTCATGCACATTCATGCCTGGGTGGATCTGACTCAGGAGGGACTCACATGCTGATGAGCAGCAGAATTGTACAAGAATGTACTCTGGCCCCGGTGACAATCTGATCACAATGGGCTGGACCTGGGCAAGGCAGCTCACAGTCTGCAGGTCCACAGGGTAAAAGTCCCAGGGGTGTTCAGGGATAAATAAGTGAAAAGCTAAAGGTGGATCTAGTGACTCAAAATTCAAAGCTGTTAGAAACTATAGGTTTCCCTTTTCTTCAGTCCCAACTGGCAAATCAAACATGCAGTCAGTTCCTTCTGCCTGCTAACTTCTCAGTTTGCTCATATGTTCAGGATCAGATGTAGTCAATGGACATTTCTTTTTAGGTCTGTGGAATGCAATTAAAGTGCAGCATGCAGATTAAAGCTGAGGCTACTGGCAGCATCCCCTTTGCATCACTACTGACATCTCCCTGAGGTCAAAATACAAGATTTAGTTATTGGGAGTGAGACTGGGTGGAAAGGTTTGGATGAACAGTTTTTTCCCTTGAACAATAGGCAAGCCAAATTCCATCTGCCAAAACAGCAAAGCTTCTCAGATCTCCAAGAATCAAGGCAGGATCCAGCATGGTCTGTAGTGAGAGCCAGCCACGCAATAGGACAGAGCATCTGGAAGAGAAATAAAATAGCTCTTGGAATAACTGCTTGAGGAGGGAGAGAGTGGGTCTTGATGGACATGTACTGGGATTGCAGGGAATCATCAGGGACTGTAGGTCATAAATGCTGGCCCAGAAGCCTTGCCTGATGCAAGGTAAATGCAGATTTGGGACTAGACCCCAGCTCTTGACTTCATTCTATTTACATAATTTTCATGTGACAAAGGCAATAGATATTTATCTCTATCTAAACCTCTGTCCTTGGTGTACTGAGGTCATATTCACTTTTCTGTTTCTCTCTTTTTCCTTTGAACTTGAGGATCGGGATGTTTCTTTCTATAGTTATCCAGGTTTGTACTGGCTTTTGAGCCTTAAAGAATTTAGTAACTTTCTTGCTTCACAAACCCCTTAAAAATTCTAGCTCGAAATATCTCCAGCCAGTTATCTAAAAGCAAACCTCTCACAATTAGATTCTGATTTCAAAGGGACTTTGGAATTCACCAGCTCCCTGTGGGACACAAGGCCTGGTGTCTTTTCAGTGATGATACCTTTTTTGAAAAGCAGGTCATTTATTTTGGTGACTCTCTGAAAGCTGAGATTTTCTGAAACTCTGACCCCATAAATATCTACCTCTGTATAGCTCAAGCTCTGGCAGGCTCCTGAATGAGAAAACTTCAAATGTCACAAGGAAATTTATCTTTGAAGTATTTCTGGCCCAACCACAGGTAAAAATGAACACGAAATCTCCCCAGAGAGCGTGTTCTGCTTTTTCCAGCTCAGTATTTGCAAGGC
Organism: Sturnus vulgaris; assembly: GCF_052056855.1. Taxonomy (NCBI): domain Eukaryota; kingdom Metazoa; phylum Chordata; class Aves; order Passeriformes; family Sturnidae; genus Sturnus; species Sturnus vulgaris. The sequence goes on from NC_142255.1 coordinate 14,432,068, forward strand.
TGAAAGTTCAGGGTGTTCTGATAAGCTCTGAATAAGCAAGGAGACATTTGGGTCCGTATCCAACCCCAGCTCCAGCCTCCTGCGCACTGACAGAGCTAATCTGGGACTGCTAATGAGGGGAAGAGAACTCTTCTTGCTGCCTTTCCTGCCCACTTTCAAACACAGCTTGTGAGAACCTATTTTGCAAGGCAACTTCTCCTGTCCTTATCTTGTTTGTTTGGGGGATCTGCTGTCAAAGCTTGTATTCAAACTATTTCAGGACTTCATTATGAAAGGAAAAAAATAATTTTTCTAAAAACAATAAGAGCTGGTTCATCTTAGTTTGGAGCAGGGAGGAGAGTGGGTGGTTATGGTAGCATGCAGTTGTTATTGACTGGTGGTCAATACATGGGACAGGTCTCTGATTCAGTCCATCTCATTTGTTAAACACCCTTTCTTGTCTGCTGGACACCTCTCTGCTGCTGGATCTGAGGTTTGTGAGATGACTCTGTGAGAATGAATTAAGCATGGCCTGGAAATCCTTACATTGCACAGCAGTGCTCTGATGTACCCAAAGCATCAAGAAGAGACTGTGATGGACCTGGGCTGGGTAGGGGCTGCTGGAGGGCAGAGGAAGGGAACAGTGCAGATCTCTGGGTCTGAAGAGGGGAAGGATTCTTTCTGCCAGATGAAGGCTGGCAGCAGCAGGGGAGAGGGTGTTGGAGGTTTGACAGGCAGCAGGGCAGTGCAGGGACATGAGGTGTGGGTGCAGCCCTGCCTCCAGCACAGCCTCGTGCCCCAAATACTGCCCTACAAGGAGGTTTCATCTCTTTTCTGAGCAGCTGGGGCACAAGGACAGCAGATTTCAACTTTTCAAGGGGAAGGCTGAGGAAGTTGATAGAAGCTATTCATAGAGACAAGAACAAAATAATTAATATATTTCTTAGGACAGTTTCAGCTCCCATCCCGCTGTAGCTAGGAAGAAAGGTATCTCCTA